>NW_005842152.1:1550273-1590076 GCF_000455745.1 Alligator sinensis | reverse complement strand
AAATGTGAGCCTTGATAATTTTTTCAAAGACTTTGCCAAGGATGGAGGTGAGACTGACTGGCCTATAGTTGCCCGGGTCCTCCTTCCTCCCCTTCTTGAAAATGGGGACCACTTTGGCCCTTTTCCAGTCCTCCGGGACTTGGCCCGTGCGCCACGAGCATTCGAATATTCCCGCCAGTGGCTCTGCAATGATGTCGGCCAGTGCCTTCAGCACCCTTGGATGGAGCTGATCCGGGCCTGCCGACTTAAAGGCATCCAGTTCCTCCCAGTGACTCTGCACCATCTCAGGGTCTACACATGGAAGTCTGGCGCCTTGCTGCTGCCTCTCTACAACCCCAGTGAGAGACTTGTCCTGCCCCTCACTAAGGAACACTGAGGCAAAGAACTCGTTGAGGAGTTCAGTCTTGTCCCCCCTGTCCGCCACCAATTGTTTCTGCCCATTTAGCAGGGGTCCTATTCCTCCCTGGGCCTTCCTATTACTTCCTGGGCCTTCCTTTTACTCCAGAAGATCAGCTGCCTTTCCATCCTAAAATAAAATCTAGTGCTATTTCCTCTCCAGAAGCTAAAAATAAATTCCAGCAGCCAACACTGCCTGTGGTAAAAATCTGTCTTTGCCTAGGCTCAGTTCATGAGTCAATGTAGTACTAGACATAGGCAAGCTCTTTTGAGTACTCTGTCACATGCTTGGTGTGTGCAAGTTGAAATTTGCTTGAACAAAATCAAATCTTGAAAAATGTGACCCTCCATTAAGAAAATTCTATTAGATGAGAGTTAAGGAACACAAAGTTCCACGGAGGCCTGATCCTGCAAGGAACACTTAATAGATTATTTACAGCATGCATATCTATGAAGAAGATATTTGTACCTTCTCAGATCAGAGAGAAATGAAATCAATCATGGGAAGAGAAATTGTAAATCCATGATTTTTTCCTAAACGTTTCCAAGATAAAATGATAAGGCACCAAAGCAAGATAAAGGCAGACACAAGGTGATATAAAGTTAGGCAAAATAAAGTTATAAACATAAGTACAATAGGATTGAATTTTATCTTAATATAATGATATTTATGCGCATATATGTGTACATAAATAACAAGGCTTTACTAACATTTCTTAAAGGACAATGTGAAGTGATTTTGCAGGTGACTAATGTATTTTATCAAACCAGAATAATCTAAATTTGCTTATTTATATGCACATACAAACACATACACATACTAGTTTAAAAAACAAAGATATAGACATGTATTTTTTATTCTCCTTAAAATGTCATTGTTTGACCATTAGAGCATAGAAACCTGGAGAGACTATAGTATTGATTGCTTTCATAATAACATCTTAAATTTCTCAAAAAAGCTTTGTAGGAGGTCTAGGTCTGAATTGGTTTAGGCAATACTCTTCCCCGCTGTGTATGGAGAAACTTCAAGGATGCTTTTAAATGTATCATTGTCTGAACGGCAGACAAGGTTCCTTGGGTAAATCTGATATCTTTTATTAAACCAACCCAAATATTTGGAAAACAGTTATTAAGCAAGCTTTCAGGTTCAAAAACCCTTCGTCAGGCTCAGGAAGTTTCAGCAGTTGGTGTGTGCTCTTCCTGGATGGAATGAAAAGTAAAGAAGCCAGAGGCTGGGCTGGTATGTCTGAACAGTATGTTAGACTGATGGCTTGTCAGGAGTGTGCTGCCAGCATGACTGCAATGATCATTCAACTTGCCATCTTCAGCCACTATTACCTTTGGGCTATTGTTGCATCAGAGTCATCTGTAAGATGGAGGAAAGGCTGAATCTGAAGGAAGAATCCTTAGGCAAATCCTTCATGTATCTGTATTTTCAGTCCTCACACATCTAAATTTTTGGTTCACATTAATTAGCAAAGTTGAAGATTTATTGGAAAGTCCGGGGGGGGGGGGGGGGGGGGGGGGGCACTGGACCCAATGACCTGTAAGGTCTCTTCTAGCCCCTAATAACTATGAAACTATGAAAAGCATCCTGACAACTTTATGACCAAAAAAAAAAGGCTTACATTGACTAATGTCTAATGTGATTTTTCTTTTCTTTAGACTCTGAATCTAACCTGCTCTGTGTTTGGAAATCCTGATCCTGAAGTGGTCTGGTTTAAGAATGACAAGCAACTTGAACTTAATGACCATTTAGTAGTTTCACTGGAGCAAGGAAAGTTTGCCAGCTTCACGATCAAGGGAGTGTCCTCAGAGGATTCAGGCAAATATAGCATCCATGTCAAGAATAAATATGGTGGAGAAACAGTAGATGTCACTGTAAGTGTGTATGGACATGGGGAAGAACTGCCTGAGATTAAACCTTCCCAGGCCAAACCAAGACCAATACCGCCATCCTAGACCAGATGCTTAGAAAGGAATAAAAACCTCGAAAGCTGGAAAATCCAGCACAAAGTAAAGCTCAAGAACCATAAATCTGACAAATAAAACAATAGAGATGAGCTATAGTTGTAGTATTGTTGCACATAAACAATTGGCAATATCCAAACAAACATTGAGCTTTTTAAAGTGTGCATTAGAAATGTAGTTGTGCTGCAGCACTGCATACAATGCAGTGACATTACAATTGTATTTTACAGGATAAAAAATGTGGTATGGCATAACTTGCAAATAGCAAAACACTAAATACCTGCCATCAGGGTTTAATGTGTGATGGCAGTTTCTATAAAGCTACAGTAAAAAAAAATAACGCCCCCCAAAAAACAAAACAAAACAAAACAAAACAAAACAAAAAGCCCTATGCTGGGAATTAAACTATCATACAAGTAGCACACTGCAGTTACCTGTGTATTCAGAGCTGAATCCTGCCTGATACTCACACATGCAGTGTCCTTGACTTTGAAGCACTACATATGTGACTAAGGCAATCACGCAGGGCCTCTATAGTCCATATTTAGTATTAGCATTGTTTTTCCATAGTGCAAGCTGCTCTTTGGTAGAGGTTTACAAAAGATCACAGTGGACTCATTAAAACAGAAGTTACATGGTTATATTTTGTTTTTCTTGCTTTGTGCTAATAAAAATGTAAAAGTCACCTTGTGCATCTCACTGCACCAAATCACACTTAACTAGTTGTTTACTCTCCTTCATTGTTTAATTATGGCTTATTGCACAATTTCACAGCTTTTAGCATGCAGACAATCAACTTTCAATAAAGAACACAAATTATGGTTAATCACAGTCACTTTGTGTCACTTATAACATTAATTTTGTTTTTTATGGTATGAGTCTAGATACAAACCCAGCTGGTACCACAAAATACTCATTGAACTGGGTTTGATTCTCTTTTGCCTAAAATGAGCAGCAAACTTCTCTTTGACTTCTCTAGGAGCAGAAACATTATATTAGATTTCAATTTTACAAACACTTAAACGTGCTTACTATGAAAAGTGAGACTATTTTTGTGCTTAAGCTCAGGAGCTCAATATCTGTTTGAAAGTTTACAGGATTGGGCTTTAGGGGGAGATTCTTTGCACAATTACAGCCCCTTTATCTCCTCCAATGGTGCAAAAAGTTATGCTTTGTGCACAAATATCCAGCAAGGAAGTCTTTTATTGGCAGGTAGGTCTTGGCGGATGAAACTGCATCTCATCTAGGTTTCAGAATGAGTGGTTTTCTTTTCACCCAAAAAGTAGGGTAAGTACTGGGAAAGGAAGACAATAGAGGTTGGAGAATGGGTATCAGAAAGAAATGAAACTCCATCATATACGTTCTTTACTGCTAGGGGAGGATCTGGAAATGACACCATTTGAGTATTTTCTCTAAGTCATGTTGGGTTCATGGCTCCAAATCAGGGAGCCATAGCAGACTTTCTGAGTGTATGTGAAGACGTTACACTTAAAACCACCTAACTAGTGTTAGGTTGATTTACGTGCCAAACTGTATATATGTTTTGGGAGTTGAGATTGGGCAAAAAAATGGCCGTCTGATCTAATTTAGTTCACCTGAGGAGATGCACTACATAAGTCAGGCTAACCCATGCCTAATCCTTTGGAGCACAGCCTTGGCCCTGGGAAAGCCCAGCTGCCAGCTGCTCATACCAACCCAGGAACTGTGCTTTTCCTACTTCCCCCACTCTGGCTGGGCTATTTTTAGTCCTCTGACCCCCAACCCCTGACAGACAACATCCCCTCTGACCCAACATTGTCCCTCTAGCTGCTCCTCTGATCTTGCCAACACCCCTCCTCCCCCAATCCTGAGACCTGGTATCCCCCCTGATTCCACTTGCCCTTCCCCTACCCCAACTTACTTAGATCATGTTCCTAGCATGGCTTCCTGTGTGTACAACTGGGGACTCAGTCTCTAATTACCAAGCAAAAGAGTCATTCTTGCTGTCTTTTGGTTGCAATGAATCCCAACAGAAGGGAAAGAGGGAGAGTATCTCAGAGTACTTTATAGCTAAGACGACCATAAATTCCCTTGTTGCCAAGTCATTTTAAATACCTGTCGCAGGCATCCTCTCAGTTTCGTCAAGTGAATGCTTTTGTCTCATTTTCAGTGGGACCCCCAAAACTGCTGTTTAAAATGGGACTCTGAAAATAGGACTGTTTCACTCCTCACATGACACTCCCCACTCACTCTTCAGTTGCTCAGCTGAGGCAGGGTGGGCCACTAGTCAAATATGGTCCTATATATCCAATCCTGTTGATTGGATATTTAGCCAAGAAGTGGGAGATGTGTGTCCACTTCTCCTCAGGCAGAGGAGGGGAATGGAACCTGGGTCTGTAGGACTGTACTAGCTGTTGGGTTGAAAGGATTCATTTTCTTGCAGTGTTGTGACACCATTTTTTTATTTTCAGTCAAAACCATTTGGCAAATACAGTCTGAATTTTGAAGAAGTTCTAGGCAACTATATTTGTCATTGAATTTACTATTCAATGAAAAAATGTCATCCAACTGTATGCAAAGCAATCTGACTGTTAATATGGTCTGTATATGTTGCCATATATGCAACCCACGGCATTAGAAATCCAAGGAGGTTACAAAGGCTATCAGCAAACCCTTGCTTCCTTTCCTCATGAGAGCAGCATAACATTGGCAGCAGACTGACTGCTAAATGATGTTACTGTATTATTCTGACCTGTCTGTAGTTAAAAGGAAAAACCCTAAATTCTCTCTTAAGCCTGGCTAATTTTCAGTGGTTTCTATTAGGGAAGTAAGAGGTAACTTCACAAAAAAGAATGTATCCTTGAAACCATTATCAACTGTAAGAAGCCTGGGCGGTACCATTCTAAGTAGCTCAACAGCGGAAAGGGATCTCATAGTCAACTTCAAAATGTACATGAGTCACCAATGTGATGAAGTAATAAGTAAAGCTAACCACACTCTTCTTGCATAAGTAGGTGGATCACAAACAGGTCTAGGGAGGTGATATTTCCCCTCTATGTGGCATTGGTCAGGCCACAGCTGGAGTACTGCATCCAGTTTTGGGCACCGTACTTCAGGAAGGATGTAGATAACCTGGAAAAGGTTCAGAGGAGGGCCACCTGTCTGGTTAAAGGTCCACAGGAAAAACTGTACAACAATTGATTGAGGGACCTGAATCTCCTCAGCCTCCACAAGAGAAGGTTGAGAGGTGATCTTGTGGCCGTCCACAAACTCATGGGGGGGCAGGGGGGAGGGACAGCAGGAAATAGGGGATACAATGTTTACCAGGGTGCCCATTGGGGTAACTAGAAACAACAGCCTCTAACTGGAGGAGAGCATATTTAGATTGGACATCAGGAAAAAATTCTGTACAGTGAGGGTTGCCAAAATATGGAATATGCTTCCAAGGGAGGTGGTGTTGTCCCCTTCCTTGGAGGTATTTAAAAGGAGATTGGACAAACACCTGGCTGGGGTCATTTGACCCCAGCAATCTTTCCTGCCCAGCACAGGGGGTCAGACTTGATGATCTAATAGGTTCCTTTTGATCCTAAAATCTATGAAATCTATGTAATCTATGAAGCCACTTTAAAAAAAGCATTAGATGTACTGGTAATGGAATAGATTTTAATATCCATAGGCTGATCTAGGATTTTGAAGAGGGGCATTTAAATCATGTGGTGCATCATCACATATCACATGACATACTTTTTTCCAGTTAAAGAGAAGCTAGAAGTGTTACCAATATGTTAGGAGCTAGTGATATATTATTCAGTTTAAGATCAAAGCAAAAAGAAATATAACTATTGGAGGGTACAGTAATTTGCTAGATAACACAGTAAGGTTAAAAAACAGAGCAAACTAGGTAAAAATAGTTAAAATAGTCAAATGATATAATGGCATTATTCCAGCAGGTTAGGGCACCCAAGGGAATCCACACCTATCCCAGCCCTGGAACGGTGTCTGCCTGGGAGTGCAAGGAAGCTTAGGGTTTCCAATGGGACATTTATGTATCTGTACACCAATGCCAGGACCTTGGGCAACAAACAGTAGGAATTGGTCCTCCTGCTAAGCAAGAAAGACTATGATCTCATAGGGATAATGGAGACTTGGTGGGACTCCATCTATGACTGGGCCACAGGTATTGATGGCTATACCCTGTACAGGAGAGATCATGCAGATGATAAAAGGGGTGGGGGTGTAGCTCTCTATGTCAAGGAAAGCTACACATCCCTGCAAATTGACATTGGTACCCAGGGAAGATGACTGGAGTCTGTCTGGGTTAAAATACATGGGAAACATGGCACAGGGGACATCATGGTAGGAGTCTACTACAGACCTCCTAACCAGAAACAAGAACTAGAACAGGAATTCACCAGGGAACTGGCTGAGGCTGCATGCTTTCAGTGCGTGGTTGTCATGGGAGACTTTAACTACCCAGACATCTCATGGGAAGAGCACTCGGCCAAATTCGATCGGTTGCAAAGCTTCCTCATATGCGTGGATGAGCTCTACCTGACTGAAGAAGTCTATGGGCAGACAAGAGGTAAAGGGTTGCTGGACCTGGTACTGGCCAAAGGGGATGATCTGGTCAGTGACCTAAGAATCAGTGGAAAGCTGGGTGATAGTGACCATGAGCTGATCACCTTTCCTATCCATCGCAAAGCTGGCAAGTCAGTCAGCAATGCAGAAGTCCTCAACTTTAGGAAAGCTGACTTTGATGAGCTCAGGAAGCTCATTGTCGAGGCCGTAAAGGACCATGACTCGACAGAAAGAGGAGTCCAAGAGGAGTGGTTGCTCCTCAAGGGAGCGATCCTGACAGCACAAAGTTGTCCATCCCATCATGGAGGAAGGGTAGCAAAAGGGCGTAGCAACCCCCTTGGCTCAGCAGGGAACTTGAGGACTTCCTATGCCTAAAAAGAGAGACTTATAAAGGATGGATGGCTGGAATCACCATCAAGGAGGTGTATTCAGCACTGGTAGTGGACCAGGAAAGCCAAGGCTGCAACCGAACTCCATCTGGCTTCACATATCAAGGAGAATAAAAAGTCCTTTTTCAGATATGTAGGGAGTCAGAAAAAAAGCAAGGGTAACACTGGACCCTGATGAACCAAATGGGACAACTTATAACTGACACCTTTGAAAAAGCCAACCTGCTTAATGGGTACTTTGCATCAGTTTTTCATCAGGCCAAAGGGACTGCCCTGCCTAGCATGACACGGGACCGCCAGGGTGAGGGCGTATCTATACCCAGCATTGGTGCAGACCTTGTAAAGGAACACCTTGAGAGGTTGGACATCTTCAAGTCAGCTGGTACTGACAGATTACACCCTAGGCTGATCTAGGATTTGGAGTTGTACTCAAGGAGCTGGCAGGTGTCATAGCCCAACCATTGGCAAAAATACTAAAAATTTCATGGTGCTCAGGTGAAATACCTGAAGACTGGAAGAAGGCCAATGTGGTACCCATCTTCAAGAAAGGGCAGAAAGCAGATCCTGGAAATTACAGGCCAATCAGCTTGACCTCAATCCCTGGTAAGATTCTGGACAAAATTATCAAAGAGACCCTTCTTGATAAGCTGACTGATGGCAACCTCCTGAGGGACAGCCAGCCTGGGTTTGTTGCAGGTAGGTCTTGCCAGACCAATTTCATCTCCTTCTATGACCAGGTGACCTATCACCTGGACAAAGGAGAAGAGATTAACATCATATATCTGGATTTTAAAAAAGCCTTTGATTTGGTGTCCCATGATCTCCTTATTCAAAAATTAGCCAAATGGGTCCCCGGTTACACCACAGTCTGATGGCTGGCAAATTTGCTCTGAGGTCAGACCCAGAGAGTAGTAGTTGATGGATGTGAATCACTATGGTGCTCCGTGACCAGTGGTGTCCCCCAAGGCTCTGTCCTTGGACCGGTTCTCTTCAGCATCTTTATCTACAATGTGGACATTGGTGTCAGAAGTGCACTGGCCAAGTTTGCCAATGACACTAAACTTTGGGGCATAGTGTCCACACCTGAGGGTAGGCTAGTGATCCAGGCTGACTTGGATAAGCTTAGTAAGTGGGTGGATATAAACCTGATGACATTCAATACCAAAAAATGCAAGGTACTCCACCTCGGGAAAAAAAACCCACAGCATGCTTATAGGCTTGGCAGTGCTACGCTTACTAGCACCACAACTGAAAGAGACTTGCGGGTCATGAATGACCACAAGATGAACATGAGCCACCAATGTAATATTGCAGCTGGTAAAGCAAACAAAACTCTGGCTTGCATCCATAGATGCTTCTCAAGTAAATCCCAGGATGTCATCCTCCCACTGTACTCAGCCTTGGTGAGGCTTCAGCTTGATCCAATTCTGGGCTCCACAATTCAAGAAGGATGACAAGAAGCTTGAGACAGTCCAGAGGAAAGCCACGCACATAATCAGAGGGCAAGAGAATAGGCCTTATGAAGACAGGCTGAGAGCCATGGGACTCTTCAGCCTGGAAAAGCGCAGGCTCAGGGGGGACCTGGTGGCTGCCTATAAATACATAAGGGGTATACTTCAGGATCTGGGGGGACATCAGTTCACCAGAGTGTCCCAAGGGATAACAAGGACCAATGGTCATAAACTCCTCTGTGACCATTTTAGACTGGACCTAAGGAAAAACTTCTTTACTATCTGAGCCCCCAAGGCCTGGAATAGACTCTCTCCAGAAGTAGTGCAGGCACCTACTCTGGACTCTGTCAAGAAATGTTTGGATGTTTGTCTTGCTGGGATCCTTTGACCCTAGCTGACTTCCTGCCCCTGGGGCAGGGGCCTGGACTTGATGATCTTCAAGGTGCCATCCAGCCCTATGAATCAATGAATTTGTAGTCATTATAGTTAAATATATATTTCTTATTCAGATTCACAAAACAAAATCTAGCCTACTTGCGCACTTGACAGTACCTCCAGTACTTCATTATCAGTCATCTGAGTCAATATTACTACAAACGAGTTAAAGCTTTTAGCTAGAATAAAAAACAGTCTGCAAGGCGGTGAAATATGAGAGAGAGATGACCAGGAATGGCTAATTGGCAGTAACATTGAAGAAGAAAGGATAGGTTGAATAGTGGTACATCAAGACCATTAAAAAGGATGGACCGTTGTTAACACCTGTGGATTAGAGAGAGATTGGCAAGAATCAGAGAGATGATAATGAGCTATGAAGTCAATAGACTCTCTCAACACTGCCTGAATAGAAATGCTTCCGCCCCTCCCAGACAGTTGGTTTTCAAAGTTGGCTAGAGCAGGAATCAAACGGGGATACAACTTCACTAGTGCACCCCACCTTGATCTGCCCCTATTAATATCCATTTAATGAAAAAGTGATTATTTTACTATGTCCATTTAATAAACTTCAGTGTAATTTTAGGAGTATTAACTAGAGAGGTGACATTTTAAATGGAAGAAAAATAGAAGCTAGACAATCAACACAAATTACTATTTTTTGAGGATCTGTCTCATAGAACTATCATGTCTATTGAATAGGTGGGCTGACTGGAGAAGAATGCTATGATAATGTAAAAAAGTAGGAGATAACCTTACTGGGACGTTATGAATTTAAAAAAATAAGGATTTCTTATTTTAAAAAAGCAAAATAAGGATTTTTCACCAAACACCTACCACAAGAAGAATCAAGACATTTAATTTGAATCTGACATCATGCATAGGTTAAACCAAACCTTTTAGTAAAGTAAACTAAGTTGATTTTTCCTTACTATTCCAATTTTGTATTTAATACCTCAGAGGTTTTCTAAATCTTACTGTAGCAGGTTCACAAAACATCAGAGCTAGTCTCAATAGCATACAAAGTGAGTATCAGCAAGAATTTAATATTATTCTTATCTCCTTCTTCAGTACACAGGTTAAATTTAGCTGAGACTATCAAATTATTGTATGTTATGGCAGATTTCAGAGGTATCCTTGGGCACAGCAGACAAGGTTAGCTTCATCTCAGTTTTACCTTTAGCTGGCCTTTTTATTTAAGCAAGCTTCAGTTACTTCCTTTCAAGCAGAGGGAAAGAATTTATTATGACAGTTAATCCTCTGCTGAAGTACTGAAATTATCATTCACTGTGATATTATATTGAGAAGGCAAAGGATTTGTATACGCTGTCTCCCTTGTACACAGAGATTTCATTTTAAAACTTTGTTACCAGTTGTTAAGAAATGAGACTGGTGAGCACTACTTTAAAGGAGGCTGCAATTTTAAAATAAACTTGCGTTTAGTAATCCCTGGATGTAAAAGGGATGGATAGATGGGTTTAGTGCTCAAATCAGATTGAAATCATGATTAGATATTTTGGCAATTATGCATATTTTTCATGGACTTAGTTTCCAGGTTAGTTCAATTAAAGAACACTTTGGGAAGCGGCGAGGCAAAGGCAGATATTTACCAGACTCAGCTCGTCTAAATTACTATTGCTCCACTGAAGTCAATGAAGGGTTACCCATTTACACAGGCTGAGCATCTCTCCTCTTATTTACACTGTTCCAGGGCCCCATTGTAGACTGCTAGCTCTTGCTTCTAAAAAAAATGCTTCTATTCAAATGATTTCCTGTCACACTGGTGAGTTTCACGTTGTCTGAGTTTCATGTTGTGCTTTTCTGGGCAGTCATAGCATGAAATGGAGCATAGTTGGCTTGTCACAGGAGGCCAATAACATGTCAGCCAGTTGTGCTGATGGGCCTGAAGTTGCTACTGTGTCTGGCAGGTTGGCAGAGTACTGCAAGGCTGGCTAGGCTGCCTGTCCTCTGAGCACCTGCTTCCTTTGAATCATTTCTGATATGTACACTGTTTATCTGCTCAAAAAAAAAGTTCTATGAAAATTCCTCCAAAGGCCAATTTACAGGTGTTTTTTTATAGAGAAAAGATTTCTTTTGTGTCTGTATTTGCCTTTCGTGTAAATCTTTTCCCACCTCATAAGGCTTGCTTATATCCCATTGAGCTAAAAGCTCACTCACTACATTAATCTGCTCACATACGGAGACAGAGATTCTTGGATAATAGTACCCTGAGTGGTGTTAACAGAGAGACTGTTTTTGAAAAAGAAACTTTAGAAAAATAATATAACACCTTCTTCCCTGGTTTACAGGAATAGAATAAAACCTCTAGATGGCACCAAAAGAACAGGATAAAAATGATCAGGTCTTAAAAAATTCTGCCAACTATAGCATATCCATCTTTTTGATGCAAACACATCATTTAGGGAATAGGAGATTATTAAAAGCATTATACTTATGCCAGTGACAAGGACAGGTCCAGCAAATTACTGTTTCCAGGAAATAGCAGGTGATTTTGCAGACGATAATGCCACTTTTTAATCTTTGTATGATACACATTAGGAGGTAAAACATACTTTCTGAGGTATTACAAGGACCTTATTATATCACGTTTTTCTTCTGATATGAAACCCATAGAACATATAGTGAAGTCTGAATGAATAGTCTGAATGAGCACATATCAGACTTAGAAGTATAAAGTTTCAAAGTACTTCTCAGGGCTTCAAATATTTTACTTCAAGGATCAAATCCTGCTGATTTTACTCTGTCGTCACACAGAGAATATTCCATTTGATGTTAACATGAATTCTGGGAAGGAAGACTGCAGGATCTGGCTCTAAGCACTGACATTGTAAGAGTCAGTGGTGTCAAGATCACCACTGACTCAAGTGGTCAAGTTTACCACTGATGTGGTAAACTAGTACTATTATATATTAATATTTCATTCTTTGTTGCAACGTGCAGTAACTCACTTATCCACTTTGTCCTTGGATATTATCTCAAAGTTTATCAGATTCCTATATTTTAAAAACAGCATATTTGACCTTAGATCATTTCCTTTATGAACATCTGAACTGTATAGGGGCACTTTAAAGCACTGTTTATCAGCAATAACGTTGTCTCATTGGTTAAATTAATATAATCTCATTCTAGATATGGGGAAGGTGCACTTCTACCTTCAGGCATCTAAGTGACACACATTGTACATTATCTCAAAATCCTATTCTGTGAGAACGGACCCATGGCTTTTCATTCCTTTCTGACTTGTAGGCCAGTTTCTGCCTAGCCCAGGGCCTATATGATCCTAATTTTGACCATGGGGATTGGAGCACTCCTTGAGGAGGTAGGATATGTGTGTTCAAGCTGACTGGGGCTTAGATCTGCAGGTGTTTTGATTCCATAGAAGGTGTTCTAGCCTCCAGGTTTTTGGCCAAAATGCTAATATGGGTATTTGTGCCTGATTAATATAACTTCTCAACAGAGAAGTGATAGTATTGTAGCACGTTGCTGGATTCTTTTTCCTATTTCATGTGCATTGTACTTGGGAAGACATGCTCCCCTCAGTATGTAACAGTGATTCCTTCACAACGGCATATAATCAGACTCCACAGTCAACTGGTATCCAAAGAGAAACTGATGGAATTATTCCTTTGAGAAGAGTACAGCCAGTAACTTTGATCTTGTCTGAGCATATCTCCCATTTGTGTGTTCCAGGGCTTTGCAGAAAATGCTATTGACTTTACATCAGTTTGTATTTGTATCAGTGCTCCTCCACTGTCCCCTTTGGAGGCTTGACACAGTAGCTGTAGTTGTTCCACCAGACTGGGGCTTTTAAAGACTGGTGCCTTGCTTATGCTTTTTTATTTTTTCAAAGCTTGTACTTTCTTTACTTTTCCTTTCCTAATGGGTCTCTGACTGCTACTATGCTGCACCATGGTCTGTTTCTCATCTCAAAGGTTCACAGAACCTGGAAAGATATTTGGCCATCCCTATAAATTACAGAAATTACTTCACAACCTTTGATCTGAGCATATCCTCATTGGCTTTGGTTTCTTGAGGTCTAGCCAAAATCAGTCAGAAGCCAGAATATATCCACTGTAGGAGGAACGTTTAGTTTTCCTCAGCTTCCGCTGCATGCCGCCTAATATTTCTTTCCTGACTTCATGGCACTAGATTGCTTCTTGACATCACTTTCAGTATGAACATCATCAGCTACATTCTTCATGCCTGTGAGCCCATCTGGTGGCTCTTTCAATTTACACTGGAAAATCTCTTGGGGCTGGCAACTAAAAGCAGGGAGTAAGTGCTGTAGGAGTTGATAGAGGGCACCTATTTTTTTATGAATATTGTTGACTTCAACTAACAGGAAAAAGTTATGCACAGATACAGAAATTGGACTCTGGACTTATTTATGATTAGGAGCACACTAGAATATAGTAAAAAATAATGTAGACTTTCAAACACCATTCCTCCATTAAAAGTTCCAGCCTTTTGCTCCTTCATATGTGCTTTTCACACATGATCTCGAAGAGGGAAACCAGGAATGAACTGCAATGCAAGTTCTTCCCAGCCTTCCCTTTTGCACTAATGTTGGGGGTAGGAGGGAAAAGTAATTTATTTTGGTCTTTTGAGACCTGGAATATTCCTTCCTGCATACCCAATCAGCTACAATAGCCTACACAGTCCCTGTCTCTCTTCTCCCACTTCCCACCCATTTGCTCCTGGTGAGAAAGGGGATATTGGACACAAAGCTCAGCTTACATCTGTAACTAGAACTTTGCTCTCCCAACTTTCTGTATGGCTGCTCAGGCCACAGTCTAAACTTCACTGGCTATCAGCAATAATGAACAAATAGAACATTCATAAAATTGTATGTTCCAAACTTCTACTTGAAGAAATACTGACCATTAACCTTTAATTTTGGGGGGTGGGGGTGAGTAGGGGGGAATAAAGAAAAACAGAAAGGAACTGTTCAGCTCAGCTCAAATTTGCCACAAATTTTGCTTGTACAAAAATAATAAAGAGCTATAACAGATTTTGTAGATTTTTTTTGAACAGTGATTCAGGAACAACTAATATTTTGCTGTGTTTGCAACCTGAATGCTGCCAAAATATACTAGTAAAAAACTGATATTGACTAGAAACAAGCAGCTAAATGGAATTTAGTTTGACTGGAACTGCCCACACCGAGGGAAGGGCAAAACAGTGAAATAACAAAAGTACAAAAGAAATAAAGTATTTGATATTTAAAATGTTACATGCTTAATAATTTACATATAAGGAAGGCATATTTTCTTGAAAAACACCCCTTCAGTTTTAAATCTGTCTTTAGCTCTTTAACTGTATTCATTTGAACTGTGTGTTTTGTCTTAAAATTATTTAAATGGAACTCTTAATTTGTCTTGTATCTACTAAAGGGACAAATTATACTCGTCTGCTAGAAGAGTCAGGTAGAGAATGCAGATGGAGATATTCTGCAGAAGGAAACAGTACAGGCATGCAATCAATATTATAAAATATATGTTTGCATTCCTGATACTATTACTATCATGCTACCCTCACTGCATTACTACCATCATCACATTACAGTCACAGAGAAAAATACATTTTACTCTAAAGTGTTAACTAAGACTCTTTAGCTGAAAACACTTAAAATAACAACATTAGCAGGTGTGTATTACCATGCTAATGGGACTATATGAATAAAGTTAAACATATTTGTCTCCACTCAAGTCAATATTACCACTAGCTAATTATGCTAGGTGGAACTGGTAGCATTGCCTTGTTTTAAGGTTTCCTGATACTTCCCATCCCTTTATAAGCCTGTGTTCTCAGTTGTTGTCAGCTTGCCAAAATTTAACCATTGGGACTGAAATTTTCCATGATGAGTATGTGCCTCAGGAAGATTTCTTTTTGAGGCAGGGAAGGAGCAGGGGAATTTTCACTGAAATGGAGGTTAGAAATGAGGTTAAGGAAAAAATATTGTTTTGCTCTGTTAAAGGATTCCAGTTACCTTTGTTTTAAAATGTGCTAGGCCTCCATGATTTGGAGTGGGAACTTGACATTTGACAGGAGAAGGAGTTTCTGCCTAGCCCAGGGCCTATATGATCCTAATTTTGACCATGGGGATTGGAGCACTCCTTGAGGAGGTAGGATATGTGTGTTCAAGCTGACTGGGGCTTAGATCTGCAGGTGTTTTGATTCCATAGAAGGTGTTCTAGCCTCCAGGTTTTTGGCCAAAATGCTAATATGGGTATTTGTGCCTGATTAATATAACTTCTCAACAGAGAAGTGATAGTATTGTAGCACGTTGCTGGATTCTTTTTCCTATTTCATGTGCATTGTACTTGGGAAGACATGCTCCCCTCAGTATGTAACAGTGATTCCTTCACAACGGCATATAATCAGACTCCACAGTCAACTGGTATCCAAAGAGAAACTGATGGAATTATTCCTTTGAGAAGAGTACAGCCAGTAACTTTGATCTTGTCTGAGCATATCTCCCATTTGTGTGTTCCAGGGCTTTGCAGAAAATGCTATTGACTTTACATCAGTTTGTATTTGTATCAGTGCTCCTCCACTGTCCCCTTTGGAGGCTTGACACAGTAGCTGTAGTTGTTCCACCAGACTGGGGCTTTTAAAGACTGGTGCCTTGCTTATGCTTTTTTATTTTTTCAAAGCTTGTACTTTCTTTACTTTTCCTTTCCTAATGGGTCTCTGACTGCTACTATGCTGCACCATGGTCTGTTTCTCATCTCAAAGGTTCACAGAACCTGGAAAGATATTTGGCCATCCCTATAAATTACAGAAATTACTTCACAACCTTTGATCTGAGCATATCCTCATTGGCTTTGGTTTCTTGAGGTCTAGCCAAAATCAGTCAGAAGCCAGAATATATCCACTGTAGGAGGAACGTTTAGTTTTCCTCAGCTTCCGCTGCATGCCGCCTAATATTTCTTTCCTGACTTCATGGCACTAGATTGCTTCTTGACATCACTTTCAGTATGAACATCATCAGCTACATTCTTCATGCCTGTGAGCCCATCTGGTGGCTCTTTCAATTTACACTGGAAAATCTCTTGGGGCTGGCAACTAAAAGCAGGGAGTAAGTGCTGTAGGAGTTGATAGAGGGCACCTATTTTTTTATGAATATTGTTGACTTCAACTAACAGGAAAAAGTTATGCACAGATACAGAAATTGGACTCTGGACTTATTTATGATTAGGAGCACACTAGAATATAGTAAAAAATAATGTAGACTTTCAAACACCATTCCTCCATTAAAAGTTCCAGCCTTTTGCTCCTTCATATGTGCTTTTCACACATGATCTCGAAGAGGGAAACCAGGAATGAACTGCAATGCAAGTTCTTCCCAGCCTTCCCTTTTGCACTAATGTTGGGGGTAGGAGGGAAAAGTAATTTATTTTGGTCTTTTGAGACCTGGAATATTCCTTCCTGCATACCCAATCAGCTACAATAGCCTACACAGTCCCTGTCTCTCTTCTCCCACTTCCCACCCATTTGCTCCTGGTGAGAAAGGGGATATTGGACACAAAGCTCAGCTTACATCTGTAACTAGAACTTTGCTCTCCCAACTTTCTGTATGGCTGCTCAGGCCACAGTCTAAACTTCACTGGCTATCAGCAATAATGAACAAATAGAACATTCATAAAATTGTATGTTCCAAACTTCTACTTGAAGAAATACTGACCATTAACCTTTAATTTTGGGGGGTGGGGGTGAGTAGGGGGGAATAAAGAAAAACAGAAAGGAACTGTTCAGCTCAGCTCAAATTTGCCACAAATTTTGCTTGTACAAAAATAATAAAGAGCTATAACAGATTTTGTAGATTTTTTTTGAACAGTGATTCAGGAACAACTAATATTTTGCTGTGTTTGCAACCTGAATGCTGCCAAAATATACTAGTAAAAAACTGATATTGACTAGAAACAAGCAGCTAAATGGAATTTAGTTTGACTGGAACTGCCCACACCGAGGGAAGGGCAAAACAGTGAAATAACAAAAGTACAAAAGAAATAAAGTATTTGATATTTAAAATGTTACATGCTTAATAATTTACATATAAGGAAGGCATATTTTCTTGAAAAACACCCCTTCAGTTTTAAATCTGTCTTTAGCTCTTTAACTGTATTCATTTGAACTGTGTGTTTTGTCTTAAAATTATTTAAATGGAACTCTTAATTTGTCTTGTATCTACTAAAGGGACAAATTATACTCGTCTGCTAGAAGAGTCAGGTAGAGAATGCAGATGGAGATATTCTGCAGAAGGAAACAGTACAGGCATGCAATCAATATTATAAAATATATGTTTGCATTCCTGATACTATTACTATCATGCTACCCTCACTGCATTACTACCATCATCACATTACAGTCACAGAGAAAAATACATTTTACTCTAAAGTGTTAACTAAGACTCTTTAGCTGAAAACACTTAAAATAACAACATTAGCAGGTGTGTATTACCATGCTAATGGGACTATATGAATAAAGTTAAACATATTTGTCTCCACTCAAGTCAATATTACCACTAGCTAATTATGCTAGGTGGAACTGGTAGCATTGCCTTGTTTTAAGGTTTCCTGATACTTCCCATCCCTTTATAAGCCTGTGTTCTCAGTTGTTGTCAGCTTGCCAAAATTTAACCATTGGGACTGAAATTTTCCATGATGAGTATGTGCCTCAGGAAGATTTCTTTTTGAGGCAGGGAAGGAGCAGGGGAATTTTCACTGAAATGGAGGTTAGAAATGAGGTTAAGGAAAAAATATTGTTTTGCTCTGTTAAAGGATTCCAGTTACCTTTGTTTTAAAATGTGCTAGGCCTCCATGATTTGGAGTGGGAACTTGACATTTGACAGGAGAAGGAGTGTTAAGGATGCAAGTCTGAAAATGTTTCTAAAATTGGCCAAATTTCATAAACCACAGTTTGCACATGATCCACAGCTATAATCTTCAAAGCTTTTGCACACTTTGCATGCTTCTATTTAGGGCCAAGCAACTCTTACACTCTGATGTCCCTTATTTGGGACTTGATTCCAAACCAAAGGGGCCTGGCACATTTTAAAACAAAGATCACCAGAATCCCTTAACAGAGCAAAACAATATTTTTCCTTAACCTCATTTCTAACCTCCATTTCAGTGAAAATTCCCCTGCTCCTTCCCTGCCTCAAAAGGAAATCATCCTGAGGCACATACTCATCATGGAAGATTTCAGTCCCAATGGTTAAATTTTGGCAAGCTGACAACAACTGAAAACACAGGCTTATAAAGGGGAAGGGAAGTGTCAGGAAACCTTAAAACAAGGCAATGCTACCAGTTCCACCTAGCATAATTAGCTAGTGCTAATATTGACTTGAGTGGGGACAAATATGTTTAACTTTACTCATATACATTGTCCCATTAGCATGGTAATACACATCTGCTAGTGTTGCTATTTTAAGTGTTTTCAGATAAAGATTCTTAGTTGACACTTTGGGGTAAAATGTGTTTTTCTCTGTGACTGTTATGTGATGATGGTAGTAATGCAGTGAGGGTAGCATGATAGAAATAATATCAGTAATGCAAACATATATTTTATAATATTGATTGCATGCCTGTGCTATTTCCTTCTGCAGAGTATCTCCATCTGCATTCTTTACCTGACTCTTCTAGCTGGCATATTAGTGTAGTTTGTAAAGTGCTGCACCTGGGGATGAACAGTCCCCTACACACTTACAGGCTTGGTAGTGCCAAACAGACCAGCACCACAAATGGAAGGGACACGGGAGTAATAATTGACCACAGTATAAATATGAACCAGCAGTGCGACACTGTAGCCAGCAGGGCAAATAATACTCTAGCATGCATCAATTAATGCATCTCCAGCAAAACCAAGGAAGTGATTCTTCCGCTCCACTCAGCATTGGTGAGACTGCAGCTGGAGTACTACGTCCAGTTCTGGGTGCCACACTTTAACAAGGATGTGGTAAAGCTTGAGAGAGTCCAGAGAAGGGCCACCCATATGATCATAGAATCATAGAAGTAGAGTCGGAAGGGACCTTGTAGATCTTCAAGTCTGACCCCCTGCCTGGGCAGGAGGAAAACTGGGCTCAAATGACCCCAGCCAGGTAGGCGTCGAGCTGCCTCTTAAAGATCCCCAGGGTAGGAGCCAGCACCACTTCTCTTGGAAGTTTGTTCCAGAGCCTCTCAGGGCAACCCATACGAGGAAAGGCTGAGGGATCGGGGACTCTTCAGTTTGAAAAAGAGAAGGCTCGGAGGGGACTTGGTAGCAGCTTACTGCTACATCAGGGGAGTACATCAAGGGCTAAGTGAACAACTGTTCACCAAGGCACCCTTGAGGGAAACCAGGAGTAATTACCACAAATTCCTAGAAGACCATTTCAGGCTTCAGGCTCAACATTAGGAAAAACTTCTTCACAGTTAGGGTGTCCAGTGACAGTGGAATAAGCTCCCTCCAGAGGTCATGCAATCGCCAACCCTGGAAAGCTTCAAGAGGAGTCTGGACGGTCACCTTGCTGGGGTTACCTGACCCCAGTTGTCTTTCCTGCCTGGTTCAGAGGGCTGGACCCAATGATCTTATGAAGTCCCTTTCTGCCTTACAATCTATGAATCTATGAATTTTGTATTTTTGTTATTTTACCATTTTGCCCTTTTCTCAGTGTGGGTAATGCCAGTCAATCTAAATTCCATTTTGTTGCTTGTTTCTAGTAAATATCTGTTTTTCATAGCATATTTTGGAGGCATTCAGGTTGCAAACATAAATGCTGCTAAAATATGCTAGCGAAAAATTGAAATTATATATATACATATGTACATATATATGTATATGTACATATGTGTATATATATATATATATTTTTTTTTTTGGAAGATAGACATTAATTGTGTGTTGCTCATTTTTTGTGGGTGCATCTACACATGAAATTATGGTGAAGCCAATGAACTTTGGAGCTGTTTAAGCTGAAGTAATGTTCCCAGGCGTGGCATTTACAAGTGTGCCTGAGAGAGCAGCAATTTGAGCCAGGGTAGAGGAACCCTAGGTTGGTAAGGGGCACTGGGGGCCAGCACCTGTCTCCAGGTGGCAGTGGCAGGAACTGGAGGGGCTGGCTGCGGCATAAAAGTGCTGACCATGCAGAGCTGTGTGGCTAGGTGGCAGGCAAAACTGTGGCCCCTGCCCAGTCACTGTCTACACTTGTGTTTCAGTGCAGTTAACTACTCTGTTGTAATACAGTACTGTCCCCAACAGTACAATCTTATGGCAGAGTAATTAACTGTGCTGAAACTATCTAATGACCCAGTACTATCTTACAGCTGAGTTAAGTAGTTTACTGTGCCCTAATACCAACATACATGTAGATACTTTACTGTGGAGCTAATTAGTCTGCCTTGTGGTAAAGCACAGGTGTAAATGCACCAGGTGGCTGGATCCAGATGTGCAGGCAGGTACAGTTTGTGGCACTGTAAGCCTCTTTGTGAGGCCACAAACTGCATACCTTGCATGTTAAACCGTGTGCTATGCTGCTAATTAGCAGTGCTGAGGCAAAATTTGCTACTGGGATTTTCCAGTACCAAAAAAAAACCCTGAAGAAAAATGTGGTGCAAAGCACGCTAAAGTTGTGTGTGCCAGGATAAACGTGGAGACAGGGGAGCAGGCGGCCTGTTTCCCCTCTCTGCATGCTGGGGAGCCCCTGCGCCGAGGCACTCTGCCCCAGCCAGCTGCTCCCCTGCTGGCTGGGGTGCAGTGTGCTTCCAGATGGGGAGCAGGCAGCCCTGGGCTGGCTGTTTCCCTGTCTCTGTGTGCCTCTGAGCAGAGGCTCCACTGTGGAGCCCTCGTGCTGAGGTACATGGAGATAGGGGACCAGGCAGCCTGGGCTGGCTGTTCCCCTGTCTCGATGCACACTGTGCCCCAGTCAGCTGTTCCATGGCTATCTGGGGTTCAGCGTGCCTCAGTGCAGGGGCTCCATGTGCGTTAGTGTGGGGGCTATGCAGTGGAGCCCCCACATTGAGGCACATAGAGACAGGGAAGCAGCCAGCTCAGGTCTGCCTTCTCCCCCATCTACAGGCATATCATGTCCCAGCCACCAGGAAGTGGCTGGCTGGGGCACTGGGTTCTTCATCACAGGGGCTCCGCAACTAATGGAGATGGGGGAGCAGGCAGTCCTGGGCAGCCTGCTCCTCCATCTTCATATGCTGCTCCCCAGATGGCTGGTGCACAAGGTGCCTCAGTGCAGGGGCTGCCTGCTGGCTAACCATGCTGAGGCACCCTGTCTCCCAGCCAACCACCCCCACTTCAGCACTTGGGGCGGGGCAGGGCAGGGCCGGGGAGAGGCATGCACTGTGGGACAAAGTAGTGGCACAAATTTTTGCCATGACTATTTGTGTTCCTGCAAATGCATACCCCTACTCATGTGAATGTGGCCTGTATGACTAAGTAGAGACCTTAGGGTGTGATCTGTAGATGTACTAATAACAGCTGCTACTGGATTTGATGAGAAGCGATCTTTGAGCATATAAAAATCTATGTGGAGCTAATGCTATGAAAAATCCAGGTGTTTCACCAATTAAGGTGAAAGTATTTTGTTAATTTTATGTTCTAGCCCCCATCTGTGAAAATAACATCTTCTCCTCTCATAGGAGTGTGGCGATAACAAATACATTTATCTTTTGTATTTAACATAATACAGTGTAGGCAAAATAAGACACTATATGAAACTAGGAAACAAATTCTTTCTGATAGGTATGCTTGTCACCCATATCTGAAGCTGAAACTACAGAAACTACTAAAACCCTAAGGAAGGAGTTATCTTAGCTTGTTCTCTAACACAAGAAGTGGAATCTTCTCATATCCCATTATTACAGGCAACTAGTTGATCCACATGGCGTAAGGGACATTATCATCCATCTTAGAAGTTGCTGATAGGAAGCAAATCTTCAGCCCAATGAGATTTGTTTCCTTTTCCTGTCTAAGTGTCACAACAGAGCTGTCAGTATGAGAGAGTTCATCTTCAGGCTATACAGCACCTTTACATTTTCTTTCCCAGTTGACTGATAGCAGGATGGAGCTCAGACAGAGTACAACAGCAATTGCACAGATACCAGTATTCTCTACACAGTGATTTCATACATCAAACTGTATGTAATGGGTTGCTTTGGTTCTACAGAGCCACTAATATCTCTAATAGCAAGGGAAAAAAGATGGAAGAAACTATGACAGGCTAGATGCATTGATGGGCTCTACATACATTGAAACACGAAGACAAAGGCAGCCAGAATCTTAGCTTAAATTAGGTTTATGGGTGTCTTGCATTCTGGAGTGGTTCAAAGCACCCCATGAATCTGGTTCTGTCTTTTTGATATTTGTGGCAGCTCTTTCTGCCTAAGAGCTTCTGCTTATTCCATTTCATTGCCATACAATAACATATTAACTGACTAGTGCCAGCACAGCATTACTTATGAGAAAAAAGAAGAAAAAAAGAGAATGCCAAATCATATATTCTCTCTACTTTTTCCTGTTTTTTGTTTTTAAATTTTGCTCTGCTAGGAATCTTTTATTTTCCTGCATCCTAATAAACTGCCTCAATGACAAAGCTAAACCTGTCTTGCAAGAGTAATGGGAGCTACTTCAATAGCTCTTACTTTAATAGTTTTCCTATTTTATTTTTTGCTGGGTAGTGCTACCTCGGTGAAGCCTTGCTGAGGCTTACCTATTTGTTATGAATATACTACAAAGCTTAATCTAATTATTATCAACTGTAAAATAAAGCAGGGCATGTTATACTAAAGAAAGGGACTGGGCACACAAACAAGTTTCCATGAGGCAAACAAGGGCAAGGACTTATGGCATACCAGCCACTTTGAGGTAATTTCTTCTGTGTGGCAGATTGATTTTGTTTCCGTCTTTATGATAAGAAGTTGAATAAACCCCCAGTCTCCTTGTTCAAGGGAGCTTGTTTTACCCTATGAAATATCAGAAATTCTCTTCCATCTTAAAGACCACTGATGGGAAGCAGATCCTCAGGGTTTTGTCTCCTGTTCCTGTGCCATTGGCAACACAGAGCTGTTGTTACAGGAGAATTCATCTTTAGGTTACATCACCTCTCGTGCCTTAAGGGTAAGCTACAGAATGTTAGCTTTCATTTATTGTGGAAAAGTATGGGCATTTCTACGCATGCACATTTACTGCTCAGTAACCTAAATTACTATGCAGTAACCTAAAATTACTGCACAGTATAGGTGCGTGTCTCCATGTGCACACCTGTACTGCACAGTAACTATGGAGACTTACGCTGACTTGGGTGTAAATTTGATACCTGCATGATGCAAGTATCAAATTTATGCTTGGTTATTTACTGTGCAGTAACGCATGTATAGATGCCTTACTGCACAGTAACAGTGTGTGTGCGGGCTGATTTGGGACTAAGTTTAGCCCCAAGTCTGATTTGGGACTAAGTTTAGTCCCAAGTCAGACCACATACAGTGTTAATGAGCTTTAACGCCTGCATTAACGTTAATGAGCTTTAACACCTGTAGCTGCTGGCCTATTTCCATAGATTCATAGATGCTAGGGTTACAAGGGACCTCAATGGATCATTGAGTTGGAGTCCCTGCCAGTGACAGGAAAAAGTTCTGGGGTCATGTGACCCCAGCCAGATGCTTGTCCAGTCTCTTCTTGAAGACCCCCAAGGTAGGGGAGAGCAACACCCTGCACAGTAAATTTAATGTGATGTAAATGCATGTGTAGACACGGCCAGTATGAACATAGACAGTCTTCACAGAAAACCTGGGCCATCTACAGACATTCCATTTGCACTGGGAGAAAAGCCTTTCTCCCACTACAAAAAGGAGACAGCAAGCAAATGTTCAGGGGCTTTCTTATGGAAGAAACGTCTTCCTTAAGAAGTTAGATTGGTTACCTACAAGGAAGATGTTTTGATTTAACTTGGAATGCCTGCATGATTCTCTTGGGAGAAAGAGAAACCTAGTATCCCACAGTCCTCTACTCTCCCTATCCCTCACTTTTCATGGGAAATTTTTTCTTGACTCATTGCTAATCAAACTATATGAGAAAAAAAACTTATTTTGCACTTCAGACCTTATATATAGGATGTCCACATCTGTGCCATATCCTATGATCAGGTGCTATGTCAAAGGAGGCTGTTGCCTGATGAAGTGGATTTTTGACTATGAAAGCTCATGCTTCTCTGAACTAATTAGTCTTTAAGGTGTACCCTGCCCAACCTTCTTCCTGACTTCAGATTAGGACAGAAACCAACTCTGGGTACCATAGTGGTTTTCCTCCTATAACTCAGTAGATTCCTTTCTCATCAGTAGAGTTCCCATTGTCCAGAAGTGTTGATGTTTCCTTTGATAGCAACAACTTCTGTTAGAGTCTTAGAATCATAGAGAAGCAGGGCTAGAAGGAACCTCAGAAGGTCATATAATCCTACCCCCTGTTCAAGACAGGGCCATCACTGGCTCCTGGATATCCAGATGATTGCTAGGAGGTTGGGGGTGGTTGTGGGGGGGTGCATTCTTTTAGAGATGGAACTCTAAAAGAGTCAGAATCCCATTTTGGAGGAAAGCCAGTGAGAGGAGAAACAAGAGGAAGTTACAACAGAATTGTGAGCAAGGCAGTACTGACTGGGACCCTTTGAAAAAGAGATCTACTGTAGCATGTCCCATTGCTACACATTCACTTAGTCAAAAGGTGAAGAGGAGGTTAAAAGAAATACATGGAATGCATAAAGAAAGAGTGAAAAAAGTAGCATTATACAAAATCAAGGTAGGTCATATAAAGTGGATTCAAACCCAGCTTTACTATTACAAACATAACCGTTAAAGAGGAAATCCAAGTTGAGGTTATAAAACTTTAATAGTGGAAATACGGTGCGCATTTGGAACAGTGAAGATTATTAGCAAATGGAAGAACCTACTAGAGATAGAGGGAATTCTCCATCCTTTGCAATAAAATGAATGAAGGCTGAGTGTCTTTCTAAAGGATGTGATTTATTTAAACCAGACATTGTAGGGCTTGATTCAAGAATCAAGTCCAAGTCTATGCACTGTGTTTATGCAGGAGGTCAGATTAGGCAATCATTTCCTTCTGGCCCTACAATCAATTAATCAGTTACATCAGTCCCCTATCAAGTCAGGATCCTTAAATGAATCCCTAATCTATTCCTTAGATCATAAATTTAAGAATTAGTTATAGGATAAAAGAAGAATATGAAGTTATGCCCATCAAAAAGGAGAATATTAACATTTAAAAGTAAAACAACGGAACAGATTGTCCAGCCAGATAATGTGCATCTACTGAGGATGTGGGAAACTTTTCCCAGCTTCAAAGTTATATGTTACCCTATTAGCAGTCTTTGCATTGAGTGTGAGGACATTAACAATAATGAGTTATGTGCAACTTTTCATGCATCAGGCTGAAGTTTTGATTCACACTGTCTTTTCATATTATTGAAAATAATGAGTTCATGCTAAATGACACTTCCCTGGCATGCTGGGAGGTGTGTCTCCCAGGAGATTCATTATCTCCTGTATTACACTGATCACTATAACTTGATTTTTAGGTGATACTGCTGATCGGTCAACATGTGGTTCACATTTAAGACTGAGATTAAAATATTCTTGAAGGGAAATCATAATTTGTGAGCTAATTGTGTCCTCTGGAGGCCTAGGAAGAAAAACTACTTTGATATTGCCCTTTTCCTGCAGTGGGAAATTCTGATGAAAATATGAAAGAGTTTACAGCAGTGTACTACATTGAATTGTTTAGCATTTCAGTGGTAGGATAGTTTACCTCCCAAGAGCTAAATTTAATTTGCTGGTACAGGAGTAATGATCTCAGCCACTCCAATGATAGTAATAATGCATGTATTATTAATTATTTTATTATAATGAATAAAGAACCCAAAGACCATGTACCAGAAGGCTGCATTGCACAAGAAGCTGAATGAGCATAGGTTATTGTCCTGCAAAGAGATACAGTGTTTCCAAAGCCCTGGGATGATCTGTCATTGACTGATTTTTGGTCTTTTTTTTTCCTTAAGGATATAGGTTCTGGGATGATGTGAGAAGCTTAGTTTTCATTTACACATTTCCTAGCTTCCATGTTATGGAGAAAAGCTTGAAAACATGAACTGTGAAGGCCCTAAAACAGGTTGGCAAATAAAAGAACCCAGAGTATATTTTTAAATCTCAAAATTATTAAAATGATTTCATGCCCTTTTATAATGGCTTTGTTATTTTGACTATTTTGAGGTACCAGAAATGGGTACTGGCAGATACCTCTAGGGATGTTAGTGTAGCTCTGACAAGGAACAGAGGTCTCCATATGCACCTCCTTGCAGACCTGGAGACATGAGGAAAGACAAAAAGCCAGTTCTGAATGTCTGTATTTCAGTACAACAGTAGCATATATGTTACTATTACTTGCAAAAAGGATTTTAGGATCAGTTTTTACCAAATTGTGGAGCGTGGCCTTTGAAGAGCTTCCTTGGCTAGGTAATATAACTGGCTGAATTCCTCAGCTGCTGGGACCTAGGAGGAACACTAATATCACTATAGGGTGATGACAGTGACTGATTAAATTTTAATATTGGAAGCCAATCCAAGTATGCCCAAGTGGGAAAATCCAGGTGATTTTCTTTCTCTTACACCAGTAAAAATCAGGAATAGATCTATGAATGTAAGTGGATCTTCACTGGTATAAAACTGGTGTATGTCAGGAAAGAATCTACATCTGTAACTCCTTCCTTCTAAGTCCTGGAAAGTGACAATTCTGACTAGGCTACAGACCAGCTGATTCAGGGGAAAAAAGGGTTATTTCCAGAAGCCAAAACACAACAATCCAACTTACCTTTCAGGGACAAGCTGTGAAGCAGCCAAAAAGGAGTAGTGCATTGTTCTTCCAAAATTGCTTGTAGACCTCAATAAACCTATGGGTGTAATTCATATGACCATACAACTAAACTTGACCTCCTGGGTCCTTTAGTCCAGCCCCCTTCTATCAGCAACAACATGTTATGCAGAGTGACATGTATTCCAGGCCTGGAATTCTTGTCTTTTGCCATTAGAAACTAGGATAAACTATATGAATCTTGGCTTCTTATAGAATTCTTTCTTGACTTACTGGGTGTATCTAGGCAGACAAAGTTCCTTGGGTGAATTTGATATCTTTTATTAGACCAACCCAAATGGTTGGAGAATAGTTATTAAGCAAGCTTTCGGGTTCAAAAACCCTTCGTCAGGCTAAGGAAGCTTCAGCAGTTGGTGTGTGCTCTTCCTGGATAGAGTGAAAAGTAAACAAGCCAGGGGCTGGGCTGAGCTGGGCTGGGCTGGGGAGTCAGTTGCCAGGCAGACTGTAATGTATCAAAAATCCAATGTCTATGTTTAGTCCCTGATCTCTAGTATCCAGCAGGTTGATGAAATGGAGCTCATAGACTCGTCTCTGGGAAGTGTTGTGTAAGTTTCCCTTGAGGATCAGGACTGAGAGACTGGAGAGAGAGTGGCCCTCCTGTGAGAAATGTGCCCCTACCAGTAATTGAGTGTTTCTGTCTTTGATGGATTTCCGGTGTGCATTCATTCTGGTGCGCAGTTGTTGTCTGGTGTCTCCTACATATCTTCCATCAGGGCATTTGGTGCACTGGATGAGGTATATTACATTTCTGGAGGTGCAGCTGTAAGATCCTGGGATGCTGATGGCTCTGTTGTGGGGTGTAGTAATAGTGGGGGTGGTGGAGATGTGTTGGCAGGTTTTGCATTTCTTGTCCTGGCACGGTCTGGATCCTTTTGGTGTGTTCTGGGCTTGAGAGAGTTTGCTTCTGGTGATGAGGTTGGCGAGGTTCGGTGCTTGTCTGAAGGCTAGGATGGGTGGCTCTGGGAAGATCTTTTTAAGAATAGGGTCTCTTTCTAATATGGGTTGCAATTTTTTGAGGATTTTCCGTACAGGTTCAAGGGATGGGTGATACGTCATAACCAGCGGTGTGCGATTTGTGGGTATTTGTCTTCTGTACTGCAGCAGTTCTTCACATGGTATCCAGGTGGCTCTTTCAAACGTGCGATCTACCTCTCTGGAGGAGTGTCCTTGCTGGGTGAAAGCCTTTTTAAGATTGGTGAGGTGGCAATCCCGGGTGTATCTACACATTCAGTTAATATACTTTAGGTAATGCACATTAAATCTAGTACCTCTTGGCACTTTTACATGTACTCTGGGGGTGGGGAGGGTGACACTTTAATTATAGCAGCTCCGAGAGTTACTCCAATTAAAGCGCTGCAGCGTCTTGTGTATCGGCATCCCTGTGCTTCAAAATGGCAATGGGGGCACCTGAACTAAAGCTTATTAGCTTTAGTTCAAGCACCCCCACTACCATTTTGATGTGCAGGGACTCTGATACATGACATGCAGGAGGTTGCTGGAGCATGGTAATTACCATGCTTCAGCAGACTCCATTAATCAAGTCTGCTGTGTAATTACAACACATCAGAGCAGGCTCTTGGATCATGTACAGGCACTATCCATTGTGAGGTACTGGAAAAATGTGTATTATCCTATTTTAATGTGATAAAGAGCTATTCTAAAGAGCACTTTTGTGATGCTTTAATGTGCATTAAAATAGGCTAATACGCATTAAAGGGAACATTTAGATGCACTCACTGCTAAGCAAACTAATTGAGAAAAATCTTATGCATTTCAGACCTCATATATAGGATGTCCACATCTGTGCCATGTCCTATGGTCAGATGCTATGCCAAAGTAGGCAGTTGCCTGATGAGGTAGATTTTTGCCTATGAAAGCTCATGCCTCTCTGAACTAATTAGTCTCTAAGGTATACCCTACCTTACTTTCTTCCTGACTTCAGACTCTCACAGAAACCAACTCTGGGTACCATAGTGATTTTTCTCCTCTAGTTATCTTTGGCTTCAAATTATCTTTGGTGCTCTCTACTGGACTCTTTCTAATCTGTTTTTGTCCTGTGGAGCCAGGCCAGCTCTCAGGATCTCAAAATTGTGTTGTTAGATGGAAGGTTGTGACACAATTGCACATATACATACAAAAATCGATTAGGCGCATACACACACACTAGGCATATACACACACTGGGTGTATACACACATACTAGGCGCACATGCATATCCAAGATTACCAGTCTAAGCACATGCACACTTATCACCGATTCAAGCACATACACACCCTAATGATAATGGCATGAAATCGTACACAATACACACATACATACACACATGCACACAGGTTAAACACTGACTCAGGTGACAGTGTGTGTGTGTTGGTGCCTGTTGTACCTATGCTTGGGGTGCTTGGTAACTGAAGAGCAAGCGACAGAGATCAGGGAAAAGGCAGTGGGGATGAGGCAATAGCAAAGAAACTGGTTTGTAGGCAGAGAGGAGCTCAGGATGGCTGGAGCCACAGGAGCATGGGACAGGGGTTGGAGGTGGTAGTGAACCAGAAGCAGGAGAGAGAGAAATGAGACAGAAGTTAGAGAGGCGAGGAGCAGAGATTGGAGCAGGGCTGGAACCATAGTAAAGCAAAACCCAACTCAGGGGTCCAAATAATGGTTTTATTAAATTAACACTGTACTGTACAGCTTGGTTTCTACACACACTCACACAGTGATAGCAGGAGAAAGAGACTCAGTGGAAGGGCTGGAGTCCAGGTAGGGAAGAGAAACAGAGTCCAGGTCCTTGGTTGAAGAGAGGGTAGGGGTGATAGCTACCTATCCTGGGCTGTGAGTTGATCCTTGATGGCCAGTCAAGGTCTTCTCCAACAAGGTGTTGTCCAGAGGGAGATTGCTGACAAGGCCTCTGAATGGATAGGTGGTGTGGCATGGTGCTGGTCCAGATGGAGAGGGAGTTCCACTGGGTCTGTCTTCACTGCCCCTTTTTATAGGGGCAGACCTTCTATGACCCTAGTGACAGGAGGCATGCCCAGGCAAGGGTCAGCCCTGGTGTACTGAGCATGTGCACTCCAAACTAGGACATGCAGTTTCAGGTATCTGAACCAATTCAGGAACCAATTTACATAGGAGGGGTAGGCATTAGTCACAGTTGCAACATATTGTATAAGGCAGGGGACACAAGATGGAAGCTTGACATACAAAATGGAAACTTGACATTACTTGACATTACTTTACAGACATAGCCCTAAATCATATAAATTCAATATAAAACAGTAAAAATTAATACAAAAATATTAGGAACATAATATAATACAATATAAAACAGTAAACATCAACATAAACATAATAATTATACAATGTAAAACAGTGGATACAAGAAGGAGAGAGAGAAGCAAAAACAACTTGCTACAAAAATGCTAAAGCTTATCCCATGTCTTAGCTCACTCTATGTCTTAGCTTACTCATACTTATCTATAGGGAATAGAGAGGGAGAGAAAAAGTCAGAAATAGTTGGGGAAGGGAGGGAATGCATTTTAAAATTTAAAAAAGAAAGAAAAACTGGGGGTTTTGCTAGACTGTAAACACCTTTACTGAAGTACAGAGCTGAAAACTGGACACAGTTCTTCAGTTGTGGCCTCATCAATACTGTATACAACAGAAGGATCATGTCCATGTATTTTTAAGGGGCACTCCTGTTAATAAAGCCCCTTATGCTGTAGGCCTTCTTTGCAACAAGAGAACACTATTGGCTTATGTTCAGCTTATTGTCCTTTGTAACACCAAAATTAATTTCTGCAGTACTACAGCCTAGCCAGTTTTCCCCCAGTCTGTATTATTCCATTTTAAGTGCAAGACTTTGCACTTGTCCTTGGTGGATTTCATCTGATTGATTTTGGACCACTTCTTCAGTTTATCAAGGTCATTCTGAATGGCCCTACCCTTCAGTGTCTGCAGTTCCACCCAACTGGTGTCATCTCTAAATTTGTTAAGTGTGCTTTCAATCCCAGATTCCAGATCAGAGGTGTCCAACCTGTAGCACAAGTGCCACAAATCACGGAAAGGACAGACAGCACAGCAGCAGATACAGCACATGAACAGGTCAGGCAGTGAGCACAGGGCACAAAGCAGAAAACAGAGCAGCAGATTGGGCAGAGGAAGGGATCAAAGTGGCATTTGGGGCAAGGACTGAGTTAATTAGAGTCAGGCTTGCCAAAGTTTGGCTGTCACTGATCCAAATCATGAGATGCTGACTCATAGCTATGGCTGGATTGGGCTGCAAGGAGTTTAAATGCAACCTCAAAGTCAGTGATAGGGTAGCACAACAGAATAAATTCAAAGCTATTTTGTTGATGGTTAATGATATATAAACAATTTGAGCTGAATTTTTGTTCTGCCTGTAATTAAACTTGTGTCAAGACTGAGGCTTATCAGGAAAAAACCCCTAACAATGCTCTTCATATAAGAGATGATTTTTGGGCACAACAATAAGCTTATCTTTTCATGAAGCCTTCCAGATCATATTCTCATAACAGTTTACTTACTTCAACATACAGACAAAACAATAATATGATGTACAACTTTAATGACATACTGCTATCTTTAGGACATAAACTCATAAATAAGCCTCTTCATGTAGCCAAATATGCTGCCCTTTTTAATCTTTCAGCATTTATTGGTACTGCAGTAAAAGAAATTACTTTGTACTAATTAGCATAATTATCAAGTTTCTATAGAAAATATCTTGACTTTAGAAATGTGTCATAAAAGTCTTCTGTTTTCATTCTTTGTAAATGAATACATTTCCATCATCCCTTTCTAGAACTAAAGATTGCTCTGGGCAAAATTCACCCCCTGAGCCAAAGTTTATACACCTTTCAAGTCTACTGTCTAGGGAGGTTAAGTAGGATTTAAGTGATGCCTAAGATTTTACTGACCAGCACAGAGGTGAATAATTTGTCATGGGTGAGTATCATTGGCAAATAAAAAATTACTAAAGTCTAAAATAGTTTCCTGATACTTTAAGAAAGTAATGCTCATTTAAAAGAGGGTAAAAACAAAACAAGGGAGAAACATAAATTCTCTATTAGAACATGATGAAGAAAAGTCTGCTGCTGCATTCCAGGCAGAAGGCTATCCACTCTTTAAATTAGGCTTCTTACTGAGATGCCTAAATATGGACTTATGAATATTTATTCATATTTTGGCCAGTGCATTTCTTTTTGAACATGCTGCCTCATCTGTGACTTAAAACATGGAAGAATTCTCTAAAAAATGCTAGAAATATAAATACTCAAATCATAACATTTACCAGCTACCTCCACTGCGCTATTCAAACCCATTCCTTAGAAAGATATCAGAGGCATTGCTGCTATCCCCTGAATTCTTATGAAATTCATCTCATTTACCAGTAGCTTCTTGCATTGTGATTTTTATTTCATTTTGGTAACTTGGGAACAAATGCACACCCAGCGTGTAACCAGCAAGCATCATAATATAAACATAAGTTAAATGATTTCAGAGTTAATGACTTCGATTCTTGACTGAAGCCCCAGGGCACACATGAATTGGGGGAGATGCACAGATGTTTTGAACTACTTTGGAAAGGCCCAGCATGATCCTGGGCCAACTGTTTACCAAGCCAGACCCCTGGCATAAGCTACAGTGTCCTAAGCACTGTTCTAAGTGGCTCTAAGTGGCCTCAAGTGACCATTATGGCAGCTTAGTAATGCCATGGCTCAGTGAAGTCCCTACCAGTCTTCCTGTCCTCCAGATACCTTATGCTAGCCAGAGGGATAAGGCTGACTCAGGAATAGCTATATTTTTTTCTAAATAATTAGAAGATCGTGTTACCCTAGGGTGATTTTTCTGTTGCTGGTGGCACTAACTTTGAGGCTGCTTTGCACCAGTGATATTGCAAATCATTTTGAACGTGGGGACAATCTGAGCCAAATAAATTCTTCCTTGATTTGCATTTGTTTCTGTGTTATTTTCTACTTTATCCTAACAGCATGGACACTAATTTTGTTTTAATTGTAAAGCTCAGATCCAAGCAAACCCTTTTAGCAGTATCAAAGGACTATTCATCTGGGAAAATATGGTAACTGAAAAGCAATGTTATTGGCAAAATTATCCATCAGTGCAACAGCATCCTCTCTTCAGTTTTCACAGTGTGATCATATTAGTGCATGTGAAAGCTGACTGCCTGCTCTGCTGCCTGCTTTTTGGCGATAAGTATTATCTGTTATATTACAGAGGCTTTTGGTCAGAGCCTTGTAGACTTTGCAGCTTTCTGAATATATTTCAAGATCTTAACTTTGGGTTTTATCATCTGCAGATAATTGTTACAGACAAACTAGCAGAAATTAATCTAGTGAGAAAGCGGACAGCTACATCTTCACCTGGGGACACCGTCAAGTAGATGTTCTGAGGTAACAACTGAATCTTGTGAAAGTAGGACAGACCTAGCAGGGAACAGCTACTGTTCATCTGGGCAATAAAATCCATGCAGTTTAAGTCACAGTTGTAAAGCTAATGGGGTTTTGGTGAGCTGTAGCTCCCCAGTGATTATATCCAGCATATAAAAAGCAATGCCTAGCTTTCTTACACTCTCCTTTCCTTATCACTGTCAGCTAGTCTGTGACAGTCCATTACAAAGTCCTCACCACTATAGCATAAGCAAGGGGCTTCCTCAAGACAGTCACTGATGTGGGGAGAGAGGACAAAGGGGAACAAGAAAATATAAAATTCCCAAAAGACTGAAAGGCAGGAAGGAGTTGGAGCCCCACAAAAATGACATACCCAGTGCGGTTTTAATGTATTTTGGACCAATCAATAAGAAATGAATGACAGCTATGAAATTCATGCAACAACATATTAGAACATTTTTCTGGTGCATCTCTAATAGCGCACATTTCAAGACCTCTGTGTTCCCTGTGAGGAAATGAGATGGCTCTGATGGAGATCTTAAAGCTATTCACTACAACCCAGATCCAAAATAAGGACTGAGGTTTCTAAAGGGTGATTTAAACATAATTATAATCAAAGTTCCAGATCAGCTGTTCTCTAGCCCGTTGGTGTCTAGCCCTGGAGGTACATCAGTTTTTTACATTATAGCTGCTTCAGTGCCTGACGTTCTGCCTTTATGTTTATCCTGAAGCATCCCAGTCTTGTCAGCAGCTCAGTGCCCAGCTTGAACTGAAGTCCACTGGGTTCTAGAAGCTGTGCATTCCTCTGCATATCTTTTCTGGTATACTTGTTCTGATATACATTATCAAAAGGCTGAACCTAGGTCTTCAACATCTATGGTGAATACTCTCCCATTAATCTAATGTTCTACTTGGGGTGTCATCACTACCTTCTTCAGCCATGCTGTGTGACCTCTTGCTTAGTCTTGGAAAGGAAAAGCTCAGGTACCTACCTTCACAATAAAGTTTTGGCTGTGAAGCCTGAATGGGAAGTACCTGTCCTAGAAAACCCTCATCATTCACTATCTTATGTGTCTGCTTGCTTAGTATTCTGGTTCTTGGGTAGTCCATTCTGAGATACCTAACTCTCCCTGTGCATTGTACTGGGAGTTATCCTCAGGGCTGAGGATTCTGTTCTGGGGACCAGGTATCAAGTTAGGTTTTGCAGTGTTCAGCATCATACCTCAGTCATTTTTTAAATCTGGGTTGGCTTATAGATATGATGATGAAATTTGTATTTTTTATATTTAAAATTTCCAATGGGTGTCTACAGACAGGGATGGGGGCTTATTTTTCATGAATGGGGGGTGGGGGTGTGAATCGGGGCAGCTGCCCCAGGCCCTGTGCTTTGGTGGGCCCCATGGAGCTGGGCGAAGCAGCTGTGGTGACTCCACATTGTTGCGGGCTTCATGTCCAGCCATTCGGCAACCCCCCGTCGCCGAATCTGCCACCGGCTTCCTCATGTCTGCAGGCGGGGCCTCGCACAGGCTGATTTACCCCAGGCCCCGCACTCTGCTCAGGTCGTATCTGAATGTGGGTATACATCAAATAAGTATTTTTTCTTCCAGATAACACCATTATGAAGATGGTAGAAATGGCTGTTACAGGACCTTCATTTGATCAACTTAAATTCATTGCAGCTGAGAAAAGATCACATTTTGATTCTATTCTATCTGTCAGAATGTTGGCCAAAGTTGTCCTAGTCACCAAACCTATGTTTTTTAGAAGTTACATTAGAACAGTGGATTAGGCAGAAATTGAGTCATAGGATCACGGACTGGAAGGGACCTCCAGAAGTCATCTAGTCCAACCCCCTACCTGAGGCAGGATCATCCCTTTCCAAACTATTGTGTGATAATTATTTGTTTTACTTGGGTGATGCTATTGTTGGACATTTGTGTGTGAGCTATACACGCTTCTGAGAATGTTTCACATTTTACAAGTCAAGGATGTATAAAAGGCCTCTGCTATAGCATAACTTTGTTGCCTGCCAAGCCATGTTGCTGACTACTTCCTGAACTTTTTTAAACATTATCAGAACATCTCATTTCTATTCTGCTTTAGGGTTATGCTAAGTTACCAATTTAATACAGTTGCCGTGATGTTGACAGTTTTAATTTGTTCCACTTGATATGCTAGTAGGCCTATTGTCTGTGCAAAGTAGATGTTCAGATTCTGAAACAGACAGATTCTATATTTGCTGAATGCAGTGCCATTTGTACTCATATTGCAGCTTCAGACATTTCCTTGGGGCAAGTCTAATTGAAGTTGCTTGATTTCTGTTACCAGTAGCAAGCTTTTCAAACACTGCTTCAATTCATCTCTAACACACTAAGCTCTGGCTGCATTAGCAGATTCACTCAGGTGTAACATTTTCCCCAGGTCTGTTTACCTGACTGCCTCGTTTTCTTCTGTCTCCCAGCTAACTTAAATGCTGTCTCCTGAGCCAATGCACAAATCAAGGGCCAGGCAGCCATGCCCTTACAGTGAGTGTCAACCTTACCCCACAGGTAGTCCTAATGACTTCACTCAGATTCTTGGTGTACAGGAAGGTGTTCATCAGTGTATGCAAGGGACTAAAGTTGGGCCCTTAATCATACAGCACTCACTTCAAGGGCTAATATTTCAAAAGTTCATAGGCAGGATATTTTTATCTGAGCACTGTGCAGAAACTGAACATGTATTTTTCCTGGGGGAGGAGGGGAATGGCTTAATTTGTCCATTTCAATAATTATGCATTGGGCTATGATGAAGAGAGTAATATATGCTTATGTCCAATTGCATTACCTTTAATGGAACTGTTAACAGAAAGTGAAGGGTGCAGCAGGAAATTTCCAAAGGAATATATACTCCAGATTATAAAAAAGATCTAGCTATAATAAGCACTGCATCTGATTCTAGAAAAAAGAATTGCATCTGATGGATTACTGCAGGGGTTTACCCACTTTTTTGGTCTGGCAAGGTGGCAAGGACTTTTAATGCAGGTATCTTTGAGATCTCAAACAATTCAAAACAATAAACAGACCAACCAGCTACTATTACACGTAATTCTACCATTAGTGATTATTTCTTTCTATTTTTTGTACTTAAGTAAAGCTTGCATTTTAAATGTCTTCAGTGCAGGTGGAGTGTTACTCATTACATTAGACTTCTCACTGCAGTCACAGCAGAGTGAAATTCTTTATTTCAAAATAACTGGCTAGCTTTGCAACACTCTCTCCTTTGCTACTATCTCTGTTGCACTGGGTTCATCCTATGATTTTTCATCAACGCACAGGAATATTCAGACATAGCATTCATCACCCCCTACACTTCTGCCTAGCATTTAAATGCTTTATTTTCAAAATTGAATATTTGAAGATTTATTTGTCATTTACCTGTTACTTGGCAGGGAAAGAAAAGGAATGCTGGAATAAACAGCAGAAAAGGCCAGATTCTCTAGTCCACCAAGTTCATTTAGTCTGGTTGGAGATAACTGAGGGAAAATTATCTCTGTTTATTTGAAATCTCTTCTACTGTAAAGCTAGATTTCCCCACCCACCCCTGTAGTATAAAGAGAAGGAAAGGACATCTTTGAGGAGCAAAAGGAAAGGGGTCTTGCAAAGTCAAGCTTCTGAGTGCCTGATTATCCACTAAAGATAGGGCGACCACACATCCTGGATTGGCTAGGACAGTTCCAGATTTTATATAGGCTGTCTCAGTGTCCCAGCCACTGAAGAAAATTGAAGCAAAAGTCCCAGATTAGCAGGAACCCACCTCATATGCCTGGCTTCTGACTGACTCCACTGAGCAAGCAACTCTGCTTGCAGCCCAGAGTTGGGACTTCTAGGCTTCCTGGAGAAAATTGAAGCAAAAACTGGACTGGTGAGAACCTGCTTGAATGTGCCTGGCTCCTGACTGACTAATGGGAAAATGAGTCCTGGCTCATGGCCTACTGTAGTCAGGATGAGGGAGCAGCCAGCACTGCTGCCCAGGGCCCAGGTGAGAACAGGGATTCTGGGGTGGTGGTGGTGGGGGGAATGGCTTTGATCACTGCCCTGAGGGGAGCAGAGGTCTCTGCCCCACCTCTCGCATGCCTTGCTGCTGTGTTTGAGGGAGTGTGTTTGAGGGAGTAACTCTGGGATCTGAGCTCTGCCCTGGAACTGCACCCTGGCCAGCTGCTGGAGGTAGCGGGGCATGCTCTGTGGCCATACAACATGGGCTGGTGGTGCTATATGTGCACGTGTGCGTGCACCATGCTGTTCTGCCTACCCTTGCTTCTGGGAGCCGCAGGGTTTGGGCTGCATGTGCAATGTGCTGGTGCTGCCCTCTTTGCCTCCTTGCACTCCCATCCCAGATTTCCTTACCCCATCCCACATTTCCTTAAAATTATTATGGTAACCCTAACTAAAGGTACATCTGGCTGGCAGAAAGTAAGTAGTTATAACTTTTGTTAGATGATGTAAGCACTACAACTGGCTACCTTTGGGTCCATCTTACCACTGCTTCAAATGGAATAGTGGAGATTTGGGACCAAAGAGTATAAAGAAACAGGTGCTTGGAAATACTATTCATTTGCCACTCTGTAGGTGCATAAACTGAGTACTTTTAATGTTTATCTCAAAGAGATTTCTTTTGGGAGTAGCTTATCAAATTATCGGTTACATATTTCTATTTTAAAATTATGCAAGGAAGCCTGTGATGTTGATTTCGACATTTCAGTTATTGCAATATCTATAGCACCGGCTTATAGCCAAGAAACAACCTACTCATCTGAATTTTATTGGCTACCATGTATGTGGAATATATAAATTAGAAAATCATATGCAGCTGAGATCCAAGTCACTTTGCATTTCTTTTTTGTAAATCTAAAGCTTGTGAAAGTACAGAACTCATAATACTTGCTAGAATCAGGAATAGAAGAAGTAGGCACTGAGCAATTTTACCACATATTGCTGGCAATTTACCTCAATTTTGAGCTGGAACAACCAAGCTAATCCATCTGAATCCCATTTCTTCCCTAGGCATAGACAGTCCATTGTATTGAACTGTGCAGCAGTTTTTGATGTAGACAAATAAAAATAAATGAATTCCAAAATGCAGTATTTTAAACAGTTAAGGCTAAGTCCACGAAAGGACTAAGATGTATAACTTCGAGGCACATTGCTAATGTAGTTGAATCTACAACCAAGAGCAAAGGTGTCCACGTTCACCAAAATGGGGAGAGTTAAATACATCACAATTATCACAGAAGCCAGAAAGCCAACAACCACCAAAGCTAATCAGCATGAAATGCAAAAGATGGGATGTGCCTTAAAACTTACCTTTCTCTGAGACTTGGATTTGCAACCTGATACTCTCTCTGGTAGTTAGGCATTCAATTCTTTCCTTTTTAAACGAATGATTGTTTATTTTATAGCATAGATGAGGGGGAGATACCAGCTACTGCTCAGTCCAGGATGTGGGTGACATGTCTGTTAGACCCTGGCTCCATGCGACGCCTAACGACTGGGGAGACAACGGGTCGGTGCATGCATTGCTTCTTCCAGCAGCTTTATTAAAAATGGAGGCAGCTTCAGGTGAGCTTCAACAAACTGGGGAGCAGCCGCAAACATTAGTTCTTTCCATATTTATACATCTTGGTTTTGTGCGGGCCGGGAGCAGTCCGAGGCCCACGGGGGCACGCGGCGGGCTGTGGCCAGCAGCCCTGGCACGCGGGTCGGGGAATGCAGGCCGGCGGACTAGAATTAGGCACAGACGTGTAGCGGTTGATTAAAGATTATTTTACTTACACCATAGATGGTCGCGGTGCAGGCAGGAAAACTTGCTTGAGTTGCAGTTACAGACAGGAAAGAAGAGCGGACAAGAGTTCTAAACTCGCGAACTCTAGCCCAATCCGGCTGAAGGCTCTAAAAACACGAGCCCGTCACCGTCATGTCAACCAAAGAAAACAACTCGGAGAAGAGCTCTGGATACACTCACACGAAGTTTGCTAGGCTCCGTGGAACTTGCGCACAGGGAAGGGGTTCGTCGAGGGATTGCTCGGCGATGGGGAGAGGCCAGAGGTTGATCAGACCCCTATAGCCTTCTTAAGGTACACGCTGGGTCCGTTAGGCTCCACAGTGCTTAGAGTTCTTCACGAAACGTGAAGTCCTCCTCCTCCAGATGGTTGTGGAGTCCTCCAACTTGGGCGGAAACCGCTCAAGCCTCTTATACGGCTAGG
>NW_005842152.1:1548595-1548993 GCF_000455745.1 Alligator sinensis | reverse complement strand
GAAGCTTGTCTGACCAAGAAGCTTGCTTCTTCCTGATTCAGCAGGTCGGATCCAAGTTCCACGACCAAACGTCCCAACCACACAGATAGAGTTTCTGCAGGTTGGATTCTTGATTCTCTGCACAACTCTTGCAGTTCAGTTCTGGTGTGAGCATAGTAGGCAGTAGCAACTCGGCTGGTTGTTGCTAAAGGCTGATCTGTTACTTTGGGAATTATTGCTGCTGTGGGAGTCATTTCTGTTATTGCTTCAGGCAGGAGGGGCGGATGCACTCCTCCGCTCGATTCTCCCTTCCGTCGGCATGAAGGCATGGTCGCCAGAAACGGCGCTGCGTTGGTGGGCGGGGTCACCGGAAGCTACGCTGCGTCGGGGGGCGGGGGCACTGGCGGAAACCGCCACGG
>NW_005842152.1:1534204-1547587 GCF_000455745.1 Alligator sinensis | reverse complement strand
GAGGCCAGAGGTTGATCAGACCCCTATAGCCTTCTTAAGGTACACGCTGGGCCCATTAGGCTCCGCAGCGCTTAGAGTTCTTCACGAAACGTGAAATCCTCCTCCTCCAGATGGTTGTGGAGTCCTCCAACTTGGGCGGAAACCGCTCAAGCCTCTTATATGGCTAGCAAGCCAATCGCTAGCCGCCAAGTGGGAATAATTTAGAACTGGCCAATAGTGGGACACAAATTTGCATGCGGGTGGTGGGAACTCCTTTGCACCGGGGTTTTCTCTTTGCAACTGAGAAATGCACCTTGCAAAGAAAGCTCCTCGTGGCGGGAAATAATTTAGCAGTGCCGAAGCGCGCACACACAAAATCACACCCTTGGGTTGTGACAGGTTTATGCTCATTAACATTTACCCCACCTTTGTCCTTCCTTTGTTCCACCCTTATTCCTTCCCATCTCAAGCTCCGCCACTGTTTACTGTTTATTTCAATAGCATGGAATAACCTATGCATTTCACTTATTTTCATGTCTTTTTGTTATAAGTGCATGCCTAAGATCTTGACCCCTGCTTCTCTCGGTCACTTCCAATCTCTTGCTGATTTCCTCACCATCTCCAAGGTCTTGCTTCTGCTTTATCTCCTAACGATAGCCAGTGGTTCGCATCCTGTTTTTCTTACACAATGAACTATATGACTTACAACAATAGTAGTTACTGCACATTTATTTAGTGCTTGATTATACAAGTACTAAATTAAATGTGCAGTAACCACTGCATATTAATGAATGTGTAGCTGTTCCCACAGACTGCTATTATATAACAAGGGGAATTCTGGTTGCTTCTCAGGTTTTTTTTTTCATCCCAGGGTCATATATATCATGTATGCAGTGAAAACAGCTGCCAGATAAGGTCCTGAAGGTAGGATAAGCAGAGGAATGCCTAGTTTGTGAACAGTGACAGGTTTAAGAGTGAGAAAGGTATGCAGGTACCCAGAAGTGCAGTGCTGATGTGCTTCTGGGCAGGGCCAGCAGATCAGTGAAAGAACATATTCTTTTGTGATCCTATGGCCTAATCCATGAAAACATAGTCATCTAAATTTGAACATAAGTGGAATTTAGGCACCAAATTTAGGTGGTATGATCTACTTGACTGCTTAGGTACAAATGAATCCATAAACCCCTACATTTTCCTCAATAAGGTTAAAGTTTTACCACTAAGAACTCAGAAGTTCTGCTACTGTATGTGTTTAGAGGTACTGCCATTTTAACTGCTCCAAGCATCTTGATTTCTATGTTATACTTAAGGACATTTAGGATTTATAAGCTGTGGTTCTCCTTGAGCAGCTGTGGATGCTGGATCACTGCAGTGTGCCCCTTGGTGCCAGGATCCAGCAGGGTCTCAGCAGCTGCGGGGTGTGGTTCTAATTGCTCAGCCCCTGGAGTGTGTGGAGCCCTCAGGGCTGGGAGACACAGCTCCAGTGATCTCCCAGCCTCTGGGGTGTGTGAATCTCCTGAGGCTGGGTCATCACAGCAGCTGCAGTCTCCCAACCCCAGGAGTTTCACCCACCCCTGAGGCTGGGAGATTGTTGCACCTGTGATTTCTTGCCCGTGCAGGAAGAGAGCCTGGGATTGGGCTCCCCCTGCACCAGTAATAAGGTGCGATGGAATCTAATGCACGATCCCTCAATCATGCCTCCTGCTACGTACATGTGGCATGGCAGGAGGCACAATTGTGTTGATTGTTCGTTAGATCCCATCATGCCTTTACCTGCATGTGTAGAGAGGCCCTACTCAAATGACTCCTCCCATTTACTGTGTTGAAAATTTAGGTACCTAACCTGGGTTTGTGAATTCCACTCCCAGAGCTAGGCACCTACACATAGTGCCTAAATTCCTTTGTGCATCTGGGTCCAAAGCGTGCTAAAGTGAAAAAGAGGCTTCTACAAATTCTGATACCTTCAGAGTTGAGCAGCAACTGAATAAAGTTGTTGTGATCTTAGATTAGGTGCTTAAGTCCTTTTGTGGATTTAGGCCTGAAATCTCACAAGAACCCCAAGAGACAGCAAAATATGTCCTGCTATCTTTATTTTTGAGAAGTGGAAATGGTACACAGAAAGTCAAGCAACTTGTCCTTGGTCATGAGATGAGCTAACGATAGCATTAGCAGTAGAATTTAGGGTCTCTGGGTGCCCAACCCAATATTCATTTAATTAGATAATGTTTCTTGGCAACCAGGGTTTATAATGAGACTTCTAAATTCATTTAACTTGCAAACTGCATTAGAACATACACTCATATCTCCAAAGGGAGAAGACTAGTATATTAAATAACCAGTTTAATATTCAATGGCAGGTATGTAATGCTATTGATTAGTTATTATTCATAAAGCATTTTGAAAACATCTGTGTACCAGATCCCTAGATGACATAAATAACTTACGTAGATCAACTGACATAAATAGAATTATGCCTATTTATACCAACTGAGCACAAGCCCCCTTTAAATTCTATTTATAAGGACTATAGTAAGGTGTATACTGCAGTATTTCCCCAAAATGATAGTAGGAAGTCATAGTGGTATTTCAGTTTTTAAGGCAGGGAAAGTAAGAGCAAACATTGCTTTTTAAAAAAGAATTAGTATTGCAAATCCTTAATAACATAATACATGCACAAGAAAATCATCTTCAAATAAACCCCTTGACTTCAAAAGTCTTTCTGTTGTTGTGTGTTTTATCTTTTACAGCACATGAAAAAGATGCCAATTAAATAAAAAATGTCTGAAGGTAAATCTCATGTCTAAACACTTTTTAAGTACAAAAAACTAAGGTGCAGTTCAAGAAAAAATCCTGGACCTTTATTGTCTGCGAGCAAGCAGAGAAAGAGAAACATTTTCTTCTGGGGAAAATAACCTTTGAATGAATTATACAGAAAAAGAAACTTTTCTTACAGAAAAAGAAATCCACAACCCAAGATAAAGTCCTGGTTCTGCACTTGGATTCATGAAAATGTCTATCTGCATGGACATGACTACAGAAGTCACCCCTTAAAATGCTGATATATCTTATAGCCTGTTTGTTTTCTGAATAAATACCAAGCAGCCTCTGCATGGATGGGATAACTTACATGTACTAAATCACATTCTAAAAAGATAGAGTTGCTTTTGCATGGCTTAGCAGATTTTTGCTATGCCACTGATCCTATTGAATTGATCATGCTGCTAACATATAAGACAAACAGACAGAAATATTTCTGATTAATATGACGATTCCTGACAAGATTAAACTAGGCAGGGTCTGAGAGAGAATAGCTGTAGGCTTATTTTCTTTATAGAGAAATTTTGAGTAGGGTTCATTTTGGTCATTCTCCTCTTGAATTTAAATTATTTCCCTCAAGCAAAAAAAGTATATTTCCATAAAGAATGTTTTATACTTATAGCACATGGTGGCTATACTAATCCTGTCAAACCATGAGGAGAGACTACTATTCATCAAATCCCAGCTACAAGGAAAGAATAGATTGTTTTTTACATTTGCTTAGATGATTCAGCAGTTTTTAAGAGACTGTTTTGAGCAACGTTCTTTTGCACTAACATATATTTTCCACATTATATATTGTATTACTAAAACTAAATATTATATGCATTCCCAGGTAATCAGCCAGGGCTCCCTTTGTTCATCGCCTCACTTGTCAAGTGTAATCTGTGTTTTTATGGCAGAAATTAGAATAGAGAGATTATAGTTATAGATATTAATTATAGTAGAATGTACTGAAAAAAGGCATTTACATTGTAGCAAATTTAAAGCTATAGCTCAGATTTATTAATTAAGCTCAGGAATATAATATCGTATTCAAGTTATAGTTGGCTCCTGCAATTTATTGAAAAATGATAGTGCTTTGCTTTATGTATTAGAATCTCCTTGCAGAGAGCTATGCTACCATAGAGGTATCTACAGTAAATTAATACTGCAGATTAAAAAAAAAGGAAATATTTAAAGTGCCATTAAAACTGAGTAGTAAATCTTTCACTTTAAAGAAGAGAGAGGGAGGATATCTCATTTCTCATCAAAGGTAGGGGACTAATTAGTCTCACTCTAATTACTAGTTATGTAGAAGATGATTGATTCTGTCTGAATTTTTTACCCTTTGAACATATGGCAACAAGGAATACTGAAAGACTTCATCTTTCCTGTTTTTGCTGCTATCTTCAAAGTGTGAATGCATGGGTTTATATATATGTGATGCTGTAACATTATGGTTGTAGAAGGTCCTCAGTTATATCACTATGGGTATATGAAAAGCTGTAGTTCTACTATTTATAGCAGATAACACTAAATGCTGTCCACTGGAGGAGAGTAACTTTAAACACATGCATACACTGTTAATTATGGTTCAATGATGGCTCTTGAAATCAGATCCACATTAGGAGTGCTTATTGTCAGGAATAGGGCATATGGTTGGAGGTACACGAATCAAGTGCTGGTTGGTAGCATCATACAGGCCTGAGGGATTGTACTCAATTGTAGTCCTAGATGTACTTGTAGAAACTGTGCACTTCTTGCTATCTCCTTGCACACAAAAACAACTAAATTTTTTGTGCGTCTTCCTGCATTTTTCCCCTACCTTCCATTCCCCTTTTTTCATTGATTTTATTTTTCCTCCTAATCCCTTAAAAAATATCTACTAGGCTAAGTACTGACAGTCAAAAATAGGCTGACTCAATTCAGTCTTTGCAGGTTAGTGTAAGCTGCAGAGATTAAACTGAGAAACAAGTGAACAGGCATTCATTTTTGATTCAGAAAATGCAGTCACATGCCTGCAGTGGCTCAGGCCGGAATCCAGGGGGTGCTAGAGCATGGCTCCCAGCCTGCCAGCCACTGCCACAGGGAAGGGTCTGAAGCTCCAAGGCTTTACCTCACTCCCTGCTTGAGTGGAGGAAGCATGGCCAGGCCCCAGCCTGGGGCTAGCAATCTGGAGGGTGGGGGTTTAAATCCCATCCCTGGTCCACACAAGACCCTAGCTTGGGTCTGTCTGGGCAGGGGAGCAGTGCCTGCTAGGCTTTTCCTCACCCCACCCTGCTCCCTGCTTGAGGGTGAGGGGGCAGCCCCTGCAAGGCTGAGGAGGTTTTTACTGGGTTTTTAGAGGTGCATTTGCACCCCCTTCTCCTCCTTGGGTGCCTTGACATTAGTATGCTTGCCACCTATAGCACTTTTGACAGGACTCTCATGCATTCAGTGTCTTTTGTGTCTGCTTAGGTACTCTAGTCTCCAACCTTTTACAGGTTCTGCTTTATAATGTTAATGTAGCCATTTGCTTTCTTTGGTCACACCAGCCCAGGCAGTCTGGAACTGTCTCCTTTCCCTTAGCTCTGTCGCCAGCACATACATGTGATGATTGTGCCAGGTCTTTGCCAACACCTCCCACCTCTCAGTCTGGTCCTGCAGGGCTTGGCCCTGTGCTCATAGGTGGCAGGGGACCAGTCCCTCCAACCCTGGTTCCCCAAGCTGTTTTGCTTCCACCATGGCCTGGGGGAGCTGAGGGCAATTAAGGCGCCTCCCCGTCCTCTTACCAATTGCTTGCCTCAGTCTATGCCAGAGGTGGGGGGGGGGCGGAGTCTACTGGTCATTTGCCAGCTTCCTGCCAAGCAGATCCTGGCTGGGGTCCCATGTTTGTGGGACAGAGGGTTTAAACCCCCTTCCTCCCCTCCACCTGAGCCTGCCTGCCCTGCTGCCCTCTCCAATCCAGTGGGGAAAAGTCTGGCAAGGGCTGCCCCCCCAGCCCCAGGCAGACCCAGCTGTGGTCCCCAGCCAGGTTTCCCACCCTTTTATTATCCAGTCCTCATTGCTCTGACTAGGGAGCAGCAGGGCATGGCCAGCCCTGCTCTTTGAAGCAAAGAACATAGCCCAGCCCAGGACTGAGAGCATCCTGGGATGCTGCGGGACTGTTATTTAACTTGAACCAGGAAGGGGTCTGGAACAGAAGTTTCATAACCTGGTTTGACTTAAATCATTTAAGTCTGATACTACATTGAACCAGGTTTATCTTCAACCAGTTTCAGCCATTTTGAAACTGTTATGTGCACTGAACATTTGTTCTATTCCAGGTTTAAACCAGTTTCTGATCACTTAAACTGGTTTATGTGTAACTTCTGTCCCTAGCCTTAATGGCTCCACTAAGATTCAAGTTCAAGTCTCATATCCTAAGGTCCCTTTATACCACATTTGCTTCCACCTTAATGCCCTTTATTACAACCAAAGGGCATTTTTACATGTGCTTGGTGCTTCAGCAGTAGTTAGAGGTGGTGCTTTAATAAGAGCAGCTCTGAGAACTGTTCTAATTAAAGCACTGCTGCGTGTCCTGTATCAGCATTCTCACACTTAGAAATGGTGGCAGGGGTGCTTGAACTAAAGCTCGCTGAATGAGCTTTAGTTCAATTACCCCCACCACTTTTTTAAAGCACAGGAACGCTGGTACATGAGATGCAGGAGGCTGTTGGAGTGCAGCAATTGCCAAACTTCAGCAGACTTGATTAATCAGGTCTGCTCTGATGTGTTGGAATTCCAGTGCATCAGAGCAGCCTCTGTGCTCATGTATAGGTGCCCAAGGTGATTTGTGCAGTCACTTATTCCCCTTATTTTCACACCCACTTTATGAAAGGTTGAGGTTGTGGAGAATTGGGCCTATGATAAAGAATCACTCTGGGTTCTAACGTGGTAAAAGAAATTCTTGTTGTTCAGGGATCGGTTCTATCTACTCTGTATACAAAACTGTGGGTTTCTGTAGTGCCCCTCCCCAGGCTTCAGGCCTTGGGACTATTTAAAGGTAGATTTTTCAATATCAGAGTCCAATAGCACAGGTGCTGGTACAGCAACTGGTGGAAGGGTGCTGCATTTCCCCAATTTAGAGATGCATAGGTTGGTGTGGCCCCTGGGACTAGTTAAAGTAATATGGCTAGTAGTCTGAGGTTGCAACTCTATTGTATGGCCCACTTCAAATCACTATTAGATACAGAGTTCCTGGAGTGCTGCAGTACCAGTTTCAGACTGTCATTAGTCCCATAAACTGGGATGCCACTTAGAGAGGTAACAAAGAGCTAGCTGTGCAATAACGGTAGCTACTTCCTGAGAGATGCTCCTATATAATTGTGGCCAATAGCTCCTATATAATTGTGGCCAGTAGGGGAGTCACATTTGTCCAGCAGTCCCTTTATACCATCTTGCCTGGCTCACAAAGACTGAAGTATAACACTGAACTGGGCTCATAGAGCCAAAGGTAGTTCCAAAAATAACTCAAAATAAGTTGAGTCATCCTAAAAAAAATAAAATCTGGAAAGTATGTTATTAAATGATGTTACTTTAATTTTCATGCTTTGACACTGTAAATTTATCCAATTCCTGACAAAAAATCCATGTACCTTCAAGATAATTAATTTATTTGTTTACATACCTTGTTATAAGAATATTTTCTATTGCAAAGCATATTTTCAGCTGTCACACGAGCTTTTCTGAGTATCTGTGCCCCCTTTGGGTATGTCCAATTACTTGAACATGAAAGTTTTGCTTGCTAGAAAAGTGAGTTTCATGAATCATGAAAATGAGAAAATTTACAGGAACACAAAGCATAACTTATGATTTTCATGACATAATTTGTTATTAAAGATGAAACCTTAAGCAGCTACTTGGGCTTTTGATTTCTAAATAGTTTGTGTTTGCAATAAATACCAGAGTGTTGTGTTGATGCACTTGAACTATTAGCCTGGTAATGTTTAAGTGAGTGAGTTTGATGGAGGACAACTGCCTTTCCACTTTATTCCACATGCAAAACACTTTTGCCATGCAAATTGCATCTTGAATGGCCTCAAGCTTGCTAGATTTCTTCTTTGTCAGGATGTTCTTTGCTTTCATGGAATGAAATAGAACATCAGGGGGGCAGATTCTCAGCTGGTATAAATGTTTTAATGGTGTAGAAGTCAATAAATTGTCATTAATACCGGCTGATGAACTGCCCCCCTGATGTTCCATTTTATTCCATGAAAGCAAAGCACACCCTGACAAACAAATCAAGCAAGGTTGATGCCATTCAAGATGCAATTTACATGGCAAGAGTGTAAATGGCAAGGAGTGAAAGGGCGGTAGTTCTCTACCAAATTCAGTCTGTGCATCACTGAAAGAATGTTCTCAGGGTACATGTTCAAGTGCATCAACACAGCACTGATGTGTCTGGAAAAAGCATAAACTTTTGAGAAAGCTAAAATCTGAGTACTTACTCAAGGTTGCATCTGTAAACCAGAATTATGGCAGTTTACATGAAGATTTGCCCCTCAGGTTTCCAGAATACAATTTTGTGTCTGACCTGCTTTTCACAGAGTACACTTTGGTTTCTATTTTACATAACTTACTTTCTTGGCTCCCATCAAACAAAGATAGTGATTGTTACTGTTTTGTATTGTGTATTCTATTTGAAAAGACTAGAAAGAAGAGAATGAAGCTCCCTAAGGCAGGGATTTTAAGGAGGTTTTAAATATTAAGCATGCTTTAAGGACCGGCAGGCTGACATAAGGCAGCTGGGTATGAAGGTGGGCTGGCTGCTGGGACCCAGCTGCCACTGCTGCTTCTCCAAGCCACCTGTTGCCACCCCAGCCCACCCTGCCCTGTGCCAATGGCTGCTCTTTTGCCCTTGTGATTACCTACTGCAGCTGGTGCTACTGCAAGCCTTTCTCACCACTGATTCCTGTCACCAGTGATTCCTACCAGCTATGAATTTGGTTGCAAGAGAAGCAGGTCCCCGGCATGTGTGACGAGCATGGCACACAAGGCCATTTTGCTTGGCATGCCACCACCAGCCCAGGCTCTAAGCAGTTGCTGCCAACCACGGAGCTAAGGCTGCTCCCAGCAGGAAGCTGGGAGTCTGCAAGCCTTGCTTGAAGCAGGCCGGTCTCCTTGGGCCAGCTGCAGCCGGGAGGCTGCAAACAGCTGCTCTGGGCTCTGGCATGTCTACACTCCTGCACCTTCCAAGGTAGACATTGTGTTTTTTTCAGCACTCTGGCCAAAAAATGTTGCCTACCCCTGAGCTACAGTAAGGGGACATGAGAGAGAAAGGGAGAACAAGGCAGTATGGGGCAGCAGTGGACAGCATTGCAGAAAAACTTATTCAAGAGTGGTAGAGGAAAACTGTGCCTCTTTTCTCCTGGCTCCATAAGCCAGATGTAATTGCTTGGGAGGCCATATATGGCCTGCAGGCCGTAGGTTGCTGACCGAGGGGTAAAGCATTAAGGAGAAGAGAAGAAAGAGCAAGTGATATAATACATAGCAGAAAGATAAAAGGTAGATAGAGGGTTTCAAGAAGGACAAAGTAAAATTACAGAATGAGAGGAAGAACAAAAATGGAATGGAGAATGGTAAGCAGAGAGGAGGTATATCTACATAGACAATTAGTGCGATGCAATAAACCCTTGTGCAGTTCACATTAGAGCTTATTGCTGTCCCAGGCACTGTGTTTACATGTGGGCCTAAGACTGCAGCACACTGCGCAAGGTCAGAGCAGCCCTGGCTGGCAGGGGACCTGGTGGGTCAGCCTGCCAGCTCATGGATGCATTGGCTTAATGTGTCAATGTCTTGTGGAGGGACTGGCTGGGGCACAAGGGTGCTCCAGTGTGGGACTAGCTGGCAGGTAGCCCCCATACTGAAGCACACTTGTGCCCTAGCCATCCCTGTCAGCATCTACAGATGCACTGTGGCGTACTAATTAATGCTGCTGTAGAATAGTACTTGTGCTGAAGCATTAAATTATGGCAGTATTTATTAGTTTACTGCTGCTTCATAGGGCCACATGTAGTCACTGGACACATCTACATATGCATTAATGTGCCATAATTGTGGAGCATGAAGTCTAGTACCTGTAATAACAGGTACTATCTTAATGAGCCATAATTGGTGCTACTATGCAGTAGCGCTGGAACACATCTTTTAGGTGATGTTAATACGTAGTAGACTAATTCTACTGTGCATAAGCACAGTTTTTGCCATGATGTGCTAATACGTAGTAGAATTAGTCTACTGTGCTTTTAGCATCTCGTTGTAGATGCGTCAACTGAGAGTTTACTGGGCACATCTACATGATTCATAGGTTCACAGATTCATACATGAGATGCTTTACTGTGCAATAGCATAGTTTACTGCATAGTAAGCATGCACATCTACATGTGCACATGTTTACTGCACAGTAAAAATCGCTACTCATGGGTAAATTTGCTACCTGCAAATGCAAGTAGCAAATTTATGCGTGAGTAGTTACTCCACAGTAACATACATGTAGATAGGAACCAAAGTTGCTCCTGGTCAGCCCCAGCACTAAATGACCATCTTGAAGATAGCCCCAGGGCTTAGGGGCTGGGAGCCTCTCCTGCCCCAATGCTGGGCTGGCTCTGTGGCAGCCCCAATGTGAGGACCTTAAAAGCATGCAGGCACTCAGAGCATTTTACACATAATCATGGGGCACTGGGTGCTTTAATTATTGAGCTGTGCTAGTTAAAAGCATCCACGTGTCACAGGTATCAGCGTCCCCACACTGAAAAAATGGTGGTGGGGCACTTTGAACTAAAGCTCATGAAATGTGTTTTATTTCAATATGCCCCACTGCCATTTTTTCAGTGCAGGGACATGCAGGGATGCTGATATACATGACACGGCAGACTGCTGGAGTACGTCAATTTCTGTGCTCCAGAAGACTCAATTAGTTGAGTCTGCTCTGACATGCTGGATTTCCGGTGCATCAGAACAGGATTCCCACACATCTATAGGAATAGTCAGAGCTCTGGGATACAAGCAGGGAGCCTGAGGCCACTCCAGGCCTCCTGCAGTCTGCAGATCAGGTGCACCAGCCTGCCTGCACCCTGAAGCAGCCCCTTGGCACCACAGTGCCATGAGGTCGTCCATGCCTATAGGCTGCTCCAGGCTCCTGCCAGGCCTGTCAGCACTCAGGCACAGGTGCAGGCAGTTCCTAGCCACTGGGGCCAGCCTTGGATTCCCACAGCTCACCCCAACAGCTTGCCCAGAGCCTGCAGGTGCTGTGGGCATTGCCTTACCATGCAGCTGCCAGTCCTGCACCATGCCTTTGTGCTGGGCACTCCTGACAGGGACAGCTGCATGGAAGCCCAGGGAGCTGATGCAGGAGCCTTGATGTCCTCATTGTCATGCATTCCCATGCCTACCATCTGGGGCCCCAACTAGTACATGGAGGTGACTGGTGACCTCGTGGCACTGTGGGGTAAGGCAGAGGTGCAGCGCCAGTTTGTGCAGGGCAGGCACTCCAGTGCCCAAAGGCGGGGCTGGGGGGAAATGAGGTCTGGAGCTATAGCAGCAGGTTCTGCCAGGAGCCTGGTCTAGCTCACACTGGGAACAGGACAGGGGAAGCAAGCTGCCCATGGCTAGCACCCAGTGGCCTGCTGGCCCCAGGGGAGTGAGCAGAGATTTGGGGCTTGTCTGGTGGCTGCCTGGGCTTGGGCCTGCCTGGCTGACTTGCAATGGTTCATGGGCATCTTTGCATGCCTGACCTTCAATCTGAGGCTGGGCAGCACACAACCCCCTGATACAGAGCATTTTATATCAGAAATGTTACAAATTCTCACAAACAGTTTCTTTTTCATGGCTTTGCAAGTCCGGCAGCTGCATGTGGGTGGCACCTGGGATGCAGCCTCAGGGTTGCCGTTGCCCATTGCCAGTGCCCTGCAGATGCACAAGTTCCACCAGAGTAGGACCCAGGAGTAGTCCTCCTGGCCTAGTTGGTGAAGGCATTGGAGGGCCATCTGGCAGACACATGGGCCTGGCAGGCAGAGGATATTGCCCAGCAGGACAGGTGGTGGGTAGAGGATGGGGCCTGTAAAGACAGGTGGGGAGAAGAGGAAGTGGCTCACGAGGATGTGTAGGTCTGAATGGACTGGGAATTCAGGGCTCAGCTCCTGGTGCTGGAGTGTGAGCAGGTGGAGACCCTGCGGAAGCAGAGCTAGGTCATGGGCAGGGCAGTGGAGGCCACAGCAGATGACTATCAGGTGGTGGACACCGTCCTGGCCCTGTTGGACACCTTAACCCTGACTGCCCGCTTGCAGCCCCCCATGGGCCCAGCTGGAGGTCTAGTGCCACCTCCACAGACCAGGAGCTCCTTCCCTGGCACCCACCCTGGGTCCCCCACCACCCACCCCCTATGCCTGGGTCTAGGCCCCAGCGCTTACCTCAGACCCATGTGGGTGTGGAGCCAGGACTGCAGGAAGTGGCAGAAGTTTGTTTTCTAAGACCAGCAAATCTGCTGCCAAGTTCTTGCATGAGTAGATGCTTACATGTGGCTTTTCTTCTGGCAGCTGGTGTCCAGGGACAGCAGGGCTGGCATGCGGTCTTGACCCTGCTGCAGGTAGCACTGGCTACATGCCCACATGGAGCCGGGGTGAGCAATGAGTCTGGACCCATGTCGGGGCGCTGGGTGGCACTGTGGTAATGGACCTGGGTTGGAGGTCCTTGGCTGCTGGAGGTGTGGGGAAGAGGCTCCTGGGTGCTGGAGCTGGTGCAGGACCTCTGCCCAGGCCAAGGTGGGGGCCTCCAGTTTGGCGGTGGGTGGCTGCCAGGGTGCAGGTGGGGCTAGGGTTGGGAGCTGAGCAGTGGGCAGCACAAAGGTGATATCCAGGGCCAGGACAGTGTCCAGCACCTGGTGGTTGTCATCTGTGGCCTGCACTGCCCTGGCCAGGATTGCATTCTGCTCCCACAATGTCCTCACCTGCTCACATTCCAGGGCTAGTAGCTGTGCCCAGAACTCCTGGTCTGCTCAGTCCCGTGCATCCTTGCTGGTGGCATCCTCTCCCTGCCAGCCCCATGCATCCACCAGCTAGTCCTTCGAAACCATCACCAGCTGGTACAGGAGGATGGTGTGGTCCTGGGATCACCTCTGGCTGAGCTAGTGCATCTGCTGGATCCTGGCTGTGGATCGTAACAACCCTGAGGCCACATCCCAGCTGCTAAATGTGGCGTCTCCACAGGGTGCAGCTGCAGGACCCACAAAGCCATGAGAAAAAGCTGTTTGTGAGAGCATACAACATTTCTCAGATAAGATGCTCTGTACCGGGGCCATGCACTGCTCAACCTCAGATTGATGGTCGGGTGTGCATGGGTGCTCAGGAACCATGGTAAGTTGACTGGGTGAGGCCAGGCCCAGGCAGCCGCTGGCTAGTCCCGTGTCCACTATGAATGGCACATGCCCCTGGTGGCTGGGGGGCGGGGCATGGCTATGCTGGTGGGAGCCCGGCAGCAGTGAGTGGGGTGCTCCTGCAGATGCCACCAGCACTGTCGGTGGTGGTGGGGTGTGGCGAGCACAGACCAGGGATCAGTGACCACCCATGGGAGCCACTGGCAGGAGAGGCA
>NW_005842152.1:1499692-1534173 GCF_000455745.1 Alligator sinensis | reverse complement strand
GCACCGGCCCGGGATCGAGGGCCCCCCCGGGGGAGCCACTGGCAGCAGCGGCAGTGGCCAGGGGTGATCATGGACCACCTGCAGGCACTACTGACACTGTCATTGGTGCCTTTTTGCAGGGGGTATACCGACACATGCTGGGGTTTCACGTGCACCTGCTTGCACCCCCTATGCATTGTCCCTGCTGTCCAAACTTACTCCATAGGGGCAGGTGGGCCACAGCATGCTGGCTGTGGAAAGCCTGCCTACACCACACCCCTTCTCATAGTTGCTGCCACCCAGCCCACAGCACCCAGGCTTGGGTGGCATGGGTCTCTCAGATGACTGGGCTGAAGAGCTGCCTGTGCTCCCATCTTCCCTGCAAGGGCCTCTCCAGTGAGGTGCCCCGGGTCCAGCCCCCCACTCACCAGCAGTGAGCCCTGAGCTTGCCCCTGCTGCACATGTTGTGTGCGCTGTGTGAGGAGCTTATTGTGCTGACCTAGGGGTGCCTGACCCACTATGCTCTGCTGCTGCTGATCACCATGTTGTCCTGGGTACATCTGTGCAACTGGCAGGGGACCCTGAGCTTTGATGGTGTGGGGAGAAACCCCTGGCTGTCCCACAAGCTCCACCACTATCCGGAGGGCTACCTGTGGCTATGCCTCATGTCCCTACCCCCCCTGCAGCTGAGGAGGACATCGCCACCAGCATTGATGTGTTCTTTGGCATGTGAGAGACCCATGCCCACCTAGCTGCAGGGGGATGGGCTTCTTAAAAAAGTTATGCACTGTTTCCTGCTTCCCTGTGCATTGTAGCTGGGAACCTGGGGCCAGGGGACTGTGGTCAGGCTGGGCAGGGGCAGGGGCAGGAGCTGGGACAGGGAGGGCCCTCCTTCCAATGTGGGCCCTACCATGTGGTCAGGGCTGGCCTTGGCAGTGGCTATGCTCAGACCTGGCTGGCAATGATGGTGTCCAGTTCTAGTGTAACAGAAACCCCCTTAGTACATTTTCCTTCTGGACATTGATATAACAGAAGCCCCTTCTTGCCTGCACTCTCTTTCCCCCCTCTTCTGCATTTTGCGCATTTATTTTCCTTCTAAGTACTGGCAGAGACCTAGCACACTCATTGCATGGGTGTGGCAGGGCTCAGAGCAAGCCAGAAAGCCAAAGTAGCTTTCTGTAGAAGAAACCTAGAAACTACATCTATATATCAATTAAACTGAGTGTCAATAAAGAAAATAAAAGAACTAAAATATCCACATCAAAGAGTGTAAATATATCCTGGTGCTAACCTAACACACTTACTGTCCCCAGTAGCCTTTGATCCTTATTACCTCACATTGCACTTTTATATATTTCTCACACCGCATTTTTATATTTCATCTGTCTCATCTTTACCATGACATTTTGTATTTTAGATTTTATACTTTTAAGCCCTTAAGGAATGTACTTCCTGTAGAATGAAGTTACACCCTAGATCATTGTTAAAAACTGCATTGAACGTGTAATTGTAAAGTGATAAAATCTGTTACATTGGGCTGGTCCCTGAGTTAATGTGAGTATGTATGGTGATCAGTAGGTAATTAAATGACAATAGCCTAGCCAAAGAAACTTACCATTACAAAACTCTACAAGCCATTTTAGGCTAATCAAGCCAAGGAACTGATTCCTGGGACTGAGTACCCACCCTATTGACTATTCCTGCAACCCGTAACAATACCATTGTTAATTAATGAAAATCACAAACTGACTCCTGAAACTGAACTACCGGATAGGCAAGACCTGCTGTCAGGCATTATTCAAAACCTACATGGGGCAGCAATCTCCAGATTGGGCAGCCATAGTGATGGTGGAGGATCACATGAGTCTGCCAGAAAGGGATAAAGGACAGTTAAGCATGACCCTCAGTGGCACCCTCTCATCTAGTACCTGACCTACCGAAACAGAAGGACAAGCAGGCAACACCTTCTTGGAGAAGACATTGCCTTGAAGGAAGCTGACCATCGACAGCAGACTCCAGGGCCTTGGATAGGTAGATATACTGTCACCAGTGTCATATTGAATGTTATATTTGAATGTTTGTAATAGTCGCCCATTAGCCAGTTCAGGAAGAAGACAAGATTCATCTTATCTAGGCCATTGTTTTGGCCTACGTACGGAAGGTTCGGGTTTTGCTCAAAGTCTTAACACTTGAATTTTATCTTTGGAGGCCTTTAACAAGGTTAACCTAAAAATGACTCTTAAGCAAACATCCCACATTCTGAGAAATCAAACCGTAGGAGCCTTTGAAAAGATTGGAAAGAAAGGAAATTCCCCAAAGTAATTAAATAGCCAACAAGAAACTGAACCTAGCAGAAATCTGTTAAGAAAGATCCGAGCCCAAATTTGGGAGTAGTGACAGGTTTGGGTAGGAGGGGCCCAAGATGGCAACTCACTCAATAAAAACTGTAACCTACTGTCCCAATTTGGAGGCAACCTCGCTTGCAGAACAACGAAGGAATAATCGCAAGTGTAGGCCAGATCAGACTGGTCACCTGAACCACCCTCTCTGTGAACATGAATCTCTTAGTTCACACTGAAGCCGCGGAGCACCTGAAAGGGACTGAAGGAAGGGGACTTAGTCCTATCAGTATTGAGGCCAGCCCATTGAACCATACTGCTGAGGCGAGCCCATTGAACCGTATTGCTGAGGCCAGCCCATTGAACCGTACTACTGAGGCCAGCCCATTAAATTGTACTACTGAGGAATGAAAGCATATCTAGGTGTTTGGCTTCTTGGAATTCTAGGATTGTAAGTATATTATGAAAAATAATAGTATTGATTCAAATTTAACTTTGAGTTGTAATTGTAATTGTTTTAAGGAAGTGCATTTGGAGCATTGTTTCTGACATATGTAGTTATTGTGTTCTTAATGTTTGTGGTATTTCTTAAAGCTAAGCAGTGTTATATGCGTAGCAAAGAATTTTAAAATAAAATTGTGTTGTATGAATTAAGTGTGTAATTATTGTGAAATCGTTCAAGTAGCTAAAAATTTCCCCCAGCCAGTGCATCAAACGAATCAGTAAGTTGTGTGGGATTTTCTGTATTCTATAACCCACTAGAGACAACCAGTGTTCTCACAATCACTACAGCAGCTACTATACACTATACTACATGAGTTTGAGTGACATGGGTTTGAATGAGTGAGTGTATGTGCATGTATGTGTTAAGGTAGCCAGTACCCCTCATAACTCAAAGTTTGCATTTATGATTTTATTGGTAACTTCACGTCCCATACAATAAATTAGAATTTATTATGATCCTGTGAGTTGGTCCTTTGCAGCCAACACCAGGTGATATCCTCCAATGGAGTAGCATGGTGTGCAGGTGCCTGGCCAGGCCCTCCCTGCTTCCCCCCACCACAGGAGGAGCTGGTGCTACTAGCAGCTGTCAATGTCATGGCCAGCTGTGCCTTGCAGCTGGACCTGGGGCTGTGGAGCTGGTGAGGCAGGCATTGGCCAGGGTCTCTGAGCTGCTGGTGGAAACTGCAGCCAGGGAGCTTGGCAGCATGGGATGCTGGGCACCTGACAGGCCCTCCTCTATTGCTGTATCACTGGAGGTGCCAGGCCAGGGTTTGGGCAGGCCACCCATGCTGTTAAAGATAGTACAGCTGTGGCCTGGATTTTGGGGCACAAGAATGGCATCCAGTGGGCACGGCCGGACTGACAGCTGTAGTTGGTTATAGTGACCCATTGTGACAACAAGGCCTTAACTGTTATATGATGCTGTTTGTGCTAACTGGTTGTGCCTATGCTTTTGCATTTGGCCTGATAGCACCTCATATATGTGAACATTGGAGCACCCACCCCACTCAAACTGGTGCTGCACCTCTGCCCTGCTCCACAGTGCCATGAGGTCACCAGTCTCCTCCTTGGTTCAGTTGGGGCTTCAGGTGGAGGGCATGGGCATGGGCATGGATGTGAGCGTGGGTCTAGGTGAGGCGGATGAGGTCACACCGGGTCTCTGGGCCTCTGCATAGCTGTTCTGGTGCTGCCAGCCCTGGGCAGCTGTCTTCAGTGCCCAGTGCAGGGGCATGGCACAAGACTGGCAGCTCCATGGCAGAGGCAATGCCCCTCAGCACCTGCAGATACAGGGCAGGCTGCTGGAGGTATGCTGCAGGCACGTGGTGCTGGCCCTGCTGGCCAGAAGCTGCCTGCAGGTGGCCCTGGGGGCTGACAAGCCTAGCCATAGGCTGCAGCAGCCTGCAGCACCTTGCTGGCCTGGATAGTACTGTTCTAGCAGTCACACAGAAGTGTGGTGCCAGTCTGGGGTACTGATAGGGAGGCATAACTAGGTTGTGGCCTACCCAGGGGTACACAGGAGCCTGGAGTACCCTCAGGGTCCCTGTCTGTGTGCCTCAGGGTTCAAAATGTCTGCAGACTTTTAAAACTTGTAGACAGGGGTTGCCATATAGGTAGCCCAGCCCTGGGGCAGCAGAGGCTTCTAGCCTGCAGCCCTGGCGCAAACTTGCTGTCAGGTCATGTCTACAGGTGCAATACTGTGCAGTTACTAATTCCGCTTAAATTTGCTACTACCATTTGCAAGTAGCAAATTTAAGCAGGATTAAGCATTTTTACTGTGCAGTAAGTGTGCACTCATGTAGACACACATGTTTACTGCACATTAAACTATGCTAATGTGCAGTAACATGTCTCATGGGGATGTGCCCAGGGAGTTGAGACTCTACCAGGAGAAACTGAATGTCTGTATGTGGCTATAATTTATCCCACTATGAAATAATCAATAATTTAATACCATACATTGCAAATGTTTATTTACTTATTTACATTTAACTTATTTTCATTTAATAAACTAACAATAAATTCTAATAAATAGCTAAGCATGGTAACTACTGACATCAAGAGTCAAAGTGTATATAATAATTATGTAATTATATCATAATAGGTCCTAATTTTGTTATGACTCTTTAGAGCTGTGATTCTTAACCTTTTTTTGACTCGGTATACCCTTCACCAGACTCAAGGCCCCCCCTAAACTGTCTCAAGGCACCCATCAGAAAATTCCATCTCTTAATTTTCACTCATTTTTTGACTTCAGAAAAATAATAGAGAAATTCTTCTGTTGCAAATAATTCAGAAAGACCACAATAGGGCAGAATGATTTTAATATTATGAATTCCTATTTCAAATCTCTGGATTTATGTAATGGTGCTAACATGGCTTGACACTCTCTGGCACATTTGAAAGAGTCTCAAGGCATCTATGGTTGCTATGGCACCTTGGTTGAGAATCATTGCATTACAGAGATAAGGTCAGGCTGCATCAGGGCTTGAATAGTTCCGAAGAAAAATCTTGGTGATTGAAGGATATTCTTCATGATTCAGAACAGCAGGTGCCAATCTTTTTTTCTGAATCAATACTGAATCAGTGCCTTAGAAGAGCATTAGCATTATTCTGCTGTTGGAGATGATCCACAAAAAAGAGGTTCCGACATCTTGTTGATGTTAAAAGTTTCATGGTATCTTTGCAGTTTAAATTTTAGACACAAAGAAGTTATCCTTTATAGGTAGACAAGGTTCTTTGGGAAATGTGATATAATTTATTAGACAAACTAAATAGTTGGAAAAATTGTTCTTCGCAAGCTTTCAGGTACAAATGTCCTTCTTCAGGCAAAGGAGAGACAAAGAGTGGTCTTTTAGTTAAAGTACTGATCTGAGGAAACAGGTTTAAATCTGCAATAGACTTTGGATAAGATTTGTGTCCTTTGTGTTTTTGAAAACATATTTCTTAATGATAGTTTTGAATGAGTAATGTTCTACTGTCTCCAGCCCAGTTCCTCAGAGATGGACTGACATCTATAATTTTAATAGAAGTTATTAGTTACCTTTGTGGCTCTTGGTATCTGTGTATCTGTTAGAGTATTTCCCTATCTACCATGTGTCCTTCTTGGTCTAAGTCTATAATTTCAATGTAAGAAGCTCATATACTGAGCAACAGAAAAGAAATGTATAAATATAATAATCATAAGTGAGATTTTTAGTATAAACTATGTATTGCATAAAATATACATCAGTATAAGCAATTGTTATGAAACAAGAATTAAGAAGAGTTCAAATTGCTAAAGGGATAGAATTTATACCTTGTGCTCCTATCATAGCCATAAATAATGTCATAATACTGAGTATCTATACCTCTCTGCATCTTCATGGCTGTAGGATAAATGAGAAGAATCCCCTGTATTATGAAGAAGTCTTGTGATGCATTTGATAATCTGACATAAATGTAGTAAAGGACAAACCAAACTGTGGGTTTTTCTTTTTTTCCCCCATCTTTGAATTATGCAGCTAATAACACAGTCAAAAGGTACTAAATGTTTAATGAAATTTACTGTAGTATCATGAAGACTTTTTTTATTCCTAAAAGGTAATAATAATTATTTGAGTTCTTCACTTCATTAAAGAAGGCTAAAATGAAGTCAGAGAAAGGATATGAATATCTTCCAAGGCTGAATTCAAATGTTAATACTTCATGTTATTGTGGATAAATTTGTTTAGTAAAATACAACATCTGTTTGTAAAAAAGAGCTAATTCCTCTGCTCTTTATGGGATTATGGATTTTAGCAGGCTGCATAGCTTGGTTTGGCTAGGGGAATTCATTACCAGAGTTACATTTTTCAGACTGATTTTGTAGTTTTCATAACGCTGGGTGCATCTACACGTGTCCCTCCCATGGCACAGTAGTTACTGCTCTGTTATTTAGTACTCGCTTTAGGAAGTTCCAGAGGTGCAGTTATTTTTAGCAGCTATGTTGCCATAGCGATGTGCTACAGCGATGTAGCTTTAGCATCATGGGTTGTGCTTGTTGACACTATGACACTGTAGTGATGAGCTACCTCACTGTAGCTAATCACTATGGCGCTGTAGCATCTTGCGTAGATGTGCCCTCTGTCACCTTCACAAAGGAGAAACTACCGCTTGGAGCTAATTAGAAGAGAAAATAAACCAAGAAGCATTCTAGTTCTACCTAGGTTGTTAATCAGATGTGGGTTTTGGTTTAAAAAAACAAAAAAAACCTCAGACCAAAAACAAACAAAAAAACCTCATCAATTTGGTTCCACAGCAAAACCAGATGACTGTAAATCAGATTTTAATTATAACCACATCAAATATTAATTTAAAACATTAATTTATATAGTTATAAGAAAATCTGATCATGCATTAAAAACAACAAGTCAGAGAAGTTTTGTACATAAAATGCACAATTTAAGTCTTTGTGAATCACTCTATAAGGGAAAACATCTGTTATGTATCAATATGTACCAATTATTTATTATTTACATTTGTATTATTTATTTGTATTATTATAGTATCTATGACTCACTGGGTGAGTCTACATGTGCAAATGCTGCAGGGTGGGTTTACTCTAGAGTAAATTACAGTTGTCTACATGTGTGGGGATTTGAGAGCAGATTTGCTGCTCCTGGCAGCAGTCTGCTTCCGCCCGCTCTGGCCCTGCACTGGCTCCCCAGCAGCAGCCAAGGGGAGCTCCAGACCAGGGGCTGGCAGGAGGCATAGGCCTGGGAGATTGCTTCTAGCCTACAGGGGCTGGGAGATTGCTCCCTGTCCTCCCTGCTGCTGGTGTGGGCCATGCTAGCAGAGCTGAGGCAGAGACAATGTCCCCTGCCCCGATAGTAGGGAACTCCTGGCCCCAAATCCCCTATCAGGGAAAGGGGGCTTGCAAAGAGCTGTGGGGGAGGGACAGGTGCCAGCCCCCTGCCCCAATCTGCTGGTGGAGCAGCTACGTCGCTGTTAGCTGCCCCACTAGTGGATCAGGATAGGGGGCTGGGACCTGACCCTCTTTCCACCCCCTGTGCCTTGATCACCTGGTTGGGGCATGGGGCTGGGAAAAGTCTGTGGGGCTGGGACCTGACCCTCATCTAAACTTTCCCCATGCAGAGAGCTCCCAGCCTTAGCTCCATGATTGTGGAATGGGGGCTGAGAGATTGTTCCCAGCCCCAGCTTGCACAATCGCAGTGAGGCGAACATTGTCCCTGCCTGGGCTTCAGTGGTAGAGCCCACCCAGCCAGCAGGCAGCTCCTGGGGGCAAGAAGCAGTTTCCCACCCCATCCTTCCTGGTTGAGCAGGTCAGCTGACTACACGTGCTGTACTGAGCAGTAATTATTTGGCAGTTAATTTGCTACTTGCATTTGCAAATTAACTGCTGAGTAGAGGAAATTACTATACATTGGGCATGTCTACACATGCATTTACACTGGCTTAAATTTACTGAGGAAGTAAGTTACTGTGCAGTAAGCAGAAATAGGCTGGGATTTACAGGTGCAGGCATTAAAGCGCATTAACACTGTGTGTGGAGTGACTTGGGACTAAAGTTAGTTCCAAGTCAGTCCACACACAGTGTTATTGCACAGTAAAGTGTCTACATGTGCATTACTGTGCAGTAACTAAGTAACTCAAGTCAGCATAAGTCACCATATTTACTGCACAGTACAGGTGTGCACATGTACACGTGTACCCGTACTACTCAGTAAATTTCAGTTACTGTGCAGTAAATGCGCACATGTAGATGTGCCCAGTAAGGGTCAGGACGTTTAGACGGTGATTCTTACTATGCAGAAATTAGCTCTGCTGCACAGTAAAGTGTCTCGTGTAGACGCACCCACAGTAATGGAACAATATCCCATTGCTCTAAGTGTTGCACAGCATTCAATATAAGACAAGAGATGGATATGAACAGCTGGAGGACTACAAGGAAAAAATGAGACAATATTAGGCAGTGTAATAAGCCAGAAAATTAACTTTTTTGAGCATTTTATAGCCAAAATTGCACAGGAAAGTTTAAAGGAGAGTCTTGAAGGACAACAAATTAGTGTCTTCATCATTTCCCTTGGCAGGACCAACTCTTTGGTTCTGTGGGGCTTCTTATCTGCTTTCTTTGGTATATAACACCCAATATTCAATCTGTATTTTTCTTTTCCACAGGAAATGATTATCACAACTTTGGTAAAGCTCTGTTTGGCCTCTATGTCATATTTCCTCAGCATACACAGAAGTGGACCCTTCATGGTTCAGCTGCCTTATGCCCTTCAGACTGATGCTGAATTCATATTTGCTTAAGCCATCTTGATACTTTTGATATTCAATTTACTTCTTCAGGGGCACATGGATTTGCAAAATGGATTATATATGAACTATTTTTTATACATCACAAGAAAGTTACAGATTCAGACAAAACAATAGAAGACTTATACTCATTTTCTTTGCCTCAGTTTCCTCACCACACCAAATCATTCTTTACCATTTTGTCAGTGTCTGCCAGTATTCCCCTGCACATGGCTTTTTCCTCCAAATCATGGATTCTTGCTTTTTCCTTCAGTCAGTTGACTTAATCTTCGACTGGTCCATGCATTGAAAAGGACCATTTTATTACGAAGATACGCTTGTTAAGTTCCAACAAAACATTTTTGGGTTTAAATGCTAGCACTAACACCTAGCTTCTGCAAGTGTTAGTGCTATAATGCACTGCAGAATGCAGTATAGTATAGAGATATGTTAGCTTTAAATTAGTAGCTTGGGTACATGAAAGTCGAGCTGTACAGCACAGAACTCAGCATGGGCTAATACCCTAAGAAGCGCATGCTGAGATCTATGCTGCCACAGCTCGACTGCTTTATGTACCTGAGCTAGATTGGATAACTATGGTCAAATTCATTTCTTTGTCTGGCCACCTTTTTAAGCACATCCATTGCAATCTCCCAGTCAACCCTTTAAAAAGTCTTAATTATCCACTTACCCAAGTGAGGCATTTCTCTTGCTCTCTCTCACACAAGTCCATTGATTGCCCATTTTCCACTTCCAATGAATGTCTCTTGAAATAAATTAATCCCTTGAGTTTAGGTAAAAAGCAGCACAGATTGAAATCAGTAATGTGAGCCACATCATCTTTCATAAAAAGCAATGCAGAAATATCTCACCTTCTCCACAATTCTCTTTAATTTTTTATAGACTTTTCATGTTCTCCTTCAGTTGTGCTTAGCAAGACTATAGATGACTAGCAATTTATTACATGCTCCTGTAATCTATCACATAGATGTCACTTCCAAAAGTATGGTATAGAGAAGTTACTGGTTTGCTTTGGGAAATATCTCAACATTTTAAAAGGTAGAAGAAAATGATAATGAGATAAACTGAGATCATTTATGTGTTTTTAATTATACCCTCTCAGAGAGTTAGTATTAACTTTTTGTGGGGGGGAGGGGAAAGTGGCCTGTCTGTTTTCATATAATCTAGGGCAGAGGTTCCCAACCACCAGGCTGCAGTCCGGTACTGGGGTGCAGGGGGTTGGCTGCGGGGTCATGGCATGAGACCCCTACTCGGAGCCCCGTCCGTCTGCTCAGCTGAGTGGCTTCCAGGGTCACATCTGAGCTTCTGGGGTTAAAGCCAGGTGGTGGGGGAGCTCTGGGAGGGAGGCAGCCAACTCCATGTGCCCCATCCCACTACCACTGGGTCATGGTAAAAAAAACCCACTGATTTAGGACATATTTGATATGTTACAAACACATTCTAAAACTTAGAAATAATCTGTGATCCTCACTTGCTTTACAGTAAATCATTTGTATGGCATTCTCTAAGTGGTGCAATGTGACTTGATTTTCAAAGACATTTTAAAACAAGATGAAAGGACAACATTCAGATTGGCGGTTTAGCCTAATTTAGGCATCACAACACCTAAAAATTAGGCAAAGGCTCCAGGATGGTGATACAAAGAAACAAAATTGGAAATCCAGGTTTCCTATACAGTTAGGAAAGTTAGATGCCTCCAAAGGTGATTCAGAGTCAGGATGTTGGAAGGTACTGGCCTAAAGCTGGCTAATAAGAAACATAAAGCACAAGAGTGTCTAAACAGCACAACTCTGTCACTTGGAATCCAGAGTGGACAGACTGTTGTAGTGCTTTTATATAGTGCTGTACAGGTTAGGGCACTTATGAATTACAAGATTAGGGTTTTAGACCATCTTCAGTCTGCAGGTACTCAAATGTATGTGCTAGATTCCAGGAATGTACTATAACCTCTGGATATAGAACAGTCTGGATACAGGCCTACTCCCATCCCTACTGAAGCTAGAAAAATGTATGGGGAGAAACAGAAGACTCATAGGACTAGAATGTAAGCCAGCAAGATAGAGCATGACATTATAGCACAATAATGAGGGCACTTACATGGAAAGGGGTAGTCCTGAGTTCTGGTCCTAGGGTTATTTTCTCTCCCCCACTTTTTAAAAATCCAATGACTACATATTATGATATTCATAAGCAATCAGCCATAGGAGGATGAATCAGAGTAACATAATCACTAGGCTATATAGATGATCTCTTTTGTGTTCTCTTTTTGGCCCTATGACTCTTCAGCTTTGTGCATAGTAGTGCTCTATCTTCAACAGAAAGATTGTAGGATGGTCCCAACAAGATTTTCTTATAGCCTAGTGATTAAGGCACTATCCTGGGAAGTAGACTGCAATGGGTTTGATTCCTCACAGGTTGAAGGAAGTATTAAAGACAAGTTTCTCACTTCCTGAATAAAAGCTTTAACCATACCTGTTATATGTAGGTGGATGGTAGCTCTGGCATTTGTTTTTGACTGAAAGTAATTGCTACTGGTTCACTTGCTGTTGGTGGTTATTAAATATACTTTGAGCAAGTGAAGCCAATTGGAATACTCTGGGAACATATGAAGAGTTTAAGTGCTTCCTAACATCCATTCTATAAGGCAATGTAGATTAGACAGGAATCAGGTACTTAGCTGCTTAGACCAGCACATTTTATATATACTCAAAGACTTTGTATAAGCATAAAGGAAGCTTTACTATCCAAAATGCAAGCAGAAACTGAATTAAAGTGCCTAAGACATTTTTGTGCCATTGGGAGTAGGATTTATCTGACTACCATATTTTCTTGCATGTAAAATACCCTGAATATACAAAACACCTTGTTTTTGAAAAAGAGACTGAAAAAAAAAAACATTTTGCAAGATTACGGTTACATACAGCTCAACTTCAGCTTACTTTTCAATTTGCTCATCCTCTGTTCCTGACTTACCTAACTAAAACTGAACCCCCAGCTGCTACTGAAGACTTGACTTCATGGGTGGATCTATGATATTTTAAAAGAGCTAAACAGTCTCTTAAGGCTGTGAAATAGGAGGAGAGAAACAGAAGCACCTAGGAGACAGGAAAATTACCCTAAAAAAGGTTACCTTGATTGGGAAAACATCAAGACCACTAAAAATCATTAACACCTCTGGAGTGAAGTACAATTGACTCCTGCTTCCTGAACTGTAATGCATCAGCTGCTGTACTCTGGAATCAAATCAGGGTGCTTCTATCCTGGTCTTAAAACAAGCTTCTTTGCTTAACAGACATACCTTGATTTCAGAAGGGTGATTTTTGGGAAAAGGATGCTTGGTATATGTGAGAAAATATGGTAGTTTTTTGTGACGTAGGTGCCTAATTTCTGATGAAGTTCTATTTAGGCACTTAGTTTATCTATCTGGATCTTGTGCAAAGGCCCTAAGACAATTTTGAGTACCAAATTCTTGTTCTCAGATGAGCTCAGCACATTTCTGGTTTATAGTTACTATCTGTTATATTTCACACTCCTAATACACTTCTTGCTTTTGTGGTTTTGCCCTTGTGATAAAGACTGCATGAAAAAAAAATCTTGACATTAATTACAGAAAGAGCTAAATAAGTTTGGATGTTAATGATAAAATATTCAGAATACAATGGGAACTTTGTCTTAAGTACTTCAGTTTTTACTCCACATCTTTAGCTGACCAGATGTTTTCTCTCTTAATGGAGTCTTCATTATTTGTTACTGCCATATTTGTGAGTTGCCTGGCTGTTTTATTGGAAGTGCTTCCTCATCAGCAGCTGTCAATAGGTTTTGAAAGAGATCTTTTTGTGCATGGAATTTTAATATCTCTGTTTATGGTAAGTCTTGGAACATTTAAGACCTCTTCCATTTTGCACTAGTATTCTTTCTTTTGATACTCTGATATTTAAAATTCTGGGTTTGAAATTTCCTACGTGCCATTTTTTTGGATACTAAATTAACTCAGGAAAAATATAAATATTATACTTCTTCATAAGTTTACCCCAAAATAAAAGTGGGCCAGTTTCTCCTTTCATTTATACCATAAGTTAAAAAAACCCTAAAGTATGCCTCTACAGTCTTCCAAAGTCAATAGCACATATGCTTAAGCACTATCCTAATTGATACCATATAGCCATTACATGAAAATGTTGCATACGTTCAAATGAGGACTAATTAATTTTTAAAATTGCTTTTAGGAAATAAATTTGCCCCATATATATATTCATTGCCAAATCAACATAAATCTGATTTATATATAGATACACACACACACACACACACACACACACACACACCATATACTATATATATATATAAATCTGATAGATATATATCTATATATATCTATAGATATATATCTATCAGATTTATGTTGATTTGGCAGTGAATGTCCTCCTCTCTACAGAGATCAATACATACCGGATCTGGAGAGGATTCCCAGGGAATGATAATTGGGTCTGTTATAATTACTGTTTTCACATACATGTATTCAAATACTATATGTGAATACAGTAATTATAACAGGCCCAATTATCATTCCCTGGGATTGGCCACATTCTTCCCATAGGGAGGCTGGGTTTATCCAAATCCTCTCCAGATCCTGTATGTATTGATCTCTGTAGAGACAAGGACATTCATTGCCAAATCAACATAAATCTGGAACCATAGGGTGACCCAATTTGTGTTTTGGGGTGGCAGTAGTTGCTGCTGCTCTTCTTTCCAATGGCCTCAACACTGTTGGTGAAAATCCAATAAATAATTTTAGAAATTTCCAAATTTTTTTTTTTCAAAGCTCCAAATCTCCAAGGAAAAATAAAGGCTTTTAAAATTTGAACAACACTTCCCATAGTTAAAAAATCAGCTCCTTTGTAAGATATGCTGTGTAGAATGTCAGATGTATTTATTTGATCATGACACAATATCTTTTCTCACAGAAAGCACATACCTTTCCCTTAAAGATGAGTTCCCCAAAATTGGTGTCTGTGTATTAAATGAGGAAGCTGCATTCTTCTCTGAAACAAGCATGCCTGGAGATACTATGCATGTCATGCTGCTGCCAAGATAGCTGCTCTTTTTTTGGCTCAGCAAGCTGAACAGGTGTAGTCCTGTGTTAACTTTCTCACAGCTGTAGCTGTTGCTGAGTGCTGTACTTTGTTCCTGAAGCAGCGAGTGAGTTTCTGGAATCCTAATGAAGCTTATGAGGTTGAAACAACACTGTGTTTATAGGAACTTATATAAAACTACTTATGTAAACAATGAACAGCTTGCTACTGCTCTTGCAAGGGGCGGGAGCGTAACCTTGTGTGACATAGGGTAAATCCTCCTGGGAACACAGAGTATCAAGAAAGTACAGCATCCCAGGAGGCAGCAAGAGCTTCCTGCCACACTGGGAAAAACATTTCCAGGATGATTTACTCTGTGTCATACAGTTGGCTATGAGTCTGGATTTTTTTTCTATATTCTGCCTTCCAAAACAAAGTTTATGTTTTATTTAAGGTGTGCTGTATGAAAGAATATATAGTAGTTCAAAGCGAATGAGGTCAAATTCAGAGGTATAATGGGAAATATGCTCTTCTGTTCTATTCAATGCTCTTATGATTCTTATGCTGAATCTATTGTTATGGGATCTGAACATTTTCCAACGATATATTAAGCAATATGTATTCAGATACTTTCCTATACAGTTTCACCATCATTGTTTTGATTGGCAAAAAATAATTTTAAGAGGAATTTTATCAAAGTTTATATCAGATTTAAATGAAAAAAAAGAAAGAAAATAAGAGTAGGCTGTTGTTGGAACAGAAAATGGTAAGTTTTGAAAATTCTTTTTGATTCTATGGGAGTTCTCCAAAATGTTGGAGAATATATAGAAATGATGGAAAAGTAGGGCTGGAATGGACTGTTAATACAACCCCCTGCTCAAGGCAGTTTCATTCCTGTCTAAACCGTACCAGATGACTGTTCTTAATGTGGCGGACTTACTGATAACAGCCCAGTGTGCCAGGCTCAGGAAAATCTTCATTGTGATTGGTGGAGCATTCTCACCAATCAGATGATGGCTGGGGAGGGGCTTGCTCCGCCCCTACACAGAGGGATGCGGAGAACCTGGACTTGATTGAGGACTGCACTTTGCAGGTCTGACTGCAGTCCAGGGGCAGAGCCCCCGGAGAGAATAAAAGAGCAGCGTACCCAGCACACAGGCAGACACGTTGAGGGACAGAGATGAGAGCGGGGCTAAGAAGAGCTGGGGAAGAGTGGGCCAGTGGGCAAATGCTGCTGCCCTGAAGCGCCCATGTGGACTCCTCTTGCTGAACATGAGCAGTGGATGGCTTCAACCCCAACTAGTGCACAGTGCGGGGCACGGGGCAGGACCCTGGGAGCTGTGTGAGACAGGTCGGGTCTCCAGCCACTTGGTGCAAGCAGCACGGTGCACAGAGCCAGACCCTGGGAGCCAGAGGCTTGAGTTTGCAACCCCTGGTGTGTGGCCAGGGCTCCCAGTGCATGAAGCCAGCAAGACTCCGGGAGCCATCCGTGGCAGCTCAAGGTTCCATCTCCTGGCATGTGGCGGGGAACCTGGTTCAGAAGATGCTGCATGGAGGGTCTGGGAGCTGACCAAGCCCCTGAGCCACACAAGGTGGTCTGGGCCTCCAACCCTGATCAAAAGCCAAAGCCCCCAAGAGCACATGACATTGTTCAAGGGTCTGAATGGGGAGTGGCCTAGGAGGAGCCTGAGGCTCCAGAGGCTTCTCCGAACAAGGAGCCACTTGCCTGTGGGGACCACCTGGGCATCAGATTCATGAGTTGCTGGGGCACAGGATTCCCACAGGGGAGGGGAAGTCCTTCTTGGCTAGAAAAGGGTTCCTGGAGAGGAGGTCCAGGGAGGGTCCCTCCTGAGTTTGTGGTCTGCCTAGGGGTGTGAGGCCCAAGGGGCAATAAGGTCTTCCCTCACGGGTCACTAGAGTGTAATCCAGGCCCCAGGAATGTGGTGGGGCCTTGGGGACCCTTTTAATGGTTTAAAGTTCCTTCTATGCTTATGTGCCTTATAATTTGTGATATTGCGCCTTATATTTTTTAATATGTTATTAGTCCTATATTTTCTGTAAATATCTGTATCACTTGTATATTAATGGTTATATTTTAAGATTCCCTGTAAATCTTAATAAATTCATATATAGTTAAGCTATCCCTTGTCCTGGCCTGATTCTATAGGGAATAGAGGGAACTGGCTGGTATTTTGCAGATCCTTCTCACAGCACTCCTGCCTACCTACCTATCCCTTCTACTTGGAGCGGAAAGCACATACTTGGGATGCCTGGGTTACATTAACAACTGTTAAGGATGGACATTCCACAACCTTTCTAGGTATTATGGCATTTATCCAGAAATGAAATACATTGGCAATCAAAAATGACATTGTTGGTAGAGTGGAGACAGGAATTTACATTTTTAAATATGTTGGAGACAATGGGTGGAGCAAAGATGGTTGGAGAAATTGCAGTTTCTTTGGGTCTGTAGTTTTGACATTGAATATCTAGGGGACAGCCAGAAGATGACAGGATGGCTATCAGAGGCACTTCACCATTAACAGCAGAAAGGATGCAGCCATGATCCCAGTGGAGATCATAGAAAACATTTTGTGTTGATGCTGCTGTTTAAGAAACCATTGCTGAAGCAATATTCTGCTTAACTAACTTGGAATGTAAGTTGGAAGTGAAAAGTGTTAATAAAATTTGAGAATTTTTCAAAGGTACCCCAAGCCACAATTTCACAAATATAAAATAGTTATTCTGACCAAAAAAATGTGCTGATTAAAAGGAAATGTAAAAACAGCAATACAAGTTAGAAAAAAGAATCTATAAATGATGAAAAATGTGTCTAAATGACAATGTATCTGTATGTACCAAGTTAAAAATATTGTATGTGAATGAAAAGAGAACCTGTAACACATAATGAAATGTCAATGGCTAGTAACTTTAAAGACAATATAAGGCATCTAAAATGTAGCCTGGGCACAGCCAGGGGTGTGCCCTGTCCACAAGTGTAAGGGATGGGATGGTCAGGCAAGAGTGTTGTGAGAGGGGCCTGCCACTGGGAAGAAGTTCCCTCTTTTTTCTATAAAGCCAGGCTGGGACAAACCACTTAACTATATACAAATTTATTGCTATACAAAATAAATATGAATAAGAGGCATTGAATAGTTACAGTAGAATTGGTATGCGAACCATATACAATAACCTGCATTCAACACATTGCACCACTTTGGGGGACTCCAAAACATAGGGCAGGTAACTGGGAACTCAGTACAGGTGATTCACAGCACAGGCAATAATTAACCCACCTGCACAGATGAACATTAACATCCTGGAACAGGTAAGTCAAGGCATCAACACAGTAAGCACATATAAACATCAGCACAGATAAACCCAGGTAAGCTGAGGTAGCAATACAATAGACGTACACAGGCAACAATACAGGTAATTTCAGGTAATAGGCAGTAAATATATATAAGCAAGTAAACCAATATAAGCCTCCTTAAGCCTCCAATATAAGCCTCTCATAACTATATTAACATCAACAGTACAAAACAAACATCAGTCACAAAATATGAGGTGCACTCAGCACCCCACGGGGTGTTCCCTGGAGTCCCTCCCCTTTAGGGCCTGGGATGTGGACATGCCCCCCCACAGTGGAGGAGGGTGGAGGCTGCAGACCTTTCCCTCCCTCCCTGTGGGACCTGCTTCCCCAGTAACTCACGCTCCTGCTCTGAAGTAGACAAGGCTTGTCCCCTGGTAGCCAATCCCACAAGGGCCTCTCTCCAGTGGTGCCTCTGGCTCCTCTTGATGGCCTGGTGCCCTGCTCTGGGCACCCAGGGCTCTCTTCCTGCTTGAAGCAGCATTGCTGCTGGTTCTGGACCCACCCGGCCTCCTGTCAGGGCTGCCCCAACGGCCCTGTGCCCCAATCTGGGCACTGAGGGCTCTGTTGGCTAAGCCAAGCCACATTACCAAGGCTTTGGCTGTCCGGCCTAGTGTTGGGGCTTTCTCTCCTGGTCCTCGCTCAGGGCTCCAGAGGCTCTTTCCACAATGTTGAGCCATGCTAGCAGCTTTGGCTGTCTGGCCTCTCACTGGGACTAGTGGCCTGAGCCACCCCAAGCGACTCCCAGTGCCTGGCTCCATGCACTGTTCCTGTGCACTATGGGTGGACCCAAGCAGCCTTGTGCTGCTCCCAGGTTCTGGGATCTGTGCACCGATCCATGCACCGCTGGAGCCTCCTGCCACTTGGATCCCCAAGCAGTGTCTTCACAGGCTCTCCAGGGTGCTGGCTCTGCCTGCTGGGCTGCTCTTAGCAGCTCTTCTGGGCCCCACTCTTCTTGAGTCCCTTGTCATGTCTGCCCAGCATGCCAAACGCGCTGGGCTTTTATTTACACTGTAGGCCCTGCCCCAAAGTCTGCCAGACCTTCAAAGTGAAGTCTTCAATCAGGTCCAGGGGATCTTCACCCCCCACCTCCCAAGCAGGGGTGGGGCAAACCTGTCCCAGCTGTTATCTGATTGGTGGAAATGTTCCACCAATCTGAAGTGTCCTTCTCCAAACCTGGCTTGCTGTGCAAAAGCGGTGAGCTCGCCACATAAACATAGCAGGGGGGAAAAGACCCCTAAATCAGGAATAGGTCCTTTGGAAGAGACAGAAGGTACAGTGAAGCAGAAAAGGAATAATTTTTCCAAAGATATTTCTATTCAGTATTTGGAATAAAGCCGAAGACTATATATCGAATACCATTCTAGGTATGGAACAGAAAGCAAGTGTGTAACAAAGAGGTAATAAAGCAGGATTTGCTAGAACTAAATATTTTCAAGTTAATGGGACAAAACAGTTTACACCAAAAAGTTTTAAAGGAACTAGCTATAGAGCTTTATCAGCTTCTAATATGTTAGTTTCTTAAAAACCTTGGAAAACTGGGCAAATTTCAAAGGATTGCAATTTCCAAGGAGAAAAAGGATGACCCAGGCAGTTATAGATTGGCATGAGCTTTTGCAGGTTACAGTCTGCTTCATCAGATGCTATGAATGGACTAGACTGAAGGGAGGGTGGTGTGGCACCTTATAAACTAACTCATTCAGAAAGGCATGAGCTTCAATAGGTTACAGCTTAAATTGTCTGAATGGACTGGCATGCATCTTACCCATGTCTGTCTGAATGAGGTAGTCTATGATAGGGTGGTGTCAGATATTCAACTAAACATGTACTAAGTGAAGTTAAACTATGATCAAATGCACGTTCAAGCCATTTAGTAAGTTAAGCACTATTGTTGCATGGTAAAGTTCCCTTTCATGCAAGGGTTATCTAACATACTAAATTTAGTATGTACTATATGTACTAACTTTAATTTGTCACAGCATTCAAATAATTTGCAGCCATTGTAAGTGTATGACTACATAACATACACATTTTAATACATATTGGCCACTTCTACACGAGTGGCTGCGCAGTTGTACCTGCATAAGCAAGTACTAAATGACTTCACAGTAACTGTCAGTATTGCATAGTACTGTAGCTGCACAGCTTTTTTCAGACACTACTGTGCAGTAGCATCTTATGTAGACATTCCCACTGGGTGAATCTACACATGCAATTAACAATAGCAATAAACTCCAGCACAGTTTGTACCAGTCAGCTGCTCCTGGGCACAGCGTCTGCAGATGCTCCTGGGATTGCAGCAGTTTGAGCTGGGGCAGAGCAGCCCTGGGCTGCTAGGGGTGTGGGGGGTCACTCCCAGGCTCCAGCAGAGAGGCTGGCTGAGGCACAAGAGTGCAACAGTGCAGAGCTAGGTGACAGGCACCTCCCGCATTGTAGCACACTTGTGTCCCAGCCAACCCCAGTCACAGTCTACATGTACGTCTGGGTGCATGTAATTACTCTGCTGTAGGATAGTAGTTGTCCCAGACAGTATTATCCTATGGCAGAATTAATTCATTTACTGCACCCTAATTCTGGTGCACACGTAGACTGTAACACTTTACTGCAGATCTGATTAGTCAACAAGCGTGTCTCTGAACTTTAATCCATCACAACATTCCAATGATTTGCAACTGTTACAAGTAAATGTGTGACTACACCAGGGATGGGCAAAATATGGCCCATAGGCCAGATCTGGCTTGCTAGTCCATTCTATCCTGCCTGCAGGGCCCCTAAAGAATTTAGAAAATTAATTATTATCTGCACATGGATGTCTAAAATGACAAGGCACTAGTTGCAGTAGATCCCAAGAGAAGCCGGCGGCAGGACCCAGGAACTGAGGAGCAAGGCCCACTTAGCCCTGCCCCACCCCCAACCAGAACCCTTTGCAACTTCTGGCCTGGCAACCCTTTGGCTGTTCCCTGCCCTCCCTCCATGGAAATTCAGATAAGATTGGATGGAGGGATGCGGGGAAACCACTGTGATCAGCTGATGCTGCAGAACCCAGGCAAGGCCAGATCCATGCCATTCCACACAGCACATAGTCAGTGGGGCCCAGCCATGCAGGGCTAAGGGTGCTGGGGGAGGGGGCAGAAACTGTTGTGATCAGCCCACATTGCAGGGTTATCACCGGGCTGGGCTCATTCCATGGTGCACCATGCGGTCTCCCATGCTGGGAACTGTGTGGTGCTGGCAGAGGTGGGCAGGAGTGGCAGGTTGGCAGGTGGGCAGGCAGAGAGGCTGGGAAGCAGTGGTGGGTGGGCAGGTGGGGAGGGCAGGAAGCAGCAGTGGGCAGGGGAGTGGTGGGTGGGTAGGCGGGAAGTGGCAGTGGGTGTGGGGAGTGGTGGTGGCAGCTGGGAAGAGGTGGCAGCAGTAGTGGGTGGGTATGTGGGAGGGGAAGTAGGGAAGCGGCAGGGGAAGTAACAGCGGCGGAAGAGTTGTGGTGGCAGGTGGGAGTGCGGAGCCCTTGCTGGTGCCTTGGGGCTGGTGGGGACCCAGGGCAGCAGCAACATGGAGCCTGGGTGCAGGGTCTGACTGGCTGTATTGCACAAGGCTCACACGCAGTCTGCGAGACCTGCGCACGATGGAGCTGGCGGCCTGGCCCCGCTCAGGTCATGAAGAATAGCAGGGAGCTCTGCTCTATGGAGCTGGGCCAGCTCCACCCCTTTCCCTGTTGCTCCAGCTGAGTCTCATGACCTGTGCTGCCAGCTTCATCACATGGGGCTTGGTGGGCCTGGCCCCACACAATGCAATCACTTGCAGTCAGAGATTGGTTAGGAGTACGTGGAGCTGTGGGCTATGGAGCTGGAAGGGGCTTGCCCAGCCCACTGCTGCCACAGGTAGCTCCAGGGGACTCACACACTCCAGGGACTCTGAGGATTCATCTCCACACACACACATATTCACACTCTCACTCCCACCCCACCCACCATAACCCCAAACCCTCTAGATACATTATGCAAGCACACATACATCAGGACTAAATGTTTTAAAATAAGATTAAAGTAAGTTATAGTAGTTGTTTTATTTTTTAGTATATGATTTGTTTTTCCTTTTGTTTTTGGTTTCAAGATGGCAGCACCTGCCCTCCCAAAAGGAGTAGTTCTGGGGCAAGGGGAGGGACTTCAGGTGGCAACAGTCAGGGGTTAGAGGTGGGACTTCTAATCCCAAGATGGCAACCAGGGGGCAGGGCACCCATCAAGAGGTGGGGCTACCTTTGTGGCCCTCGGCAGTTCACCTAAACTTGTTAAGTAGCCCTCCAGCTGAAATAATTGCGTGCCCCTGGACTACACAGTACCATTTTGTCTTGGCTTCTGCCTAACTGCAGATTAACACAGCTAATTACCTGTCTCTAATTATAGATTGGTTAGCCTAATATAGATCCCTGATAAAAAAAAGAAACAGTTAATTTAGGACTCTATCAAAATTAGAGGTTAATCAATATAGGTTAGCATGCTTTCATGAAAGGTAGGTCTTGTAAAACAAAATCATTGTCTATTTTGACTGGACTATGTGACTGGTTGATGAGGATAATTATATAGATAAAACATATCTGGTTTCTTCAAGGCATTTGACTTGGTACCAAATGACATTTTGATTAAAACGATTGCACTATATGGAATTAATGACACACACATTAAATGGATTAAAAACTGTTCCACTGAGAGGTTTCAAAATGTAATTGTTAACTGGAAGACATCAATGAGTGAAGCTGTTCCAGAGAGATTGGTTTATGGTCTAACAGATCCTTCAATATTTTCTTTGGGGCTTTAGATGATCTAAAATCCTTGCTGATGAAATCTGCAGGTTAAAAAAGATTCCTTGGGAAGTAAACAATGAGCAGGACAACCTCAATCTAAATCATTCACTGCTGTGGATTGTTATCAATGTTTTCTTGATTTTCTTTGACTGATATGACACATGCAGTCTCTATAGGTAGCATCAAGCTGTATTTAGCCTTATGGTTCTTATGTTTTTACACTTTGTGGTAATTATTATAAAATGTAATAATATATAATTTATTATATAATTACATATAATTTCTTATATGTAATAATAGGGCCAGGAAAGCACAGTATGATAATAACACTCAAGTGATAAACAATGAGTTTCTTCAGCACCTAAGACACACACAAAGCATAAATGGCCACTAATCACTGAGAATTAGCATTTGGCATAAATGAGAGGCAATAATTTCTTAGGGTGGTATCTTTTATTGGACCAACTGTGTATTTAGGTTGAAGATAGACAGGCTTTTGAATGCAAGACATTCTTCCTCAGATCTTTGATTGCAGGAAGTCAGACTCAGCCTAGCGAAACAGCAGAGGGGAGGAGCTGAGAGAAAATCTCAGGGGTAGCAGACACACAATTAGCAGAAGAAAAGAAGCTGATTATTGGGAGATCAAGACCTATCAAAAAGGAGGAGGGTGAATTTGACATAATTTGACATAAGTTTTGACATTAGTTCATTTATTCATCTTCCTGAAGGATGTGCTTTGAAGCACACAAACTAGGCCCTCACACAAAATGATGAATTTACATTTTAAAATAATTGCTGTAAGAATAACACCTCACTACGCAAACTATTGCAGAGAAAGACGTTTCTTCCTGAGAAGGAAATTAAGTGAGAAACAGCATTTTAGGGATACTGGATTAGTATTCTTCATATCTGAAATGATACACATATTCTCCTGGTCTTAATTAGATCAAGAGATATTTCTGCTCTGGTAAACACACGTACTTTTGGGGGGAAAAGGGAGTTACATGCATAGTGAGGGCTCTCAGTGAATCAAGTGAATGACACAAAACCATATTGAAGCATTGCCTAAAGAACAAAGTTTGCTCTCTAATTTTCCTGGGTACTGTTGGCCTTCAGGGAGGGGCTGAGTAAAGCAAGATGGCAGGAGAAATTGCAGGATGCCCTAGTGGAAAATTTGGAGGTAGGGGATGGTATCTAACTGGTTGAGCTGAATAGGAACTGTATCCTTGGATTTGAAATATAGGGTAAGAACAGGTTGTTCTGATACTTCGTTTTATAATCTTATACCTCTGTCTCTATCTCAACATATGTTTATCACTTTCTTATGCTTGTTCTTGTTTTTATAATAATCTTTTTGTTATTTTTTAATCCATTTATTATCAGTGATAACTGTGATTCTAATACATTTCACCATACAGGCAGGTCTCTTTTCTGAGCGCATGATTAGACAAGGGTGTGATTCTTGTGGGCAGCAGAATGCTCTATGCTAAGAGCTGCCAAGGCCTGGGTGAGACAGGTATAGCTGAGGCAGATCAGGCATAGATCAGGAAGATGACATCTGGAGCATCTCAATCTGTTCTTGGTGATCAATTACATGGAAGACAGGTTTGGAGCTGAAGCACGCCCCTGAAGGTGTAACAGTACTCAGGGGCTGCATCCAGATGAGCTGTGTGGTATGTGGTGCTGCAGATATCCAAGGGTCAAAAAATTCTGTGGAGAAAAAAGGTGGAATAGCGCATGCATGGGCAGGGCACACTGCTCAAAAGCAGAGATGGGCTGACCGGAGCCATGCTGCAGTTTCTGGCCAGGCTCCGTGGGGCAGACTCACCACTGCTTCAACCCTGGGAGGCCCCCAAGGACCACAGGTAAGGCTGCTGGGGCCAACCTAGTGCTGGCCCCATCCTCCCCTACCCCACCCAGGGTAACTTGCCACAGGTCAAAGCGTGCATGGCATGGGTGTTCCCCAGGGACAAGTAGCAGTGGCACAAGGTGGACCACTGTTAGTTGTCCCCAGGGAACCAAATAGTTTCATAGTTTCATAGTTTCTAGGGTCGGAAGGGACCTGGGCAGATCATCTAGTCCGACCCCCTGCCATGGCAGGAAAGAGTACCGGGGTCAAACGACCCCAGCAAGATGGTCATCTAACCTCCTCTTAAAAACCCCCAGGGTGGGAGCCTGCACCACCTCACTTGGAAGCTGGTTCCAGACCCTAGCCGCCCTGACCGTGAAGTAGCGCCTCCTGATGTCCAACTTAAACCTTCCCTCTGCCAGCTTGTGACCGTTATTCCTGGTCACTCCTGGCAGCGCTCGGGGGAACAGGGACTCCCCCAGTGCCTGTTGATCCCCCCTGACTAGTTTATAGCAGGCCACATGTGTGAATGTGGCCTGGAAATGCATCTCAGAGGCACACTTGGCCACACCTGGGGTCAGAGCATATCACAGCTTCCATATAAAGAATTGTTAAGAAAACTAATAGACTACTTTGTCTGTTTTGTGGTCCATATTTTAGACAGGATGTCTAAGTAGTGGAGAGTATGACACAGAGCCACAGAAATGGTCTAGGACAATAATGTGCCATTTGGCTCCACAAGCCAGATGAGTGGTATGAAGACTGGATCAGGGGCAGGGGACTTGGAAAGAGCTGTAGGGGAGGGGCAGACCCAGCGCCCTGCCCCAATTTGCAGGTGGGATAGCTAGCAGCTAGCTCACTGCTAACTGCCACACTAGTGGATTGGGGGGGGGGGCTGCAACCCACCCCACCCCTGCAGCTATTTCCAAGCCCTGTGCCTCGATCAACGAATTGAGGCATGGCACTGGGACCTGCTCCTGAGCAGGACAGTTACCAGACCCCTCTCCACAATTGCGGGGCAGAGGCTGGGGAACCTGTTCCCCCAATAAGCTCCATGAGCACAGAGCTGAGTGCGGAATAGGCTGGAGCCCCATGACAGTGTAGCTCAGGCTGGGAGTTAAGCATCTCCCAGGACCAGCCCCATTATCACAGAGCTGGCATTGGGAGATAATAGTCTCCAGCCCAAGCCCTGCTACTGTAGAGCTTGGTTTGGGAGATAGGGATCTCTCAGTTTCCTGCTCCATGATCATGATGGTAAAGTGGGGGCTGGGAGATACGGATCTCTCAACTTCCACTCTTCAATTGCAATCTTGGAGCAGGGGACTTGGAGCTCTCTACTGCCAGGGCAGGGAGGCAGCTCCTGTGGGCAGGGAGAAATCTCCTGCCCCCTGGTGGTCAGCTGATTGGGAACAGATTTGCTCCCAGTAAGGTGTCTACATAGGCGCTACTGAGCCTTTATTAATCGTGAGACAATTTGCTACTTGCATTTGCAGGTAGTAAATTTACTCATGATTAGCGAGGTTTACTGTGCAGTAAGCATGTGCATGTGTGGGCGCACATGCTTACTGCTCATTAAACTATGCTACGGCACAGAAAAACTTTTCGTGTAGATGCGCCCACAGTGCTGCAGACTGGATCTGGCCTGCAGGCTGGAGGTTGATCACCCCAAGTCTAGGTATTAGAAAACCAGTTTATGATGTAAAGATTAAGCAACTCAGTTTGCTTGGTTATTGAAATGAAGGTTGAAAAGTGACTTCATTCCTTTTTATGGGAATTTAAATCTGGAAATAATTTCTGGTAATTGTGTTTTTTGTATCTTGTTGGGAGGGGTTTAAGAGCTGGTATCTGGAAGTTAAAGTAAGACCAGTTCAACTTTGTGATGTGTCCTCTTGCCCCCTGGGCACACAGCAGGGCTGGGATGGCTCCATGGCTGGACTGCCTTTCTAGGCAGTCCAGTCAGCAGTGGCTCCTTCTGGCTGCTGGCTCTGCTGGCCCCGGCCCCGCGGTGCTGGCAGGGACCTGCACACAAATCCCCGGCCTGGCACGCCCCACGCCTGCTCTGGATTTGCCCGTCCAGGCTTAGCAGCAGTGACTGCTGGGCAGAAACTGTTGCTCAACATGGAGGAAAAGTGGCCCCTCCCTCTCGTTGCTGTCGTGCAGTTCTTGGTGCAGCTGCCCGGATCCTGTGCCACGCTGCTGCTGCTGAGTTTGGACGGGCGGGTCTGGAGCAGGCGTGGGGCATGGCGGGTCGGGGCTGTGCTTGCGGGTCCCTGCCAGTGCCGCGGGGCTGGGGCCAGCGGTGGCAGCAAGTGGAAGGAGCTGCCCCAGACCTGCTGCATGCCTGGGGTGCAGTAGGATGCACCATGGCCAGGTGGTGTGGAGCAAGCACGGGGCACGCTATGGGCTGTTGGCCACAGGGGGGGGATGCTGCAGGGTGCACAGGCTCCTAGCAGTTGCAGGGTGGGTACTGACCGGCTCAGGAGGGCATACACAGGGGCTCCCATGCACACCCTGTGGACAGGCAGGTTATCCAGGCTGACCTGGACAGGCTCAGCAAGTGGGCGGACGAGAATCTGATGGTGTTCAACGCTGATAAATGCAAGGTTCTCCACCTTGGGAAAAAAAACCCGCAGCATCCTTATAGGCTCGGCAGTCTGGTTTGCATCCATAGATGCTTCTCAAGCAAATCCCGGGACGTCATTCTCCCCCTGTACTCGGCCTTAGTGAGGCCGGAGCTGGAGTACTGTGTCCAGTTTTGGGCTCCACAATTCAAAAAGGATGTGGAGAAGCTTGAGAGAGTCCAGAGAAGAGCCACGTGCATGATCAGAGGTCAGGGAAGCAGACCCTACGATGACAGGCTGAGAGCCCTGGGGCTTTTAGCCTGAAAAAAACGCAGGCTCAGGGGTGATCTGATGGCCACCTACAAGTTTATCAGGGGTGACCACCAGCATCTGGGGGAACGTTTGTTCACCAGAGCGCCCCAAGGGATGACGAGGTTGAATGGTCACAAACTACTTCAAGATCGTTTCAGGCTGGACATAAGGAAGAATTTCTTTACTGTCCGAGCCCCCAAGGTCTGGAACAGCCTGCCACCGGAGGTGGTTCAAGCGTCTTCATTGAACACCTTCAAGATGAAACTGGATGCTTATCTTGCTGGGATCCTATGACTCCAGCTGACTTCCTGCCCTTTGGGCGGGGGGCTATACTCGATGATCTTCCGAGGTCCCTTCCAGCCCTGATGTCTATGAAATCTATGAAATCTATGAAACTTGAACTAAGTTGCAATTTCCTTGCAATGGGAGATTATAGATATTGTTACAGTTTACCAGGATAATTTATAGATTGAATGCTCGGAGTCTGCTAGATAAGCCAACATACTCAAAATACTTGCAGTTCTGCATTAATACATTCAGAATAACGTCTCTTTTTAAAATTAATAAAGTCTCTTGTTTTAGGAGTCTACTGGTGGTCTGCAGGGTCAGGAAGGAATCTTTTTTTCCGCCACCACCTAGGCTGTGTACATATGTGCTTGGAGGTGTTGAGGGGGAGGGGGTGGCATTTTAATTAAAGTGGTTCCTGGAGAGCTGCTCTAATTAAAATGCCTCATTGTCAAGTGTGTTAAGCCCTCCCGCATTTCAAAATGGCTGCAGGATGCTTTAACTACAGCGCATTTGATGAGTTTTAGTTAAAATGCCCTCCACAGCCAATGTGTTCTAATTAGAATTTGACCCAGCATGCATATAGGCAGCCCTAGTTATTCAGCTCCTACCCCACTCTAGCCTCCACTTTCTTTAGTCTCATAGATTGGCCGCACCTGAAACCACAATATTAGATTGGAGTTTCAGCACATAGGTGTTTGGCTGGTTATTCTCGCATTTGGACAATTATACTGAAGGCCATATTTGGAACTGGAAACGGGCATTTTGGGATTGGACTGGCAAGGATCTCAGGTTTTAACACTTTCCTCAGAGGCCAGAAGCATGGATAACCTGTAGGAGTTTCTTGGCATAGCTCATCAGCTTTCTGACATGACATAGACCTCATTCATTGGAGGCACCTCAGCCTCTCCTGCTCTTTGCTGGTGGCACACAAGAGCTTTATCTCCTGAGGACTGAGATCCTTTAATATAAACCATATGGCATACCATGGGAGTAATTAAGTGAAATGAAAGGTCCTTGATATACAGGAGATAGACTGTTAGTCTGAAGTCAAGTAGAAGGCAGGGTATATTTATACCTTATAAATTAACCAACGTGTATTTGTATGTATGTATACATACACATAGCACTTATACACCTATAGGGGAGTTGGATTTGGGCTTACACGTCTATGGAAAAATAATCAACATGGGAATTATAAAAAATAATAATGGCTCTACTCTTGAAAATGGGCATTGAATGAAAAAGATGAACCTTATCTATTGGTAGCCAATATCACCACACATAGTCTCTATGTGGGTTAAAATCACCATTAAACTGAAATCAGCTGAAGTTTTAACTATATAAGATGACATAGGAATAAATCCTCAGTGGACAGTTTAGAAACTTAGCTCATCTGTGATCCATAATTCTTAAAAGACATTTTGCTTGTGCATAGAAATGAGTGATTTTAATAGAAACCTCTACTAGCACAATTCAATAGAGTGTTTACAAAGCTTCCCTATTTGGGTGTTTGCCACTGAGCAGGAAGATGGCTGTAAGGCAATAACGTCAGTAAGTTTAGAAACTGAGATTTCTAATTAAATGTTAACTCTGTTTGCCTTGGGCTATGAGAGGAGATAAGAAGCTGCTTCATGCTGATAAAAATATGCATTCAACACAACGGGACAATGAGATCGCTAACTTTGCTTTGAAAAAAATATTTCTTTTGTTCTTTTAAATAAAACGTACAATGATACCTGAAAAAACCTGCTTGGGGTAAGAATGATGACAACAAAAGCCAAATGTTATACAATGGTGTGATTGTTGTTGTGTGAAATGGTGATAAATAATGAGCATTTCAGTTTCACCAGGATTTAAATCTGCAAATTTTATAGTAATTAAAGGTTGATTCATTTTTTGCCTGATTTGCGTAGAGAAAATTAAGGTGATGTTTCAGACTAGGTTTTGGAAAACCACAGTTTACATTTCCTAAGTGGTGCTTACCCAGGATACATGCAATATGCACTGTCATTTGTTTTCAGGGAGCTTGAGAAGCAATGGATAAAGAAAACAGAATCAAAGTTAAACACTGAATAAAAAACATTCCTTTGTTCTTTCTTTATGTTGCTTTGTACAGTCACTATTGTTTTTCAGCATAGTATGATCCAAGAAGCTCTTATACTTTTTGTGGAATAATATTCTGAAATAATACTTAGGTGGAGACATTTATTTTGGACCTTATGCTATAGGATTTTCATATTTAGACATAACTATTAGGCACAGTTAACTAAAAGTAACTTAAAAATATGACTACATGAAAAATGGGCAATCCTGCATTAAAATGAATCTCTCTGAGTTCTCTATCTCCCTCAGCCTAAAGATGTTCAAACTGATAACTTTCCCCTCCCAGGGAAGTGCCTGAACCATCAGGCTACTTTGTCAGGGATCATACTTTTAACCCCAGTGAAGCCGTGTCACTGTGAAGTAAAACATTTAAGAATCCTGGGCCTAGAAGAAGAAAGAATAAACTGTATATTGACTTGAAACCTAATGAGTAAGGGACTCATTTGGGAGAAGGTTGATCTGGGTTCTTGTCCCTGCTTCCAGGGCTCTTTCTATATTTTATCCAATGACTGTTAAATGCAAAATACATAAGAAGTCTTGTAAGCAGAGGCAAGTAGTCATGACTTTCCACTGGTAGCTACACAGGCTGTATAAATTATATGGTCTAGTGATGTGACTTCCTCACATAAACTTCTGCAGTGGAAAAGTTGCAAGAACAGAACCAAGGGTGACAACTTGTCCTTTGAACAGTGGTGTCAAACTCACCTCATGCTCCAGGCTGGAAGCAGACTGTAGGGCTCCTTGTAGGCCATATCCAGCCCAGGGGACAGGGTGGTTCCCGTGGCAGTGGCAGTGGTAGCAGAGTTAGCGGTGACAACTCCAGCTCTTGCTACGTGACCCATTCTAGAACCAGAGATACGGCTGGTGACACACATTTCATGCCAGGGAGGCAGCTCTAGCTCTGGCATGGAGCACACAGTGGTGACAGCTCCGGTTCTGTGTCCAGTAGGGGCATGTGGCAGTGATGACAGTAAGGCTGGTGGCCAAGGAGCTGTGGTTATGGTGGTGGTGGAGGACAAAAGCTGTGTCAGCCCTACCTCACCCTCTTGCTGCCAATCATCATACCTACCAGGACCCATGGGCCCCAGATCCTGTGGCAGGCCAGTCTCCCCTGTCTAGTCACCACAGCACCTGGGTGCCAACTCATGGCATGGGGCATGGGTGCAGCCTCAGGTTGGCAGGGGACACAGAGGTTCTCTCAGTTGAAGAACACAATGGCTCATTCAATGGAAGATTTTCCCTTCCCCTCCCAACACATGGTAGCCTGATACACTAGATTAAATTAATTATTACTATTGCTATTAATCCTTTTATTCCTAAGTAAGCGTAGAAGAAGTTAGACTCCCAAGAAAAGCTTATTTAAGTGAAACCAATATCCTAGACCTCACTAGTTTCAGTTCAAGTTGGGACATTTCAGGGAAACAGCATTAACAGCTTTAATGACACATGTTTTTCTGTTAATGTATGGAGGACAGACATCTAAATTTTCCTGAATCTCCCTTACAGCATTTCTAAAAGCTGTCTATGAGAAACCTGCCTGAAGTAGTCTGAATGGGTCCACAGGAATGCAGTGAAATAGCTCAAGTCTTTCTCTGAGGAGCACCCCAAAAATTGTGATGGAAAAGTGAACCTCCATCTCCATGTTATGGATTTTAACAATGATCTATTCTCACTGGTCAGGGGTAGATCCAGGGGAGCTTTGAGGATGCAGCTCCCTCTTTGATTCCTGCTCCACTGAAAGTTTAAAAACAAATTTCCTGGAAGGAATTGCCAAATTCCTTTTTAGGTGGAGCTAAGGGAGTCAACTGACTTTATGAATCATTGCTGGGTACATCTACATGAGACATTTTACTGTGCAGTAGACTAATCTACTGTGCAGTAAAACATCACCATGTAACTGTGTGCAGCAGGTACCTCACAGTAAATTAGTCTACTGCGCAGTTAGCTAGATTAATTGCACGGTTGCACTCATGTAGATGCTGACTGGGAGAAAATTTGCTCCTGTCACAGCAGCAGTGGGGCCCAGTCCTGGTGGTGCTCAGAACCCAGCTCCCCCTAGGAGCTGGGAGTCAATCAGCACTGGGATGGGGTCATTCTGCTCCCCTGCTGCCTGGGTGCTGTGCAGCTCCTGGGTCCTTATAGGAGCTGAGAGCTGAGCAATTCTGGGACTAGGGAGCTCTCTGGATTCCTGCTCAACTGGGAGCTTGCAGGATCTGTGCTGCTAGGAGCTAGCTGCTGGCTTGGTGGGGATTTTTTGCCAGCTGTCCCACCAGCAGGACAGCTCCTGGTCAGCCCCTGGGGTCAGGAAACAGCTGCCATGGAGGTGGGACAGCCCACCTCTGTTCCCTGGACCCCAGGCCTGCCCCTGGTGCCCCCTGCCAGCGGAGTCTTGAGCTCCCCTTGGCTGCTGTAGGGGGGCAGAGCAGGGTGAGAATAGCCGTGCTATGAACTGCTCGGGTCGGAAGCAAACTTGCTCCCAATGGGCACACGCACCGATGCACTCCCAGGGAAATCTTCCTGTGCAATATTTTACTATGCAGTAATCTTACAGCACATTAACAGCATGTGTAGACACTCATTATCTATTTGCTTTCTATTGATCTCTTCATTATATAGTGTTAACAACTCTTGTTCTTTCCCTCATTAAGCTAGCCTTTCTTCTACAATTATCCTGTCTGTTATCTACTCCTGATAGTGTTTCTCTGCCCTCCCTCCCACCCCCCCGCACTGTCCAATAAAGCTGTGCTGCTACCTAGGAACCTGCTGTAGGTGACTTCACACCCACAACAAATCAGAGTGGGAGGGGATAGACAAGTCTAAAAGCAGGCTGAGTTGTGCAGTGTTGCAGTACTCATAGACAGGAGAGAGTTGCAACGGTGAAGTGAAGCTGACAGGGCTTTCAGCCAGAGCACTACCCCACATGCAGCTGTGGAAGGGAGTCTCAAAGTACAGTCACTTTTGGTTCATGATGAATATCCACAGTGGGCTAAGGCAATTTACAGTTCAAGAGTACTTCTCAAACCCCTGTTGACAGCAGGCTTTCAGAATGACTCTGGTTGGCTCAAAGCCCAGGGAGCTAAGATTAGTAAATGAGGGAATTTGTCTTGGACAGGTCTCTGGCTGGTTGGCTTTCTGGTTTTTTGCTTAGGCAAGCCTTACCCACTCTTAGGCTTGTAATTAACTGTGATTAAAGCTAGGGAGACTTGCACATATGCTCAACTTTAAGGGCCCAACAGACGTTGAAGGCTACAAATTGCAAACAAGCCTACATACCACCAAACAAACAAAGAAGCCCATATATCACTAAGGAAACAAGACTGTTTTTTCCCCTTCCTGTTTACTAAGCTTTGTTAGAAAGTTCCACCTGTTCTAGTCAACATACATAGTTATGAAAATGTCCTTATGTATTCCTGCCTATTTTAAAATTTTATCCTGTTACTTAGGCACATACTCATGTACATAGCCAATAGAAGTATGGACCTAGTTCGATAAAATATTTGGTGATTGCTTATACTCCTAGGACTTCAGTAAAGGGGGACTTCAATCACCCTAACATCTGCTAGGAAGGCCATACAGCAGTGTGCAGGCAATCCAGGAATTTTTTGAGAGTGTTGGGGCTAACTTCCTGGTGCAAGTGCTGCAGAGGCCAACTAGGGGCTGTGTTCTTCTTGACCTGCTGCTCATGCACAGGGATGAACTGGTGGGGAATGTAGTAGTGGATGGCAACTTCAGGAGCAGTGACCACAGGATGGTTGAATTCAGGATCCTAAGGAAAGGAAGTATGGAGAGCTGCAGAGTAAGGACCCTGGACCTCAGAAAAGCAGACTTCAGCTTGCTCAGGGAACTCATGGGCAGGATCCCCTGGGAAGCCCATCTGACGGGGAGAGGAATCCAGGAGAGCTGGCTGTACTTTAAAGAAGTCTTACTGAGAGTGCAGGAACAAACCATCCCAATACGCAGGAAGGCTAGTGTGGAAGAAATCAAACTTCGCATTGTGGTTGTATCAGAATTGGCAGAGCCATCTAGGTTTATTTAAAGCCATACAAGTGATCACAAGGAGGGTTCTCAAAGGAACTCTGACCTCTGCAAGTTTACAAGTTATGTATACTTTAGACAGCGAGAAAAGATGCAGGGTTCAGACAAAGCAACCTTGAGAGAAACAGAAAGATGTTGATCATTCGTTTGTCACACGTAAGCAGTTTACTTATTCAGAAAAAAAACACTGTGTTTTGGGAACAGTTATCAGCTTTCTGGTTCTGGGGAAAGAAGGAGGTTAACATCTGCACACAGAGCTTAATATATAAAGACAAAACAAGGCATGAAGGTTTTTTCTTATCTTAGAACATTTTGAAACACATAGCATCAGCATCTTTTTCTCTTCTCTTTCTCTCTCTGTCTCTCCTCTTAGTCAAGTAAGAGGCCTGGTTAAACTTATTTCCACACTAGCAAGTATGGCAGAAGACCAGCTTGGTTTAGCAGGGAACTCTTCAGTAAACTAAATTACAGAAAGGAAGATTATAAGGCTCTGTGGGTGTGGGGAAACTGGGGGATGTGATGTACCTTAATTGTAACAAGGCTTTGGATATGATCTCCCACAGCATTCTCATGGGCCAGTTAAGGAAGTATGGGATGGATGAATGGATTGTAAGGTGGATAGAAAACTGGCTGGAGCATCAGGGTTAGAGGGTAGTAATTAATGACTCAATGTCTAGTTGGCAGCCTGTATCAAGTTGAGTGCCCCACGAGTCAGTGCTGGGGTCAGTTTTGTTCAATGTCTTCATCAATGAACTGGAAGATGGTGTAGTGTACCCTTAGCAAGTTTGCAGATGACACCAAGCTCAGGGGGTAGTAGACATGCTGGAGGGTAGGGCTACGATTCAGAGTGACCTAGACAAATTGGAGGATTTGTTACCAGATTTGCCCATTACTTTGGGGTGTGCTCATTTATTAGGGATAGTTTCTAGGGTCTTGGTAATTCTGTCAATGTGCTGCTTGTGTTACTATACGGA
>NW_005842152.1:1499379-1499645 GCF_000455745.1 Alligator sinensis | reverse complement strand
TCACCAAATCAGTCATACACACAAACACACACAAATTAACGTGACATGCCTGACCCGGCCGGGTTGATCAGCATGGGCAGGCTGACACCCTCATATGCCAAGAATCAGTTCATCAGAGCAACAATAAACTACAGTCAGACACAAGCACACATGTGAACAGAATCCCTCTGAATCCGGCTGGGTGTCCAGCTGACACCCTCATGGGCCAGCATTCAGTTCATAAGGGCATGTCTGAGTCAAACTGGGACAATCAGCCTGTACAAGCT
>NW_005842152.1:1488413-1498225 GCF_000455745.1 Alligator sinensis | reverse complement strand
TCTGATAAATGCTGAGCTGGGTGTGTGTGAACATGGGTTGATTAGCATTTGGAGCACAGATTCCCCATCATGCAGTGCTCCCCTGCTTCTCTGGTCCCAGAATTCACTGCAGTCTCTGCTTCAGGCTTTCTGTTCTCCATCTCTCATGGAAATGAATGGTCATCTGGTTCCATCTCAGATGCAAATGAGACCTAGGGCAGTTGTTTCACTCTTGTCACCCTTATCTGGAGGGTCTTAGGTGTGTCTCTCACTGCATCTTAATTAGTTTCATTTATGTAGAGAAGGGGACGGAGGGGGGGTGTCAGACAGACTGCATCCTGTGCCTGGGTTCCCAAGAACACACAGCTGAGATGTAACAGATTGGGCCAAAAGTAATCTAATGAGGTTCAACAAGGACAAGTGCAAAGTCCTGCACTTAGGACAGAACAATCCCATGCACCAGTATAGGCTGGGGGCTGACTGGCTGGGCAACAGCTCTGCAGAAAAGGACCTGGGGGGTACAGTGGACAATAAGCTGAATATGAGCCAGCAGTGTGCCGTTGTTACCAGAGAGGCTAAAGGTATACTGGCCTGCATTGGTAGGAGTGTTGTCAGTAGGTCAAGGGAAGTGATTCTTTCTCTCTATTCAGCACTGGTGAGGCCACATCTGGAGTACTGTGTTCACTTTTGGGCCACCCAGTACAGAAAGGATGTGGACAAATTGGAGAGAGTTCAAATGTGGTGAGGGGGCTGGCACATATGACTTATGAGGACAGGCTGAGGGAACTGGACTTATTTAGTGTAGAGAAGAGGAGGCTGAGGGGGGAATTAATAGCAGCCTTTAACTATCTGAATGGGGTTTGAAAGAGGATGGAGCTAGACTGTTCTCAGTGCTGGTAGCTGACAAAACAAGGAGTAACGGTCTCAAGTTGCAGCAAGGGAAGTTTAGGTTAAATATTAGGAAGAATTTTCTCACTAGGAGGGTAATATACCACTGGAACAGGTTACCCCAAGGGGATGAAAGCTCCATCCTTGGAGGTTTTCAAAACCTGGCTAGGCAAAGCTTTGGCTGGGATGATCTAATTGGGGATGGTCCTGCTTTGAGTAGGAGGTTGGACTAGATGACCTCCTGAGGTCATTTCAACCGTAATTTTCTATGATTTCCATGATTTCTATGACTTTCTCTGTCAAGTTTAAAGATTGTGTGTATATATATATATATATAAACAAACTACTAAAACACTTAAGTACTAAAGCACAAAAAGAAAAGGTCATAAAATGTTTATATAATGGCAATGTTGTACTTGTTTCAACCTCTGTTCTCAAAAAAATGGCTGAACTGCTTTTGCTCAAACTTTAAATAAAAATTGCCTTCCAGTGGATAGCAGCAGTAGAAAATGTCTGTATGAAATGAAAAGGTCTGGCAAATTTGTACGGCAGCATGAAAATACACTTAACAGAAGTACTTATGCCATTAACTATAGTAGCTGCTGCATGCTCCTGCTTTCATGATAGCCTATAGACAATCTTTTTACTGTAGTAAGATTTTTTGTCATATAGTTTGGTCTCACCCTTTATGAGTCATGGAAAATAGTAGGACTATTTTGATTTCATATCTGCTTTACACTGTTGTAAACAGAGGAAGAGAGAGGCCTAGTTCTTTTAGTTCCCAAATGATTATAAGCCAGCAATGTGATCTTATCACATATTAGGCAAAGGTATATTATTATTTTTCCCCCAGAAGATATAGGGGAGTATTTGTGCTAAAATCTAATCTTCATACAGTACTGGTCATACATACAGACCTACATAAATTGCAGTGGAAGTTTGCAGTACAGTGGTGCCTTTAGTCTTGCTCTTTTCACTGTGTGGGCCCCCGTCCCTCCCCTCTGGCCATTGAGTGGCTGAGGGGCAAAAACTGTAGAATTGATTGCCTCTCAGCCACTCAGCAACCTGGGGAGGGGCACGGCAAACAGAACACCACTATGCTGTTACCTTCTGCTGTGATTTAGGTAGGTCCCTAATAGTACATGTTCAAAAAAGATTCATTCCAGATAGAACCCATGCAGAAAAGGGCTACTAGGCTGACCAGAGAATTATCATTCTGAGATGGCATTTCAGGCATTATAGTGTGACTATAACATAACATAACCCAAACTCTACAGAGCTCAAAAAGAACAGTAACATCTCATTTCAAATCTAAACACTGTAGAATCCTTTTAACAAACAGTCTGGGTGCAAACAGATGTCATTTTTCTCCCAGGATAAATCATTTTATCCCAGACAAAGTGTAGGTGTACAGACATCTATGTTGTCCCAGGAAACATCCTAAAAAAAGGTTCCTGGATAAGAGGTAGTAACAGTTTGTCCCAGGGTTTTTCAAAATATGTCTGTACACTTATCTTGGGATTACATCATTGAAGCAATGGGGGAAAAGCAGCAGTGAATTGAGCTATTCATTAAACCCTGATTAGAAGGGTGATATGTGTACACACCAATTCTGGGATATTATTGTTCCATGGCAAAAATGCAGGCACAATTTGTCCAGGAACAAATGCAGCATCTCTTCCTAGCCTCTGTGAGTCTTCACTAGGAGCATTCCAGTTAACAGCTGACTGCTAGTTGCTGGTAAAACAACAGGTTTTGGGAAAAATAGTCATTTTCTGGATCTTCAGAAAGCTGTAACCCTACAGAGTTACTGTGGTCTTCTCTCCTTCTGGTCAGGTGAAAATAACTGGCCTTTACCTTATTCTGCTACAACCCCATTCTGTCTTTAACAGACAGAATCACAGTCTGAAGCAGTTAGCTAGCAGCTAAATATAATTTTCATGGAAGTGTATCCTCCATCAGTGAAGACAGTTCTCCCTCTAGGCCCATAAAACAGTACTGTGAAAAACACCATTATCCTAATGAGGGATGTTCCATATTAAGCAAGGCTAGAAAAGCACTTATTTGTATCCAGATTCAGTATTCAGTTGTGGGGACCCAGTCATCACCGCAGATATTGGTGCAGGTATTTCACTGACCAGCCACTGAACATTAAACTTACTGTAGTATGAATGACTCAGGTTTTGGATTGGGTATGAAAGCTTTCTATGGGCAGTTTAGGAAACAAATTCAGTAATTGGGTATTAATGAGAGCTTCAAGCTGAATTTTCCTGCTCTGCACTACGCACACCAAAATACAGAAAGATATTAAAAATCTGTCTCTCTCCTCTTACATTTTCTTGGACTGAAGACAAATGCTGCAGTATATAACAAATGAGCTACACAATTCCATTACATTCTCCAGTACAGACCTTGGGCATATTTGATCTTGAAATGCCCTTTGGAAATGAAATACGGTACTGAATGTATTTCAAATAAAATGTTTCAATTTTTTCAGTTTTTCCATTGTTTTGGCAAACATTTTTTTGCCAAATCCAGCATAGATTCACAAATAATTCAGTCAATTTGAATCAACATTTGTTGGCTAATATGTTCCCAATATTTTTCACCCAGATTTACTTCCAGTGCATGTTACATTGACTATTTATGATTAACATGGAATCTCATTGCCAGGGTACTATCATGGCCAGGGTACTAGACTTCTGAATTTTCTTACAGTATTTATCCAGGACTAATCTAAATAACATAACTTTCTCTAGTCTTGAGAAACCTAAAAAATCTTAAATAATTTTCCCATCTTCTCATTTCCCCTTTTAATGATTATCAGTAAGAATTATACACATTTTCAAAATTAAGCAATTTCAGTCTTAGTAAAACCATGGACACCTCCAATATTAATTTTTTGGTCTGTTGAAAATTAACCATTTGGCTATGGACGTGGCATCTGGCATATAATAATTTTGCACTTAGAATAAGAAATAGCAATGATAACGCAGGGTATTTCCTTACAGTAACTGTGGGTTACATTTTAATTATGATTATTGTAAGTATTATTATTTTTCCCTATAGGATATGGAAATTAAAATTGATTCACTCAAGATGCTGAAGGTATCTGTCACCCTCGGAACACTTCTGCATGTCTTTATATTTTTTTTACACAAAAAGCATAAATGATTGACTAAGATAGCATGCTTAGGATGATAACTATGACTATTTCATCAATAACTTATATATCACTTATCCAATAAGGAACTGAGAAGAAGAAATGAGCTATCCGCAAGACTATAGATTTGGAGTATGCTAATCCAGCAACAGTACAGTTCAAAGCATACCGCAGCTCCTTGACTGAAAAGGAATTAAAACTTGCTAGAAGACAACTTACCGATTTAGGTTTATGATTCCACCAGTCTTTTTGGAGATGACTTCAACACATGGAGTGGAAGAACATCTAACTAAACTTAAGAACTGAGTGTTATGAGTTAATGTGAATGTGCTGTTTTATGAGGAAAATCTTATCAAACCTCATCTTGTTTTACTTCTTATAATTAAAACAAAACAATGCAACAAAACCTCCCCAAAAGGTTAAGAATAAAAAATAAATACTTACTACATTATTCAATTAATGTTGTGGCACTTTATTTTGTACTTGGGAAGAATTTTTATTGCTTCGTATATCTGAAACAATGGCGATTACTGATTATCACTTAATTAGAACATAGGAAAGTAGAATGTTGATTAGCTAACACTTCATTTAAAACCCTTAATGAACTGCATTAAGACCCTGTTTCAATTTAATATTCTTTTGTATCCAGATGATGATTCTCACAGCTTTCTGTTATGCCATATTTGTGGGACAGAAGAACATTTATTAAATATGAAGGGGGAAATAATGAATGACTATTCTAAGTGTGGATTTTCTCCTCCCAAAATTTCTATTTCTAGATGATAATAAAATCTAGTTTCAAATACATAATGTCATATATTTTAATACATTCAATGACTGTTTTAACTGTTAGACTGTTGGGGAGTCCTGATACACTGAACCCCTCACTGCTGGGTGTGTCACTACATTTCACCTTACAGATAAACTAATCCCAGAACTGATTCAGTCATAATGATTAGCATGTGAGAAAGGGTGCATCTGTGAGGTCTGATTCAGTGAGCTGAGATAGCAAATGCTAGTAAGACTACACTAGGTAACAAAAATGGTCACATGCCATGATTCAGACTTTCTTTGCTTGATTGGACTAGAGACATATGTCTCAGAGAACACGGGATGGGAATACAGAAATTTGAATCGGAACTGTATAAAATTCCCCAACACAAAAGTATGCAAATTGGGGGTGTGCAAAATGGGCCATATTTGATTCAGATTTGACCTGAATCAGGGGACAGTGATTCAATTAATTGATTTGGATCACTGTCCCATTTCGATTTGACTGAATCTGAATCTGAAGATTTGATGCTGATTCAAAGAATCAGTGATTCAGCCATAGACACAGCTTTAAATGTTTTTTCTACATACCTCGAGGTACCAGGCATGGCTCATGGATGCTGTGATGGTGAGGTAGATGGAGCGTCCCACAGGAGCATGGGGGGCCCCTGCCATGTGCTCAGCAGCGAACCTGGTAGTAGACTGGAAGTATTTCTGGTCCAATTCTGGGTTCACTGCCGAGCGTGTGGGGGACCCCCCTCTTGTTCCCCCCGCGGCTTGGCAATCACCTCTGGGTCTGCTGCCAAGTGCACTGGGGACCCCTCCATGCTCCTGTGGGATGCTCCATCAGCCCCACTATCTCAAAATTCATAAGCCGCCTGGTACCTTGAGGTATGTAGAAAAAACATTTAAAGCTGTGCCTATGCCTGAATCATTGGATCTCTCTGAATCTCTCCAAATCAATTCGTAGGGTTCCGATTTGATTTGGAGAGATGAAACGGTCTCCTGATTCAATTTGGATTCAGAGATTCAGCTGCCGAATCAGGCTGAATCTCTGCCGAATCTCCGCCGAAGCTCCGCTGAATCGAATCAGCGACTGAAGCATCACAAAGCCCTAATGCGTATTGGAGTTTGAAATTTGCTTTATTTATGAGGATGGACTCTGAGCGGCCAGAGATCTTACCACAAGTAGTGAGCATAATGATTTATTCTCTGCTATATGTAACTGCTATTGGTCATTTTGTCTGATTGCTAATATTTCAATATACTTGGGTATATTTCAGAGGAATCTGCTTTGGTTTGTTTTGTCCTTCTCCAAATAAAATAAAAGTCTCCAGAGTCATCCAGCATTTAACAGGACTATAGCATAATGTACACAGTGGATGCATCTATATGTGATATTAAGGCACGTGAATAAACTCAAGCACAGTTTGTATTGGAGTTTATAGCTCCCAGGTACAACATCTTCACAGCAGGCAGCCCCCCATGCTGTAGCACTCTCATGTCCTCAGCCAGTACTGTCTACATGAGTATCTTGTATCTGGCAGTACTATCCTGCAGCAGAGTTAATTAGGATCATACCACCATAGAATCATAGAAAATTGGTGTTGGAAGGGACCTCAGGAGGTCACCTAATTCAACTCCCTGCTCAAAGCAGGAACTAGATCATTCCAGCCAGGGCTTTGTCCAGCTCGGCCTTAAAAACTTCTAAGGCTGGATATCCCACCACATCTCTAAGTAACCTGTTCCAGTGCTTCAACACCCTTCTACAGAGAATTTTTTTCCTAATGTCCAACCTAATGTTGCTAGCTGCAATTTGAGACCATTGCTCCTTGTTCTGTCATCTGTCACCATTAAGAGCAGCCTAGCTCCATCCTTTATGGAACCACCCTTCAGGTAGTTAAATCTACCTGATTTGCTAGCAAATCTCCCCTCACTCAGTCTTCTCTTCTGCTGACTAAATAAGCCCAGTTCCCTCAGCCTCTCCTCATAAGTCATGTCCTCTAGCCCCCTAACCATTTTCAGTGCCCTACGCTGGACTCTCTTCAACTTGTTCACAACCTTTCTGTAGTGGGGGTGGGGAGGGGCCCAAACTGGGCACAGTGCTCCAGGTGTGGCCTCACCAGTGTAGAATAGAGGGGAATAATTACTTCCCTCAATCTACTGGCAACACTTCTACTAATGCAGCCTGATATGCTTTTAGCCTTCTTGGCAACAAGGGCACACTACCAACTCATATCCATCTTATTGTCCATTGTAATCCTCAGGTCCTTTTGTTCAGAGCTGCTGTTTAGCTTGTTGGTCCCAAGACTGTAGCAGTACATGGGATTCTTCCATCCTAAGTGTAGGACTTTGCACTTTGCCTTTTTGGAACATATGAGATTTCTTTTGGCCCAATCCTCCAATTTGTCTAGGTCACTCTGAATCCAAGCCTTTCCTCCAGCATATCCCTCAACTTGGTGTCATCTGTGAACTTGCTGAGGGTACACTCCATCTCATCTTCCACATTGCTAATGAAGATATTGAACAAAACCACCCCCAGGACCAACCACTGGGGCACTCCACTTGATCCCAGCTGCCAACTAGACTTCGAGCCATTGATCATTACCCATTGAGTCCGATGATCCAGTCAGCTTCCTATCCACCTTACAGTCCATTCATCCAACCAACCCATACTTCCTTAGCTTGCTTGCAAGAATGCTCTATGAGAGTATATCAAAAGTCTTGCTAAAGTCAAGGTCTCTTATGTCCACTGCTTCCCCCACATCTATACAGCCAGTTATTTCAGAATAGAAGGCAATTAGGTTGATCGAGCATGACTTGCACTTAGTGGATCCATGCTGACTTTTCCTAATCACCAGGGATCCTGGTTTTCTCTGTTTAAAAATTGCAAATTCTTCGATAAAACCCCCCAAATTATCTGATCCAAACCCCCTAAATCTGTGTTTTTCCCTGATTAAAATGAAACATCATGGGTCATTTTCGACCTGGAGGGATGTGCGCAGTGGGGTCCCCCAGGGCTTGGTCTCCGGACCCGCGTTGTTCAACATCTTCATCAGTGACTTGGATGAGGGCACCCTCGTCCAAAAAGCACCCTATTCAAATTTGCTGATGACACTAAGATGTGGGAGGAAGTGGGCACACTAGAAGGGAGGAATGGGCTGCAATTGGACCTAGAGAGGTTACAGCGGTGGGCAGATGAGAACGGGATGGGTTTCAACACTGACAAGTGCAAGATGCTGCACCTGGGGAGGAAGAACCAGCAGCATACCTACAGGCTGGGAAACTCCATTCTCATCAGTGCAGAGGCAGACAAGGATCTTGGAATCATTATTGACGCCAAAATGAACATGGGCCGACAGTGTGGGGACGCAGTCAGGAAGGCCAACCACACCTTGTCATGCATCCACAGATGCATCTCAAGCAAGTCCAAGGAGGTGATCTTCCCCCTCTATGTGGTACTGGTCAGGCCACAGCTGGAGGACTGCGTCCAGTTCTGGGCGCCGCACTTCAGGAGAGATGTGAACAGCATTGAGAGGGTTCAGAGGAAGGCCACCCACATAATCAGGGGGCAGCAGGGCAGGCCCTACGAGAGACTAAGGGACCTGAACCTGTTCAGACTCCACAAGAGAAGGCTGAGGGGAGATCTATTGGCCTGTTACAAACTAGTCAGAGGGGACCAGCAGCTATTGGGGGACTCCCTGTTCCCCTGAGCACTACCAGGAGTGAGTAGAAATAATGGTCACAAGCTGGCAGAGGGTAGATTCAGACTACACATCAGGAGGCACTACTTCACAGTCAGGGCGGCTAGGATCTGGAACCAACTTTCAAGCGAAGTAGTGCTGGCTCCTACCCTGGGGGTCTTTAAGAGGAAGTTAGACAAACACCTCGCTGGGGTCGTTTGACCCCAGTACTTTTTCCTGCCATGGCAGGTGGTCAGACTTGATGATCTGCTCAGGTCCCTTCCAACCCTACCAACTATGAAACTATGATACCACTATATGTGTGTGTGTGTGTGTGTGTGTATAGGTGTCAGTTTAACAGAATATTTTATTGATATATTTACAATTTTAAAGCAATTTGGAAGCCTACCAGTGCCTCAATCATTATAATAAAATAAATTCTAAATACCTATATATTTGATGTTTAATTTTGGGGGGGTTTTTTGTTATATAAAAACAGAGCTCCCCTTGCCCCCTTCACACTCCAGGATACAGGTTCAGCTATGGCTGTTCTCCTGATGCACTGTGGCACTGAGAAGCCCTGATATGCCAGTTCCCTGTACCTGCTGTTGCCCCTCACTCCCACAGCTCCCCCAGCCCTGGTGGTGCCCTCACTCCAGACACTCCCCCTGGCTATGCTGGTACCCTCACTTCTGACCTGCCCCTGACTCTGATGGTGCATTTCACTCACAAGCCACAGCTTCTGCAGCCCTCTTGGTGCTCCTGACTCCCAACCTGCAGCCCCCTGACTCTACTAGAGCCCCTCACTCCTGACTCACTATCCCTCATCCCCCCTGGTGCCCCTCACTCCCAGCCCACAGCCCCCCCATCCCTGCTGGTGCCCCTCATTTTTAACCTGCAGCTCCCTGGCCCTGCTGATGCCTCTCACTCCCAACCCACAGTCCTCCCTTCTCCCAAACCACAGCCCTTACATCCCTTTCAGTGCCCCTCATTCCTGATCCAGAGCCCCCTAGCCCCCCTCAACCCTGCTGGTGCCCTTCTCTCCAGACCCACAGCCCCAGCCTCCCCTGGCCTGCAAGAGGGTTCCTCTGCTGTCCCCCATGGAACTACAGGATGATGGTCTGGTGGGACATGGTGGGGATGACCTCCAGCACCTCATGCAGAAGCACAGGCAGTAGCTGGGGCACCACATGCTGCCCCACACTGCTGGCTGGGGCTGAGGCTGGGACTGCAGCATGATGCAGGGGGGAGGACAAGCACTACCTCAGGGTGGGTCCCACTGGAAACAGTGCAGAGCTGGGATCACCAGCAACATCAAGCACTGCCTT
>NW_005842152.1:1488029-1488403 GCF_000455745.1 Alligator sinensis | reverse complement strand
CTGCTGTAGTCCCAGTGCCCAGACACATTCCTTCAGAGATGGCCAGCCAGCTGGCCAGCCAGTAAACACCTGCCCCCTCCCTCTCCCTCATGCCACCTCCCTCCTACAGCCCCCCCAAACAGTCCCCAAGCCCTCCAATCCCCCTGCTATAGACTTGTCCATATCCAACTGCTGGGGCTGCTCCCATCACCCTGCTTGGCTGTATGTTGGCCACGTGTGTGTGTGTGTGCACCCCCTACTTCCAATTGTCCTCCCCCTGCTCCTCCCAGCCTCAAACAGCTCCTTGCAGGCTGGAATGCTGCCAGCTTGCAAGGGGAAACCTGTGGTTTCCAACAGTTTTCTCCTTTAAAAGGGAAAATCTACATTTTTCTGTA
>NW_005842152.1:1483434-1487993 GCF_000455745.1 Alligator sinensis | reverse complement strand
CCTGCTGATCATCACCATCTCCACCAAGTACTTATAAATGGATTTCTTGAAGATCTGCTCCGTGATTTTTCCAAGGACTGAGGCGAGGCTGACTGGTCTATAGTTCCCTGGATCCTCCTTCTTCCCTTTCTTAAAGATGAGTACTATATTTGCCCTTTTTCAACTGTTTGGGACCTCTCCTGAATGCCATGAGTTTTCAAGGATAATGGCCAGTGGTTCTGCAACCACAACAGCCAATTCCCTCTGCACCTTCAGCTGCATTGCATCCAGCTGCATAGAATTTAAAGAGTTTGTTTAAAGATCTTAAAGAGATCTTCTCAGAACCACCCATCCAAGCCTTCAAACAAGCACTGAATCTTGCTAATGCCATGACAAGAAATGAAAACATGCCAACATATTTCCACCACCCCCTCAATTACTGCACTCCACAACAGAGTGTAGAGAACCATCAGCATTCCTGGATCTTATACCTGCACCTCTAGAAATGTAATATATCTCATCTAGTGCACCAAATGCCCTGATGAAAAATAGGTAGGAGAGAACAAACAACAACTGTGCAGCAGAATGAACACACGCTGGAAATCCATCAGAGATAAAAATACCCAATTACCTGTGGGGGCACATTTCTCACAAGAAAACCATTCTTTCTCCATTCTCTCAGTTCTAATACTCAAAGGAAATTTACAAAACACTTTTCACAGATGAGCCTATGAACTTCACTCCTGGATACATAAAACATGGACTAAATATAGACATTGGATTTTATGACACATTATAACCTGCCTAACATCTAACTTCTCAGGTACCTCTCCACTATTTACCAGCTACATTCATTCCCTCCCCATCACCTATCTCTCACCCACTGACTCCTCAATTTACAACTTCACTGACTGCCTTTCTTGCATGCATACCAGCCTATGGCTTCTTTACTATTCATTCCATCCAGGAAGATGACAGACCAACTGTAGATGCTTCCTCAGCCCGATGAAGGGTATTTGTACCCAAAAACTTGCAAAGAAAATATTTTCCAACTCTCTGATTTGGTCTAATAAAATATATCAGATTTACCCAGAACACCTTGTCTGGTTTGCTAGTATGTATAGTCCTATACTTATTTTGAGATCATTCAGATGAAGACAGTTTAATTTATAAAACTTTTGTTGAAAATTTTATAAAACTCTGATGAATATGAACATTTGCCTGAGTATCAATGGCTTCCATAGCCACTTCAACACTCCCTCTTTTGGATGACAAGCAGATCTAATCCAAGACCCTGTGCAGCAGCAGGGCCAGATGATAGGCCTTGGTGGACTGAATATGACTGTACATTTGACACCCCTGGTTTAGACCATACTTAACACAATGCAATCTGTGGATGATTTCTGGCTCTGCAATCTCCCATTCAAATTGATTTTTTAAAAATTTACTGTGCAAGAACAGCTACTCTGAGGTCTGAGATGGAATGTCCAGGAAGGTTAACATGTTCTGTCATGGGCTTATGTATCTTTCTGGAATTTATGTCAAATTGGTGTTCATTCATGCTTTCATATAGGAATTTCCCATCTCTCCAATGCAGATAGGAAAGTATGGCATACTCGCTCTTCATGTGTTAAGCCCTAAATGATGCAATACAGCCACCTTATTGATATGCATGAATAATCACATCTAAGTTTCTCAAGTATTGTCCTGTGCAATGGGAGCTGCGATTTCCCTGGTGGTCGTGCAGCTACTGTTCTTCTCTGACTTCAGGGTCCCCCCCCTCCCTCTCCCCTGCAACACCTTGTTGTTCCTAGTTAATTTTAGAAAGCTGCCCAAAGGTCCTAGAGCAAGCCCTGCCCTGTCTGTCTGCCAGGAGATCCTCTTGGACCCTGATAGTCCCAATATAGTTGTCTCACTAGGTGGGCCGTCCTGGCCTACGTGCGCCCCAGGGTACTTACTGCCTTGTGTGCTCTTCAGAGCCTCTGGACTTCCCTACATCTGTGCCCATACCTCACCAATGTTATTGTTTAGTCACTTCCCCTTGTTAGGGCCTTGGCCTTTCCAGCCTCTGCCCCCCACCCCCTTTTCTCTTGCTTTACCTTTTAGCCCCAGCATACTCTGTTGGACTTGGTTTCTGGGCTCCAGCTCTTGTCTCACCTACTTTGTGGTTTCTGGGTGGTGCTTCCCTGACTGGCTGAAGATATTCTCCTTTTCCTTACTGTGCAGATCTCTGCCTAGGTAACAGTGCTTCCTTGCTGCCTTTGCAGCTTACCTCTATTTAGTTACCTGGACTCTTATCTCCTACCAGTTTTTCCCTTAAAGTAACAGGAGCCCTAGGTTCCCTGTTACATCTTGCACCATGTGAAGGGCTGCTAAATTACATCTGTTAGGGTTTGCCAAGCACAGAGCAATCAGGCTGTTCTTCACTCAGGTGCTCCTTAAAAGTGCAGACATGGTCATTCAGGTTCGAATGGGAATTTTTAATAATGTAAACAGGTTCCCTACAATTTCCAGCTATAAATAGCTCTCATTTCTTAGACATTTGCTTTCAAAATTATATGGTTCCATTTTCTTGTGGAACAGGTTCCTTTCTCATAGTCACAATGTCTCTTTGTGCATAGTATGTATTTATTTTCCTTTCATGATAAAATATTTGCACTTCTTTATTTATAAGATGACTTTACTGGTAAGTACAATCCCCAGTTTCATCTTTGGAAAACTATTCTGAGGTGCTATAGGAATTAAAGCTGGATAGTAGTGTTCTAGCTACCTGCCATATGAGCAAGTATATTGACATCAAAATCAAATGATGTCTTAGCTAGTATGTGTACATTTGCATGAAGGGCTTGTTAATAAATAACCTTCTATAATTCAATTTGTAGGTTTCTGGGATTTGTTAAAATGACTTTTCTTCTATTTTTTGTTGTCATGATTGCCTCTGAGCCTTTGATTTATGAGGTATGTATTAAAATAAGCAGCGGGTTAGCTGAGCTCCCACTGGAATGCACAAACTGACAGCATAATCTAAATGAAGGATACGAATCTGAGGTATGAGATAATGTACTGGATGTATTTTATTAAGTGTATGTCAACCATTTTGTAACTCTCTGTCAATGAAGTTTTCATAAGAAATATATTGAACTGACTTATCTTTGGTAAAACAAGTCAATTCACTACTGGCATTTTTCAATCTCAGATTCTCTAGAAATAATAGTGAGCCTGGGGGATAATTTTGTGTCTCATCTGCATACGTGGCGCTGACTTTCTTATTCTTTTCTATAACATCTTTCTAGCAACCATGCTGAGAAAGAACATACCCCTCACAACTGAGAGAGATAAAATGTATCCCCATAAAAACACAACTATTTACTCTAAAGATTATGAGGTTCTCAGGCTTTTTTGACCTCTTCTTTCGCATCGATGTAGGCTATACATATAACTACATTTTCTCATGTGTCCTTAGCTTAGTTTAACAAAATATGGTTCAAATTGACATGTCTAGACTACACATGTATTGTGCCCAGCAGCGCCACTATCAAATAAGCCACATATCTCCATATGTACGAACCCCAGACCAGCAGCAGTATAGTTAGGTTCACATGGTGCTAAGAATGGGATAATTATCACTGTTGAGAGTCAGAGGTAAGTAGTCCACTATCTGTGCTAATACTTTCTTTTGGACTTTATGTTCATGTCCAGACGAACACGGACATGAGGTATGTGGTGCCGCAGACCACCTATAGTGCCACACACCACACATTCAGGCATTCCCTGTGCTGCTACTTTGCAGCGTGTGTGTGTGTATGGGGGGTTGACCTTGGCGGGGGCGGTCAAAAAACCCCATGCTAAAAAAAAAGCAGGATGGCACATGTGGCAGTAGTGTGCACTGCCTAAAACTGGAGCCTGGCTTGCTGGAGCCATGCTTCAGCTGCCAGCCAGGCTCTCTGCTGTAGAAGCATCATGGCTACAGCTCCAGGAGGCCCCCAGGACCCCAAGTAAGGCTGCTGGCACCAGCACAGTTTCTGGCCCCAGCCTCCTGTACCCCACCTGGGGTATCCTGCCAGAGCATGTGTGACATAGGCATTCCCTGGGGACATGCCCTGTGAAATACAAGCAGTACATACATGCCTATACAAGCACAGGATAGTGGGAGGAAATTGCTGGCCCACAAACTAGCATAGATTCATAGATTCATAGATGTTAGGGTCGGAAGGGACCTCAATAGATCATCGAGTCAGACCCCCTGTATAGGCAGAAAAGAGTGCTGGGTCTAGATGACCCCAGCTAGATGGTTATCTAACCTCCTCTTGAAGACCCCCAGGGTAGGGGAGAGCACCACCTCCCTTGGGAGCCCGTTCCAGACCTTGGCCACTCGAACTGTGAAGAAGTTCTTCCTAATGTCCAATCTAAATCTGCTCTCTGCTAGCTTGTGGCCATTATTTCTTGTAAAGCCCAGGGGCGCCTTGGTGAATACACCCTCACCAATTCCCTTCTGTGCCCCGGTGATGAACTTATAGGCAGCCACAAGGTCGCCTCTCAACCTTCTCTTGCGGAGGCTGAAAAGGTCCAGTTTCTCTAGT
>NW_005842152.1:1479844-1483424 GCF_000455745.1 Alligator sinensis | reverse complement strand
AGTCTCTCCTCGTAGGGCTTGGTCTGTAGGCCCTTAACCATACGAGTGGCCCTTCTCTGGACCCTCTCCAGGTTATCCACATCCCTCTTGAAGCGCGGCGCCCAGAACTGCACGCAGTGCTCCAACTGCGGTCTGACCAGCGCCCGATAGAGGGGAAGTATCACCTCCTTGGACCTATTCGTCATGCATCTGCTGATGCATGATAAAGTGCCATTGGCTTTTCTGATGGCTTCATCACACTGCCGACTCATGTTTATCTTAGAGTCCACTAGGACTCCAAGATCCCTTTCCACTTCCGTGCCACCCAGCAGGTCATTGTGCTGTTAGATAGGAGGGTGTAACACAATTGCACATATACAAACACACAAATCAATTAGGTGTATACACACACACACACACACTACCAGCTTAGGCACATACACATTCAAACCAGCCTAGGCACATGCATACCTATTACCAATTCAAGCACATACACTATACACCCCAAAAGTTAGTCACAGATCGCTAATTCGTATATCAATATCATACACACAATGTCATATATATATACATATATACAGACACACACACACACACACACGCTAGAAACTCAGATACACACATGTTCAAAATAACTAGTTTAGGTTCATGTACACCTATCACCAGTTTAAGCCCATACATTTTACACACACCAAATTCAGACGGAATCAGTTAACAGTTATCAACACCTGCACATCCAATACACACACATGGATTGCTAATTCATATACCAAACACACACACACACACACATACACTGATATCTATATAAGTATATATTTGTGTGTATTCACTAATTTACACACATACCACCCACCTACACATACACACAGGTGAGTTCCTAAATTGGGTGTTGTGATGTGTATGTATGTGTTTGGTGTACTTGGGATACCTGGGGAAAGGTTAAGGTAAGAAAGTAGAAGTGTAGGGAGTTAAAGTTACCAGGACTGGGATTAGAACCAGTAGACTACAGGGGCCTGGGCTGAAGAACTGAGGCTCGGGGGTAACTTTAGGTTAATTGATCTTAATTGATAAACTTGCTGCTGCCTCTCTACAACCCCAGTGAGAGACTTGTCATGGCTCTCGCTTAGGAACACTGAGGCAACGAACTCGTTGAGGAGTTCAGCCTTGTCCCCCCTGTCCGTCGCCAATTGTTTCTGCCCATTTAGCAGGGGTCCTATTCCACCCTGGGCCTTCCTTTTACTCTCTATATATCTAAAAAACAATTTCTTGTTGTCCTTTACTTGGGATGCCATCCTCAGCTCCATGGTAGCTTTGGCCCGTCTAACTGCCTCTCTACAAGCACGAGCAGAGGAGGTATATTCGTCTTTGGTGATCTCTCCCTGTTTCCACTTTTTATGTGCTCCCCTTTTGGCCCTTAGGCTGCCCTGGATTTCTGCAGTCAGCCAGGGAAGCCTCCTGGCCCCTTTCCCTCTTTTACCCCGCACGGGGATCGTCTCGCTTTGTGCCCAAAGGATCGTTTCCTTAAGGCACAGCCACCCTTCTTGGGCTCCCATCACTCCAAAACTCCTACTCTGCAGTGCGTCCTTGACTAATCGCCTGAGTTCATTTAAATCAGCTTTCCTAAAGTCTAGCACTTTCACTCTACTAGTTACCTTACCCACTCGATGCCTTATGGTGAATTCTATTATTAGGTGATCACTATCCCCCAGATGGCTACCAATCTGTAGGTCCCCTACCATGTCATCCCCCGTTGCCAATACCAGATCCAGTATGGCACCCCCTAGTGGGACCATGTACCTCCTGTGTCAGGTGGAGGTCCTGTACACAGGTTAGAACCCTGCGTGAATGGTGGGACTTTGCTGTCTGTGTCTCCCAGCAGATATCTGGGTAGTTTAGGTCCCCCATGACTACCGTCTCTTTAGCTTTTATGGTCTCCGTGAGCTGCCTCAGGAGCCCCTCATCTATTTCTTCCCCTTGATTTGGGGGTCTGTAGCAGACCCCTACCACCAAGCATGTGCAAGACCACATGAGATCCTGGGGTCAAAAAAGTCAGGCCGAAAAAAAGCAAGGTGATGCACATGGTGGCAGCATGCGCTGCCTAAAACCAGAACCTGGCCAGCCAGAGCCACGCTCCAGTGCCGGCCAGGCTTCCTCCGGTAGCTGCAGCCTTGGGAAGGCCCCCAGGACCACAGGTAAGGCTTCTGGGGCTATCACAGTTGTTGGCCTCAACCTCCCCTACCCAACCTGAGGTAACAGTCCGTGTGCCCAGGGTCTGGAACAGACTCCCTCCAGAGGTGGTGCAAGCACCTACTCTGGACTCATTCAAAAGGCATCTGGATGTTTATCTTGCTGGGATCATTTGACCCCAGCAGACTTCCTGCCTATGGCAGGGGGCTGTACTCAGTGATCTTACGAGGTCCCTTCCAGCCCCTAATGTCTGTTAAATCTATGACATCTATGAAACCTGCTGCACACCAGAGCATGTGTGGCACAGGCATTCCCCAGGTACAAGTAGCAGTGGCACAAATTTCTGCACTCATTTGGACATGGCTTAAAAGTTCACCCAAAGTTACTGCCTGAATCTTTCTATTCCATTATGTTAAAATATAGGAAGGAGGAAAGAATGGGTGTGGAGGATGAAAACAAGAAGCATAGTGGTGTTGAACAAAGATATATTAGTGAAGAAATAAAGAAGAGCCTAATTAGAGAACCTAGCAGAATCAAGTTATTCATTTGAGCAATTATAGGTGGAGATCAGAGATCTCCCTTAGAGATGCTGTGGAGACCTAAAGGGCTTGTTAATTGATAATGTATGCATAATGAAATGGAGCACTGGTTTAGATAAGGTGCTAAAATAAGTAAGTAAATTAGACAGGAGCAAATTGGTAGATACGTCTGCTTCCAAAACATGTGGCTAAAAAACCACTAAGGGTGCATCAGGATGAGTACACATGTGCCTGTTGTGGCATCTCAAACTGTTTTGAGACACCACAAGAAGCATGCTGAGAATGAAAAAATGTTCCCCACACTGCATATTTGAAGCGGGGGAAGGCTGTGGTGTGACCCAGTCCTGGGTGCTGTCCCAGGTAAGCAGGGATTGGGGGTGGGGTGACTGTGGTTTCTGGAGGGGGTTGTGGGTATGGGGTGTGTGGGTGTGTGTGTGTGGGGATTTGGGGGATGTGGGTGGGTGGGGATTTGTAAAAGGCATGTGGGGAGGATGTAGGGTGTGTGGGGAGTGGCAGGGGTATGAGGGAATGTGAGGTGGGTGTAGGGTTTGTTCAGTGGTTTGAGGGGGGCCACCACATGCCCACCTCTCTGCCCACTGTGGTGCACAGCCCCTGATGCTGTCAGCAGTAGTCAGCTGGGCCGTGCTTGCTACAGTGCTGTCTGACCTGCAGTCTGTGCAGCTGTGGCTCCTGTTCAAAGACACGTGGGTCAATTCTTCATGGGGTCAGGCGGCAATGCATGGCTGCAGGGCTGTGCCTGCAAATGGGCCATGGCCCTGATGGCCCAACTGGCTGCTGCTGCCAGTGTTGAGGGCTGTGCACCACAGGGGGTGAGGGGGCAGGTATTTTTTGCCCCCTCCACAAACCCCACA
>NW_005842152.1:1469256-1479832 GCF_000455745.1 Alligator sinensis | reverse complement strand
ACCCCCACCCCCCCCTGCATTCTCCCACATCCCTCCACATTCACCTACACACCACACATCCCCTATGCACTCCCCCCTACAGCCACCCCCACCCCTCCCACCCCTTTTCTGCAAACCTCACATCCCCTCATCACACATCCAGTGTGCCCAGCTGCCAGACAGGATGAGACCTACTGGCAGGAGCTGACTGCAGGGGCAGCTGTTTCCACATCTTGGTTAGTGAAGGGGTCAGGGGGAGCTCTAATTTTTCTATGATAAGAAAACCAAAAGCAAGCATCAAAACATACAGGCATTTATGATATAGTTTATTATGGTGATAGAGAAAATGGTAGGCTTCCAAATTGTTTTAAAATTGTAAATATATCAATACAACTTTGCCCAACTGATCTCTCTCTCTCTCTCTCTATATATATATATGTACACACACGCGCACGCAAACACACACACACACACGAGAGGGCTGTTCAAAAAGTATTGAGACTGATGATGTAGGAAACAAAATATTTTATTTACAGGGGTTTCAGCTTAATCTCCTTCAAAGTATGCTCTTTCTGCAGCCACACACATCTCCCAACACTTCTCTCATTGTTGGAAGCACCTCTGATAAGCAATTTGTGGACTCAATAAAAGCTACTCAGTTGCATTTTTTTATGGTTTTCATATCACAAAATCTTCCTTTCAAGGTTTTCTTTACTTGAGGGAAGAAAAAAAGTTGCATGGGGCCATATCAGGTGAATATGGAGGCTGCAGCACTTAAGGGATATGGTGTTTGGCTAAAATTTGGCTAAGAATTGCTTCACAATCTGTGCGGAGTGGGCAGGTGCATTGCTGTGATGAAGCATCCAAGAGTCAGACACACACTTTTCAAAGATCCTGTCCCCCAACTCCAGCCTCCAGCTAGGCTCCTCAGCCAGAGTCATCAGGGTGTCCTGCAAGAATATCGTGGGGTACTTCCCGCTTCTGAAGGAAGGAGAGCACCCGGCATCTCTGGAGACCCTTCCTGCAACTGTGGACATTGAGGGTTGCTGAGTATCATGACCTCACAGCTAGGTGGATGGATCAGACCATTCAGCAGGGGCCTCGCGTGCCTCATCACCCAGTGTGGGCTTCGCTGGCTCATGCAGTGCCCTCCCATAGGCATAGAAGGCATTTATGAAACTGTGCACCCGCCTATAGATCTGGGCATTGCCTTCTCCCACCAGCATCCTTGAAATGTCAGTGACACTGTCAAAATCTCCCCAGTGGTCCTGGCAGACCACCAGGTGCGCTTGCAGTCAAGGAATGCAAGTAGCTCTCCAGGACTGCCGGGACCGAGAGGTCCACAGGCTCCATGGAGCCTGCCAGTTCTTGGAAGTCCTCCTCCTGGTCCTGGGGCTCAGCAGGCTCTTTGGGCACCATCTGAACCACCCGGTCCACTAAGGCCCCAGATTGGGGTCAGGATTAGGAGAGCTCTGCAGTCCCTTGGGACAGGGGTGGGGTTAGAGTGGAAGTGGTACTCTGTCACAAGATGGCAGGGCAGAGATGGAACCCTGGTGGGTTCTGTGTGGGGTCCCTGACAAGATTGGGGGATCCCACCCTTCTGGGACGAGACCACAGGGTGGGGTGATAGCAAGGCTATTCTGGAAGGTGGTGGGGGAGGAGACCCAGGCACTGGCTTGGCAGTGTTGGTGCCCACCTCAGGGTCCTGGGAGAGAGTATCTCCCCCCTCAGGAGTCACTGTAATGAGCCCCAGGGTGCCCATCTCCCCCAGGTCAGAGGGGGAGGGCTCGACTACTGGACTTATTGTTGGGTCAGTTGAGGCCTCAGCCTTGGTGCCCATAGTCTTGGGGCCAGGCCCTGGCTAGTGGAGCAGGGGGTCTCCTCCATGGGCTCCTGCTTGGGACTGGTCAGCAGACCTGAAGCCTCCTCCACCAGGATTACCTATTTAATCTTTCCCGGGGGTGGGGTGTTGGGTGCAGCTGGGGAGACCCCTGGAAGCTGGGTCACTATTTCTCCCTGTGTGGTGGTCCTGGGAGGGGGTGGGGTCCTCCACTTCAGAGGGTTCCAGCTGTACCTGGGCCTTCTGCTTGGCTTTGCACCCAGAGGGGACCTGCCATGGGGTGGTGCTCGGGTGGACAAGCTCTGGCAGAAGGTGGGGGTTAGCGGGGTGGGGCAGTTGCAGTGGGGACATGGCTAGGGGCGGGGGGGACCTGCTCCCACTCTCCAATCAACTGCTGCCTCCCATCCTGGGACCCCGCCAAACTTGGTTGAGGGGCAGGGTCCCCTGAGCTCATGTGGGGGCTGAGTGTTGTGGCTAGGGTGCCAGGGGGGCCTAAGGAGAGAGGGGTGATGGTGGAGGGGCACCCCTCTCACCAGTTAGACCTGTGGATCTCTTCCCTGCCTGGCCTATGGGGCAGTCTTGCTGCAAGTGCCCTGGGGTGCGGCACCGGAAGCACTGCAGATCCCTCAGCATATAAAACACCCTCATCAGGGCCTCTTGAAAATAAATCATGAGGCACCCCTTGGCCTCCAGCTGCACTCCTGCTGCCATCTGGATCATGACCTGACAGCAGAAAGAGCGCACTTGGCGGAGGCCAGGGTCTCGGCACCTCAGCAGGAGGACAACCACTGGGGAGATAACCCTCCCCAGGGTGTGGATCTGGGTGGGGTAGGGATCACTTGGGAATATAGGATGGGATGGAATTGAGGACCACCTGGGTCCCCAGCTCTTCTAGGGGCTTGAGGTGGATGTATTCACCCTCCACCATGAGCACCCTCTTCACCACCTTCTGTGCAGTGGCTTCTGAGGCAAGGAAAAAAGTACCTTTGCCATGAAAGCAGGAGGCCACCATGATCTTGGGGGCCCCCACCACCCAAGCCAGGGCCTGCACTCAGGTCTCAGAGTGAAGGTTCTCAAGCTTGGGTAGTTGGCACTTCATCCCTTGCCCACTGGTGAGTGCCAGAAAGGGGGCTCTGCCACCCAAGCTGGAAGGGCTCATGGTGGAGGGTTCAGGCCCCATGGCTGTGGGTTGCCCTGAAACTGCCTGGGCATAACTGTGACTCCCTCACTGGTGGGACCAGGGCTAGGGACAGGGACAGGCTGAGTGGGTGTGCTGGCTGGTGTAGTGCTCCTGGTCCCCTTAGGCACTGGTGGGCTGGGCTGCGGGGTGGGGCCCTTGCCCTTCCAGGGTCCAGCTGTGGAGTAGGCTGAAGAGGAGCTCTTCCCATTATCCCTGCCCTGGGTTCCTGATGGGGTGGGGTGGGGGGGGGGGGGGGGGGGGGCGGGGGAGCCCCTCTGAGGAGGGGGGCCTGATTGGGGGAGACCCCCTTGCCCCACTGGCTCCCTGTTAGAGTCCCACTTGCCTCTGCAGCAGGGGTCACAGGCTTGTCTACTCGGGGTGGGGGGTTGGTTGGACTCTGCCCTTGGGATGGAGACTGTAGGGGCATGCACCCCCTCGGGGGCCTGGCTGGAATCTGACCCCACAGAGGCTTCAGGAAGTTCTGTGGGGGTGTCTGCCCTTCCAGAAGGCTCCTGCACTGCCATCAGTTAACAGAAGGGAGGTGGAAGCCCCCCCCCCAAAAAACCCCCCAAAACTGAAAATGGTCAGTGAATCCAATAGAGACAGGCTGGGTCTGTGGGAGGAGAAAGGGGGCTGAAGCTCACTGAGCTACAACCCCACAGGAAACTGGGAGGGCTATGCCCAGGGAAGGTTGGGAAGGTGGGAAACACACACAAGGGCTGGGGACACTCCAGCTGGATTACTCAGCCACACAACAAACACCAGGGCAGGGGAGTGCACCACAGGACTTACCGCACAAGGGAAAAACATACAGGGGAGGCTGCTGAGGCAGGTGAAAAAAATGGCTGGAGCAGTGGAGGGGCTCCATTTGTTGAAGCTCAGTCCAGGATCCCCTCAGGCCTCCAACCAGGCACTCAGCAGCAGGGCAGCAGGCAGGAAATGAGGCACAGGATCAGATGCGGTGAGGCAGCTGTGAGAGAGTGTAGGAGCAAACAGTCAATTAGGGAAGTAATCCAGTGCCCCACTTGGCCAATGCCACTGACACCAATCCTCACAGCTGTGGCAGGGCTCTTGCTTCCTGTTATGCCTCTCCACAATGGTCACATGCAAACTCATGTCATGGCGTGATAGAGGGAAGGTGCCTGGAGTTCAGCTTAGAGCAGCACCTGTAGCAGGAGCAAGGGCAAAGGGAGAGGAAGGTGTGGGGAGGCTTAGGGGCTGGGTCCCTCCCCAGTCCTGCTGGGCTTCATCACCAGCTGCAGTCCTGGGAGCCAGAGCTGCTGCTGCTTCAGCTGGCACCTCCCACAGAGGGGAAGGAGGAGAGCAGGGAGTGCCAGCTGTGCTGCCCCTGGACCCTTCCCTGCTTTCTGCCCCCCGGTAACCTGCATCTACCTCTGGCAAGGAGCTGGGCAATGGCCCCTGGCCCCTGGTGCAGTGGTTTGCAGGCTTGTGGCTGTTTGATGCAAACAGCCTGGACTCTGGGCAGGCTCTTGCCATCTTCTACAGACCCTTGTCTGTTCACAGCAGGGCTTTCAGCCTCCCCACCATTTGCTGTGGTGACCTGCCTGGGCTTTGTGGCTGATGGAAGCTGCCCAGAGCCTGGGCTGGCTGTGGCATGTTGATCAAAATGGCCTCATGTGCATGCTCTGGCACGCACTAGAGGAGTTGCCAAACCCTGCCTCTAACCCTTCCCAGTTGCTGCTTGTCAGTACTCTGAGCCTGGCCCCTGGGAAAGCTCAAAAGCTTGCTCACTCTCACACCCTCTCTCTGTCCCTTGGTGGCTGTGTTTCTGAGCTCCCAGCACTCATTGGTTTCCTCCTTTTATCTCCACAGGATGTCACCATCCCCCTAGTGAGTCATTTGTCTCTGGGGTTGACCCTTAGGGTTAATGAGTCATCAGCCCCTACTTACCATTGTCTGCATTTGAATTCTGCAGCCTTTATCTCTGTCACATCTTATCCCTGGGGAGAGGGAAGGGGAGGAAAGAAGCTCCTCAGCAGTATTCCCCTCTTTTGCAACAGGGAGCTAAAAAGTCCATTACAGTATAATAGAGTCAACTCAGACACTCCTCTATTTGTCTTGCCAGTATTTGTAGATATGCCAACAATACTTCACATACTCTTGTCATCCAGTGAAATAACAGACACCTCTAACCTTTGTATACCATTTTTGTACACACAGAATCCAAGCATATTTGACAGGTGAGATCTTCCTTTATTAATGTGTTTCAGTGGCTCTTTACTATATTAGGTATGAAACACATATTATAATTAAATTTTGCTCCTTATTAATATTTCTAATATTGTTCCCAGAGCCATAGTCAGGCTTTCACATGTGTAGTTTACAGCTTCCTTCCTTGTTCTCATCTTAAATAGAGCAACTATATTATCTCCCTTCCAGTATGTTGCTTTTGTCCATTGCCAGTTACCACACTCTACATCCTTGCTAACACCTTTTATATTTTAATTGACACTTTCCATATTTCCATTGACACAGTAACAATTCTGAGATTAAATTGTATCTGGTTCCTGGTGATTTTCAGATTGTAACTGGAAATAATCTTGAATCAAACTATCCAAGATACCAGGTTATAGAGAATCAAATACCTGCATGTTTCTATGACTTGGAGGGAAAACTTAATAATTGACTGCAAAATTATTAGAGAATAACTTGAATACTGTCACCCAAACAAGTACAGAGACATTTTTAAGGCATAATTGGGCAGGACTCCCTTTGGAAAAAAGGGGAGAAAGATGAACACAACCCCAGTGAATAAGGGAAGAATGGTATATGGGAATGGAGATATCAGGGTTGTGAAAAGTCCCAGGAATATCTGGAGTCAGGAATACCGAGAATCCCTAGCATGTGACAGAGATAGAAATTGGAGAAGAAGAGGAATGAGATCTTGGGGGAAAGATGTGGGGAAGGAGAACATGAAGAGACCCTAGAATCCATGGAAAATAGTAAGGTCCCCGGCACACAGAGAACCTGTTATCAGGGAAGGGAAGCTCTTGGCAGGAGAGAAGGGAAATTTCAGATAAGTACCTGAAGTAGAAGGGACATGGAAAGGTGTGACACAAAGGACTCCTTGAGGACAATAGAAAAATGCAAGAAGTTCCTGATCTCCTTTGTGTGCCCTAATCCCCAAATGAACATCAATGGCAAAACTCTTTGGCTTCAATGTAGCCAGGATATCACTAAGTAGGCATGTCGGCATTTGCTATTAATGAGACTGAATATACTCTGGCTCAGCCTGAGCCAGAGTAAACTAATTCCAATGTCACCATCTACATGTGCCTTTAAGCACAGTAATTTACTGTGTTGCTGGATACCACTTGCATCTGATAGGACTATTTGCCAGCGCAGTAAATTAGTCTACTGCACCCTAATTTCTGCTTACATGTTGACGGCGATGCTTTACTGCACAGCAAATTAGTCTGATGAGTAGTAAAGCATCTTGTGTAGATGTGCCCAGCATGTTCATCCCATTAATTCTGTTCACTAAATCCTGGTGAATATAACTTTGTGCTAATGCATCACAGTTTCTTTAACATAGGGTCAGATTAAATGAGATAATTGCCCACTTGTATATGTAAACATCTCCTTGCTAGCTGCTTACCTTCTTGATATAGTTACAGTAGAGAGCAATCATACCTCTCAACCTTCTCATCTTTTATTTTACTAGGTTAAACAAGCCAAACTCTTTTAACCTCCATATAAGAAAGACACTCCATTCTGCTGGTCATCCAAGTAGTCCTTCGCAGTTTGAATTGCTCTTCGTTGAACATGGGAAATCTGACATGTAAATAGAATTCCAGATGAGGTTTTGTCAGTTACTTGTACCTCTGTACTTCCATCTCTCCTGGAGATAATATAGCTGATCATCCATATTTACCACATTCCACTGATGATTCAGACTCATATAGTAATCAGGTAACAAACTTCTCTGTTTCTTCCTCAATTGTATCCAACTGATGAGTTCGAAAAATAAGTAGAAATTCTTATTAGTCGCTAAGGGCAGATACATGTGCAGAGAGGCTGCTCTCATGCACTGTTATTACAAATGTGGTATAGAGTGTGGTAATTACCATGCTCCATCTGACTCCAGTGTCATGTGTATCAGTGTCCCCACACTGAAAAATGGTGGTGGGGACACTTTAACTAAAGCTTGTTTGACGAGTTTTAGTTAAAGTACCCCTACTGTCATTTTTCAGCATGGGGATGCAGATACACGTGATACTCTGGTTGTTCAAATTAAAGCTTCCCCCTCCCCCCCAATGCCTGGAGCCCATGTATAAATGTCCTAGGTTTGTGGTCTGCAATATGTAGTGTTAAATATCATCCTATTTCTATTACTCACCTGCACAAGATCATCCAGTTCTTCTTTAATGTAATTCTTATTATCTTCTTTATTGAAAATACATGTCTACCAATGTTACCAACAAATTTCTTTAGCTAACTCCTACTTTTTTGCCAAGTTAAAAAAAAATGAAAATGTTACATGATTGTAACATCTGTTACATCTGTTCCCCAGATGGAATTTTGAGAAACTTCCCATGAAACATCTCTTCAGTCTGATTGTCTCCCCTTTCAGCACAGCCTGTTATTGTCTCCCCTTTAGCTACTTCTTTGCCCACTGGTAAGAAACATATTTTGTGGACCTGGCCTTTTGCTTACTGGGATTTTATTAAAAGTGCTTGAAAAGGAAACATTGTGAAAATGTCAAAATGAGAAATTTACATATTTCCAGAATTTTTTTTTTCATTTTTATTTTTGTCAATTGGAAGTGACAGTTAAAGCTGAAAAGATTAAATTTGGACATAAAGGCTCTCCCTGCACTAGCAATCAGGCATGATGGGATCTGATGCGTGCTCTCACAATCATGCCTCCTGCCATGCACATGTAGCTGGGGGTATCTTTCTGTTCTGTGTTTGGACAGCTTTTAGCGCAACTGGGTCCTAGTCTATTATCCTTGGCGGTACTTTCCAACTACTGTAATTGCTAAGTTCTCTTCAGTTTCATCTACTTTTTTTTGTACCTGGTATCCAGTCATTCAGTAACATGAAGTTCATTATCATCTTTACCATAGAATTATTTTTTTTAATCACTGGACAAGAAGTGCCATCCTGTGGGATGCTAGATTTTAGGTCTGCTTCTTGCTGCTGGACCATTCAGAAGGGGCTGGCTGAGGTTTAGGTTTGAGTTGGAAGGTGGCGAGAAGGGCCTGCATTGTTTCAGCCAGGATAGGCAGTAAGTCATTAGAGTGGCAGGGTAAAAGAATGAAACCCATGAACAGAGTTAGCTAGAGTGTGCCACAATCAGATGACCCAGCAAAGTCTGAAGGTAATTTTAAGATACATTTTCTGCTTCCACAGTTTAGCAGTCACATGTGGCTTCCTCATTGTCTGATTGTTCTTTGGGCCTGAACCAAGAAACATGGTATGACTGCTGTGGTACTTGTTTTCTTCTTGTGTCTTTATACCACATTTGACCATTCTGTTACACATGGCTGTGCTTGTTTATTGTACTTTGCAGGATCTCACATTGTATATTTCCCTCCAAACAATGGGCATTGCAGCAGGTGTTGCCTAGTCTGAGGCTCTGTGCTGCAGTCACAGGTGGTTGAACCAATGGACTAGCTCCACTTCTCCATTAGTTCTTTGGAATGTCCAACCCTGGTACGTAGGCAGTTCAGACATCACCACCTTTGCCATGGTTCATCAAACTGAGCCGCTGGAATGTACATGTTTTTCCTGTCAGGTGTTTTCTTCAGCCTCTTGTTCCACATATGTAGTCATGTCTCCTTGGGTGTGGCATTGACAGGTACTAATAATTGCTGTGCTGTGGTACTAATAATTGTTATTTGGCAAGGCTTTCCAAATTCTGCTCTGAAGAATAGCACTTTTACCTTCACTAAGTTCGTAGACCTTCTGAGAGACTCAATAGGCAAATCCCAGTGCACCTGCTTCCTTTTTGGATTGCCGTATATACATCCATCTTCAGCCTGCAGGCTTGCAGACATGACCTACAGCTACTGAAAATATTCCAGACAACTATTGTCATCCCCAAGGCTGGAAATGACACCTAGAAAAGTCAAGGAGACAGAACCTGTGGCTGAAATGAAGCTGCTTAGGAGGCAGAAGTCTCTGAGTTAAATCACATAGAGCTAGATTTACAAAAGAAGGTAGGCACCAAAAGATGCAGATTGGCACTAAGAGGGAAGAGAGCCTCTAAACAGATTAAGAAATATGAATGAATTTAATATGTGCTGGGTGTCTAGACTCCATCGGAACTTTTATGAATTCTAGATCACATCATTAGGAGCTAAATACTTTGGTAATTGGGTCCCATAAGCCTGATCCACCATTGCCATGAGAGTCCATGTTTCTGATCTCTGACTGTTCCCTTCAAGATGCTGTACTCACCTATGATTTTTTCTCATATATTTCCTACTGAGGTGGCCACACAAAAAGAATCTGCAAAATCAGCTATTTCCCCATATATCTCTTTTTAAAAGCCCCTTCTCTCTTCTAAATTCACGGGAATCTTTATATTGGCCGTCCCTTCTAAAAATAATCTATCTCTTGCTTTAATACATTTTATTGTCATCTGCTAGCAAGGTTCCAGTTAGAATCATAATATCATACATTTATCTGTATGCAGATAGTGCAAGATCCCCTCGTTTCTTTGCTAAGCTTTTTGCCTTTGGATGTAGGCACTTTAATAAAACTCTATTAATGATCTTACGTCCTTTTTATTAGCCCCCATAAATTCAAATTTAATCTGTTATTTAGCTCATTTCCACCTTGAGTGCACACTTTGGTTTTATCTTTCATCTTATCAATTTCTCTTTATACCTTCTATCCTCTGCTTTATACCCCTGTGAATTTGCCATTTCTCTCCCTACTCTACTTTAAACACTTTCTGACAAATCTGCTTATTTAAAAAAGGAGCTCACAAACCTTAGAGTTCTTTTTTCTGAAATATAGCAAAATCCTTTAGTATATGGCTCCTCTCATTCAAAATTATCCTCCCTGTGCCTAAATACAAATTTCTCCCTCTTTTTCCTTGTGCCACCATTTAGGGACAAAATGCATCCCCAATTTATACTCTTCTTCCTTCATCAATCATTGAGCAAATGGGGTTTTCTCTGGCTCTTCTATTATTTTAGTGTGAGAGCCTTCTACTCTGCAGGTTCTGTCTTCTCAGTCTTACTAGTTTTTCACATCGTTTCAGATACCAGCTGAAAGTAACCTTTTAAATTGCCTTTTCCTGTCTTTGTCTCTTTTCTGCTCTGCTCTTTGAATGACCTGTTTTGAAATATTATCTCATGCTCTAAAGGATACAATTTTTATGAAGCCACTGTACTACATATAGTTGCACTGTACGTTGTATATTTATACAACTCTTTTAACTGTTCTGGCTTGTTGCTTTGGGCTCTCCTTTGTGGTTTTTGATGCTTATGAGTAGATATTTCTTTGACTGACTACTTCCTCAATGACTGGAGATTATAGCTAATTAACTCTTCAGATCCTAAATTTAATTTCAGATACTCAAATTAAAATTATAATTCATGA
>NW_005842152.1:1462186-1469246 GCF_000455745.1 Alligator sinensis | reverse complement strand
CTAGCAAATTCCATATGTTAGAAAAGAGCTCCTGATTACCATTTTTTGCTAGTTTAATAAAGCTGATGTTTTACAGACCAGCGAACCAGTAGAAAACATAGCACAGCTTTATTCATACACTCCCCAGAGATAAGAAAGTCTGAACTGAGTTTTACCTGTCCAATAAAGACAAAAAGTGGGAATATTGTTTTTAATCAGAACCTATAATAGTAACCTAATCTCTATTCACATCAAATGCAAAATACTCAAGCAACAGAAATTCTTCAGTAGTTTAAATCTGAATTGATTCATCCTAAACTCCAGTCTGCCAGAAACATAGTCTCTGAAGAATTTTACATATTAGCACAACAGTCACTGATTTAGAGCAAGTTTCCATCAAATTTATAATGGGCTCAATTTTCAAATTCATCAAGCCTCTTTTACAATGCTCTAGCAATGGCTCTTTTAAATTGCAAGGGTGGTGAAAAAGGGTCCTTATATTAATTTTGGACCCATTGGGCGCATCTACATGTGATACTATGTCACCGTAGCAATGTGCTACAGCAGTGTAGCAACCATATGCATCTATACATGACCAGCAGCAATTTCACCATAGTGGTGCACTTTATCATTATTGGGTGCTGCTACAGAGAAGAAGTTGCTAAAAATAACCATGTGCTTGGGGTACGGTGCAGTATGGGCTGGTACTGCACCATGCTTTAGTACTTCCAAAAGGAAAGTACTAAAGCACAGCACAGGAACAACATCACTGTATGGGCATGTGTAGATGCACCAATTCCTCAGTGTCTGATTCCAGGAGTAACTCAGTTGGACTTGATACCCTGTACTGACTCCTGCAACACATGGCAGTAGGGGAGCTGCCTTGAAGGGGCACTAGATATTCCCACCGTCAATCTTACCAAAGGGGAACCCAGTCCAACCTCCACTATTTGACTCCTTTGCTAGGGGCTGTCTTGGGGAGGCACAGAATATATGGCACATCACTTAATCACTGGCTAGCATAACAGTCGCCTTTGGTCAGGGTTACTAGAAATGACCTCTAGGTACTCAGGATCACAAGAGTGAGCAAGGGATGACTGAGTAGACTCATCTCCTCCCACCTGATTGTCACAGGCAGATTGACAGCCTATGGTGCAGCCAGCTAAGGACTTGACCCATTGATTTGAACATGAGTTGGCAAAGTTTAGAAGAAACATTTCAGTATCTTATTTCTTGAGCCAAGCATGATAGGACAAATGTACCTGAGCTGAACTATCCTGACCACAGATAAGGGGCCTACATATACTCTCCTTTATGCATGTTTTACATTGAAGGTGATTTATGCAATAAGAACCAGCTTTTGTGTTGATTTTATTTGCCTCATCTTGTACATAAGGAATAGTAAGGCATATGATTCCTTTACTTAACTGGTCTATTTTTCAGATAGCTCCCGGGATCCAGAAACTGCACTGTGAGTAGGTAGGTGGCAAGGGGTGGCAGAAGGTCAGAGAACAGACAAAGCATTAGTTCTTTACACATCTATTAGCCAGAGTCATTCCCAAATATAACCAGCAAAGGCCAATTGAAGGATTCAAGGATACAAGCTTGAGTGATTAAAATGCAAATTGTATTTCCCCTGAAACTCAAAGCCAACACAAATGGATGAGTTGAGAACATTTCTGCTGTCTCCCAGCATGGCAGACTTAATTGTGGCCTGTCTAGTTTTTGGTTTGTCTAGATTTTGTCATTACTATAAAAAAGGAGGATTGCTCACTAGTTGTTATGACAGTGACTACAAGAAGATGGAACCCACTGGAAAGAAGCTTACAGAATTTTTACTGCTTTCCTGAAAATTACCTGAGATATGGGCTCCGAAGAGGATCAAAAGATTACAGTAGTGAAGCTGAAACATAAATAAATCAATTGGTTTCTGTTCCCTTTTTTTGTCTCAGTATTTTTCACAGGAGATTAATATTTTTTAGCATGTATCCTTCTTACAGTGAAAGCAAGGTTTAATACCCTTTCAGTTATATTCTTTACTTCACACATGGCAAAATCTTTGCTATAGTGGGTGTACACGTGAAGCAAAGCTTTCATAATTAAACCAAATGACTCCAGATCGATATATTACATATTACAATTCACAACACACCATTGACTTCATTGAGAAGGGGCATTTGCTTATTTAAGCAAGGTTCCTAACTTTAAATCCATGAATAGACCCACTGGCTAAAATTAAAATGAACTTAAAATTAAGCTATTAAAGTTTGGGACTCACTTAAATGTCATGCTGAATCAGGGCCCCCAACTTCAATCCTGCAAACTCTTACTGAAATTAAAAGGACTAATAATTTTTTTAAGACCTGGGCCTTAATATTTTAATATTAATCCTGCCCTAATAATCCTTAGGTCCTCCTTGAATGAGAAAATATTAAGGCAATTTTATCTTGTGATTATTTTAAGAAGAGTTTTATAAATGCATCCTAAACTGTTTGCAAATGAAATGTATCTGTGGTATGATTAATAGTTTTGCATGGTAATTTGGTCACATTTTGCTGCTTGATGAAAATGATGATTTAATTATGATAACTTGATGAGGCATGCATTTAAAAATTCTACAGGATTTTTTAAAAGTCTTGATGAAGAAGCAAGGTCATAGTTGAAATACAAGGTTATGACACAAATAAAATATAATATAGCTAACTTGGTTTTTGGAGCCTCTTCTAATTTTGACTAGATACAACTATTCTAACCTTAGACATTTTATTTGTCATAATGATTTGTCTTGACTGGGCTTTAAATCATAATGGGTCAGGATCCCCTCCTTAGTTGCCACAATATCATTAAAAATAGAGTATAACTTAGCAATCAAAATCACTTTAGTTTCTCCTAACATTTTATAAATACATAATGGTCTCTGTGATACATGCCAACACTTTTAGGTCGACTTACTATCATTACTAAGGCAAAACTCCTTTAAAGTCAATTGAGGGTTTCCAGATAAGGTGGCCAAGCATGATTTATCTATCAAAAAGCCTGTTTTTCCTCCAGGGAGAAGTTGATGAAGAGGTGGTGACAATTTTGCCAGCAAACATTATGAACAGAACAGCTGAATTAAAAAACATAAAACAGACTTGTCATTGTCTATTTAAAAAAGCAAGTAGGACAAAAGGATCATTGCTTTTTTTTAGATGTTTTGGGTGAATTAAAGTGCAATGGCATAACCCTTCTGAAGAGTACCTAATAAACAGACAAAGGGATTTGAATAGCTAATAGGAAAGATGGACATTTAAAGACAGCTTGGGGGCGGGATGGGGAGGAGGTGTTCAGATAAATGCATCTGTGTAGAGAGATGCTGAAGAACATGCGTCACTGAGGACCTGGGAGCCAGCAATCATCTTCCTTCTGTGTTTGAACTCTGGCATGTGCGCACCCCATTAGAAGGGGTGAAACACATGCTTTGAAGAAACTCAGGCAAAAGAAAAGAGACATCAGAGCACTAAAGTCTTCCAGTTTTGTCAGAAAACTGTGTAAAGTGATTCACAGGTTCCTGAAAAATTTGAAAGGATATTGTTTATTGTGCATTTCAGCTTGAAAAGTCATGAGTTGGCCATTTATTCTAGTCAGTCTATTCTGTCTCAGTGGAATAGATTCCCCCTGGAGGTGGTGCAAGCACCTGCTCTGGACTCTTTTAAGAAATGTTCGGATGCTTATCTTGCTGGGATCTTTGACCCTAGCTGACTTCCTGCCCCTGGCACAGAGGGCTGGACTTGATGATCTTCTCAGGTCCCTTCCAGCCCTAATGTCTATGAAATCTATGACATTTAATAACTGCTTGGGATCAGGGTAGCCAGTGGTGGTCTGGGGGCAAATTTGCCAGAATTTGTGTGATACTAATATGAGAGTTCATTTCATTTCACTTCTTCAGAACTTGCTCCTTTTTATTTATGCCAGTCACGGAAACCTAGACCCCTCTGTCTGATGTTGCCTCTGGAGCTGCCCTATCTTACAGAGTCTCCTTCTCTCTCACACACTTCCATCTTGGATGAGACTGTCATGGGGTATTGGTATTTTTCTTTCCTATTCCTATTCCTGCTTCTTCCAAACCTTTCCTTCTGCTTCCTTGTCTTTCTCCTCTTCTGCATTTGACTTTTCTCTCCTCTTACCTCCCAGGATGCTGCTACTTACCATTTGTCTCACTCCCTACCTTTATTTCCTCTCTGATTTCAAATCAAGGTCATCACCCTAAAGATCACTAATGTCAACTTTACTTGCTTCTTCATTCAGTCTGTAGGCATAGCCCTTACCTAGAAAACCATATAACTGACTGGTCCTCACCAAGTATTTTCTCTGCCTAATCAATCTGCAGTTGATTTACTCAGTCTTTGATCATCATTTGCTTTCATTCAGCACCACCAATCATCAGCTTTCTAATTGTAAGGTTACTTAAGCACTGTAATAGATAACCTAAGCAGGATTGTGGAATCTCCATCACTGGAGGGTTTAAGAACAAATTGACATACCTGTCAGGAATGGTTTTGATACAGTTGTTCCTGCCTTTGGAATAGAAGATAGACTAGATGACCTCCTAAGGACACTTCATCTCTATATACATTATTCTGTGAATGATCCACCTATACCTCACAACAAGGGATCCTGGTTTTTGCTGATAAGCAGCTGCAAATTCTCTGATTAAAAATCACAGACTCTCTGATAAGAATTCCAAATCCATGATTAAAATGAAATGCCACTATATAGATATCAATTGAACACAATGTTTTATTGATGTATTTATAATTTTAAAGCAATTTGGAAGCCTACCAGTGCCTCAATCACTATAATTAAATAAATTCTAAATACATATATATTTTGGTGTTTGATTTTGGGTATTTTATCATGGAAAATCAGAGCTCTCCCTGCCCCCTTAGCAAACCAGGAGATAGGTCCAGGCCCCTCACTCCCAAGCCACAGCCCCCCAGCCCTGCTGGTACCCCTCACTCTCCAGCTACAGCGCCCCGGCCATGCTAGTGCATCTCACTCCTCACCCCCACCCTCCCAGCCCTGCTGGTGCCCCTCATTCCCCACCCACAGTCCCCTGGCCCTGCTGGTGCCCCTTGCCCCTATTGGTACCCCTCACCTCCCACCCACAGACTGCTGCAACCCTGCTGAGGGGAGCCCCAGCTGCTAGGGCTACAGGGCCAGGGACCTGGGTCCACAGTGCCCTGCTCCCCACAGAAGTGCCTGATGCTCGGCTGCTACCTGTGGGAGGCAGCAGCTGCTATGGTGGAGCAGAGTGTGGAGCCTGGTTCCCCACCCCTGAGGGTGGCATGGCTAGAGTGGAGCCCATGGTGGGCACAGGTGCGGGCTGACCATTGAAGGCTCAGGCAAGGGGGACAGAAACCTGCCAATGCACATGCTCCCAGGGGGGCGTGGAGGTCACGTGACCCCCAAATCTGTGTATGGGATGGGGGTGAGTGCAAGCTGCAGGTTCAGGCTCCCTGCACTGCTGTCCTCCTGCTGTGGCCTCCACAGCACGTGGGACCTGGCATGACAGGACAGAGTAGGGCTGGGTGGGGAAGCTCCTTTGCCCTGCAAGCCCTGCATCACCCTGGTAAGGTGCCCCCTGCTCACCCATCAGCAGCAGGGGGCACAACTTTGTGCTGCCAACCCTGCTGCTGCCAGGCATGCAGGGGGCTCCTCACCAGGGAAGCATGGAGCTTGCAGTTGCAAGGAGCTTCCCAACCTGGCCCCTTTCTGCCCTGCTGTGCCGAGTCCTACCTACTAGGCCATGGAGGCCCTGGGGAAGTGCAGCATGGCAGGCAACCTGAGTCAACAGTGGACAGCCCTCCCCCACCCCCCCACCCACACCCAGCACAGATCTGGGGGGCACATGCTCCCCCTGTAGCCACACATGGCCCCAGGCCCTGGGCCCCAAGTCCCATGTACCACCCAGCTGGGCAGTCCCAGCCCCAGCCCTGCCCAACTCTCTCCCTCCCTCACTATGGAGGCCTCATTCTCCCTTTCCCCCCACCCCCAGACTTACCTACAGGAGGTGCTCTCCAGGCTTCCTGGTGGCCATGTGCATGTATATGCACATGGTGCCCCCTGCCTGACCGCCTCTCTCCTACTCACTGCCAGCCCCTTGCAGGTTGGAATTCTGCCAGCCTGTACAGATCTCTTTACAAAAGTGCAAGATCCGTGTGTTTCTCTGTTAAAATGAAAAATCTGCATTTTTCTTGGCTAAAAGGGAAAATTCATGTTTTTTTCTGTTTTTCCATGGGGAAGGGAACACCCAGATCCTTGCTCATAAATCAGCCTGAATGGTCTTTCAGTCCATTGACAGTGGGTATGTATATAAGAGATGCTTTACTGCACAGTAGACTAATCTACTGCGCAGTAAGGCATCATCATGTTACCATGCACAGCAGCTACTGCACTGTCAATTAGGCTAATGTGTGGTTTTCTACTACCTGTATTTACAGGTAGTAGAAAACCATGCATTAACTTAATTGACAGATAAACTGCACATTAGCTACTGCACAGTACTGCTTGTGTAGATGCTGACCAGGAGCAACTTTGCTCCCAGGCAGCCACACCAGCAGGGGACCACAGGGAAAGGTGGAGTCTTCTGTCCCCAGTCTTGACATTGCTCAGCTCCAGGCTTCCCCCAGAACACAAGACCTACTCAGTGTTGGGATGGGGTCACTCTCTTCTTGCTCATCCCAGTGCTATGTGATTCCTGGCTCCCCCCAGGAGCTGAGAGCCAAGTAGTTCGGCGATTGGGGATATGTCTGCTTCCCCACTCATCTGTGGCCTGGCTGGAGTTTTCTGCTTGTGGGGCAGCTGCTGCCAAGCCCCTGGCAGGGTGGGGATTCCCCGCCCATCAGGGAGCTGCCTGGAGCTGTCCTGCTTGTGTCCTAGAGCTGTCCTGCTTGTGGGGCAGTGTCAGTGAGTCCCCAGCTGGCCAGAGGATTCTCTATCCAACCAGGGGCTCACCAGTAGCTGCTCCACAAGCAGGACAGCTGGGTGGGGATTCCATGCTGCTGGGCAGGGAATCCCCACCCAGCCAGGGGCTCTCTGG
>NW_005842152.1:1448707-1462176 GCF_000455745.1 Alligator sinensis | reverse complement strand
GGGCAGGGAAGCCCCAGTGGGGTCACTGGCAACTGTGTTTCTTGATGTGGAAAGGGACTTCTCCTGATGTGCACAGGGTCAGGGGACAGCTGCTGCTGCAGCTGGCAGAGCTCTCCTGGTCCTGTGCCACCTGCCAGTCCCTGGGCTAACATCCAGGGAAGTCTGGAGCTCCCCCTGGATGCTGCAGGGGGACAGGGCACGGCAGGAGCAAACCTGTACTGGGCTGCTCCCACTGGGTGCCCATGTTCCCCGGGAAGGCTTACTGTGCAGTATTGTACTGCACAAAAAAGTCTCTATCGCATTAATAGCATGTGCAGCGTCACCCAGTAATGATTATTTTGTATCTTATAAGCCTTGTTCTTCTCTTCCTCTTACTTTTTTCTTATCAGTATAGTTCCTGATTCTGTTCCTGCTTCACTCTTCTCACTTACTTCTTTTGCCCCTCCCTGCCGTTTCCCACAGCATTTCTTTTCTCTGCTTCTACTCTTACATTTTAAAGTATCTTTGGAAGGAATTCTGTGACAAGGCTAACTTTCTCTACTACACATTTGTTCTTTCCTTCTGCAGTTACAGGTAAATGACATCACTTATCCAAATAAATTGAATCCTCACTATTGAGCTGTCTTTTCACAACGATTCACTCATCCAACCATCCTCCTGCCTCCTCTTTTTTTTTTTTCTGGCAATTTCCTATGAGAGAAATAATGCCAGCTGTGACTTTGTCCTCTCCTGGTTCTCTCCCATATTTCTCTAAACATTATTTGGATGTTTCCTTTGAAGGATAAACCCTATCCTCTTCCCAGGTATCTGCCATCCCTCCAGAGGTTTGGGTTTTTAGTTTCCTTGCCTCTCTTCCAAAACTATATTCTTCTGTGCAAACTAAAATCTCAGCTTGCCTCTTCAACATCCCCTTATGGATAACACAGGGCATCTTAGATATATTATATTGCTTTAATGCTTAATAGGTAGAATAAAATCTGCTCTTTAGATCACTAAAGTTACTTTACAATTATGTGAATATAGATATATTTTGGCTCACACTATTATGTCCATATTATGGTTCATAATATGTTTTTGACATAGGGAAATGTGTAAAAAATAGGGCTTCAGTGAAAATATATACTGTGTTTTAAAGTATATCCAGATATTCAACAGGGCTTTACATTAGAAATAATTCTCTGGAACTTACAGGTGAAACCTGAGAGTAAATACATTTTCAGTCTAATTTTTAGATCATACTTTAAATGGACATCCCAGAGCCTACAGTTATGAAGCCACAACAATCTGAATAGATTAAGATACCATGATAATAAGCAGTAGAAGTATTAAAAAAACTAAAATGGATCAAGATGGAAAATAATTGGTTAATTAACCTGGGGTGAGATTATTCGTGATTTTTTTTCAAAACTTCCTTTTTCTCAAGTTTTTCCACATAAATGTTAGATGCAAATAATATATATAAGGAGAGAAACTGAGAGATAGATTCATATTTCAGTATTATGTTCTTTATACATTTTATTTATCTTGTGAAAGAAGAATCTTTGCCATGTAGTTTTTCCATACCACAAGTAGAAAAGTGATCTATTGTTGCTATTCTGACTTCAGTGGAAATATCGGTGAAAGAAAATATATTCATCTAATTATTAATTACATTAATCTGGCATTCTGTATGGGAGCAAAACATTTATCTATGCTTTCTACTAAGATTGTTTTCTCCTCCTCCCTTCTCCTTCATTCATTTTTCTTCTTTGTATCTGTCCTTTTCTAAACTTCCCCTAAATTGAAAACAATGTATTTACTTTTCCTTGCGCTTCCTTTATTTCATTTTATTCTGGCATTCTTCCTGGTTTATTTGTGCATTTTTGTTTTTGTTTATTTTGTTAACTTTCTGTTTAGGTTACTTGAACTTTTTTCTTTAGTCTCACTAAGTTTCTTAATTTTCAATTTTGGTGGCTTGTTCCTTGTAATAACAGTGGATTTCTCCTCTTTTTTTCTCTCTCCCTTGATCCTTTATTCCTTTTTCCCTCCTCCTACATATTTCTTTCTTGTTTATCTCTCTCTCTCCCAAGTTTACCCCAATTTTGTACATTTCTTATTGCTCTTACTATAGATTGCTGTCCATCTTTCTAGAGAAAAGCAGATGTTCTAATGATATAGTATAATGACCTGTGGGTGGCAAACTTGGTGTCATTAAATTTGTAGCATAATTGCCAACCTTGAATAGTTAAGTGTGAATTATCATAACCCTTGTGAAGAAATGTGAAATATGAATTATCATTGGCCATTTTACTAGGGTTCAGTTCAATAAAAGTTAAGCACGTGCTTAAATGAGGTTTAATAAGCTTGAATCAGAGCTTAGAAGAACTGTCTCTTCTGAGACTTTTGTTATAAGATGAATATTAGGTTTTAAGAACAACTGCAGAAAGATTAAATCAAATTATCTAGTAAGCAGGAAGCTTTTTTTCCTCTTCCTTTTCATTCTTTTGACAGCTTGCAATGTATTACCATGGACAATTCTTATTTCTTAACATTATCTCAACATTCAGTACTCTAAACAAACAATCACTTACTGCACAACAAGGGTGCTATTTACTAGAGCCGGTCCCAATAATTATGTACGTAGAAAATAATTCATTTCCTCTTTTTATTTTCATTTATTTATTTTACAATTTAATATATTTCCTACACCAGGACTATGGTAATCTAGTCCTTGGACTGCAACAATAACATTAGTGAATTATCTGTCTAGACAGGCTTGAAGATGACATCCTCATTATCAGGGATCCTTGTTTTTTGTTTCCCATGGAAAAACAGCCCCCCCCCACCCCTGATTTTCCCTATTCCCTGAGAAAAATGTGGATTTTTCATTTTAATGGAGAAACACATTAATATTGCACTTTTGCAAAGTGTTGTCTGTAGGCTGGCAAAGTTCCAGCCTGCAAGGGGCTGGGGGGAAGCAGGAGGAAGGCGGTCAGGCAGGGGGTGCCATATGCATGTACATGCACATGGCTGCCAGGCAGCCTGGAGAGAAGCTCCTGCAGGTAAGACTGGTGGGGTGGGGGGATGAGGGATTGAGGCCCCCATAGGGAGGGTGGGAGTGAGTTGGGCAGGGCTGGGGCTGCTGCCCATGGAATATATATATGTATACACACCAGTGTTGTGAGATAGATAGATAGATAGATATATCTATCTATCTCACAACACTGGTGTGTATATATCATATACACGCCAGTGTTGTGATGATATTAAGGGGAGGATCAGGGGAGCTGCCAGGTTCTCCACCCTGAGGGAATGCTGAAGGGTTTCACCTAATAGAGTATCTGGAAAAAGGGAGGGAAGACTTGTGCCTCCTGTGTAGGAACCAGTTATAGTTTATCTGTGCCGCAGTTCACAATCAGGTTGGGGAGCTGCTTTCCCCCTCCCTTTAGGAAAAGGGGCGGCACCTGCTTTCCTTAGTTTGTTTCTGATTGGTGGCTTTGCTCTATCAATCAGAAGTGCAAATTCCCAAGCCCTGAAATGCATCGGAGCTCGACCGGGTGAGTCTGTCACAATACCTACATATATGGTGGCATTTCATTTTAATCATGGATTTTGTGGTTCTTATCACTCAGAGAGTTTGTGATTTTTAATCAGAGGATATGTGATTTTTTTTTATCACAGAAAACCAGGATCTCTTCTCATTATGGGTGATAATCGGGTTAGCAGCATTGTCCAGAGTGACTGTGACAATACCATAATCCTACTTATTACTCAAATCCCAAATGTACACGTTCTCTTCAACTCCAACTTCCCTAGCAAAGGAGTAGGTCTCTGGATTTTCAGGAAAGCACACAAGTGGTAGCTTTCCTCCTAGGGCACTGCCCATGTCACTGTGTCACAGGAAAGCTACCACTTGTGTGCTTTCCTGTGACACAGTGACATGGGCAGTGCCCTAGGAGGGGGAGTCCTGGCTCCTTTTTTCCAATGTTGTTTCTGTGTTTGCCTTCAATAGTTATTGGATAAAGTGGATAAATATCACTAGGAGCAGGAGCCAGGCTTCCCTCAGCAGGGCAAACCACACCGGGTGCATCTACAAATGCACTTTACTGTGGAGTTGACAAATTAGTTCTGCAGCAAACCATTTCTATCTATATGTGTGCCAAAATTAGGGCTCAGTAAACTAATTTATTTTGCCATAGGATAGTAATGTTGGTGACGAGTACTTTCCTATGCTGGAGAACATGAGTGTAATTAAATGCACATGTAGATGGTGACTGCCAGGTACCAATTGAGCCTGGTCAGCCTAGCCAGCTGGGGAGAGGGAGACTGAAGGGTAGGAGCCTGACCCTTGTGCCCTAGCCCACCCCTCTGCTGTGCTCTACCACCATCCAAAGCCCAGGGCTGACCTCCATGCCCCCTTCCAGCCCCTCACTGCTCTGCCCCAGCTCAAACTGCTGCAGTCCTAGGCTAGGCTGACAGCAGGCTTGGGAGGTCAGCCACATGGCTGCCTGTTGTGCCCTGGCCAACCTCTCCATTGCCCTCTGCCACCTCCTGGAGCTTGGGACTGACTCCTTGAGCCTGCTGCCAGCCCAGGGCTGCTGTGTCGCAGCTCTAACTGGTGTGGTCCTGGGTGCACATGTATACACTGTGCCCAGAAGTTGTTTTCTCCAGCACAAACTATGCAGAAGTCTATTGCTTTGATCTAAGTGCTCATCTAGATACATCCACTGAAAGTCAGAGTGCCACTTTCCCTTTTCCTTGCTTGCCTGCTGTACTATGCATCTTTCACACTTGGCTGCCCAGTGCCTCAGCTTTAACAGGAGATGGGGAGGACACATCTCACACCTAATGTGCCTCATGCATAGCATAATTGTTAGAGTACTGTCCAGGGAAGTGAGAGATGTGGGTTCAAATGCCCTCAGAGTGAACTAGACTGACCTCTGATCTCCCATTTCTAAGTATCTTGCTCATTGGACCAAAGATATCCTATGATATTGTGTCGGATGGTCACTAAGTGTGATTTTCTTCCAACTAAGTATCTGGGGATTGATTAGCTTTCCCAAACAGAATTGGCTCACATAGGTGTTGAGTTAGACACCTATGTGTCTGCCCTAGATAACTTCTAAGCATGTGCAACAAGCTAAATGTAGTTACACATAGAATAGGATTGTATTTAGTGTCCTTGATGCCAAATATCATTTTGGTACCACTTAGATTTCTTAGAGGTTAGATTAAGATCTGGGCCTTGGACACATAAGTGCCAATATGTGGAATACAGGCAAGCCCTATTCTTGCCTTACTGTTCTGCTGTTGGTGTGTATGCTATTGACTATTTGTAAATGAAAATTATTTTTTGTCTGAGTACATACACATTATATATGCACAAAATTTTAACCCACTGAAATTGGAGGCCAGATGATACCCTGCTGTCCATAATGAGGAGTAGCATAACAAAAAATGATATAGGTTCTGTTATAATTTTTTTCTGTTACCCCTGGAAAAAAATTAAAGTGCATGATCAAATTCTGCTGAGGAAGGTACAACAGTGAGAGGGAGGTTGTTTTGGCTTCCTGTATGCAGAACTGTACCACGCAGGCACATTTCTATTGACCAGAGACCGCGGTAATCAACCCTTGTGATTATCTTATGCTTAGCATTATCTTCTTGTTTTGCTTAAACTCACATTTCAATATAAGTAAGCAAAAAAACCATTACTTTAAGAAATCTCAAAATGATTACCTTGCTCAACTCTCATATCATTTTGTTTCTATTCTTATAAGAAAAATAGTATTTAAAGCATTTTTCTTTTCTTTTTTTTTCTGTTTGTGATCTAGCACTCAGACAACTTCATTATCCACAAAACCCGTGGCATCGTTTCTAATTCTGATTATGTTTTTATTTGTATTACACTTAATGACACAAGAACCGCATTGAAGGGACTGTCACTCTTCTAAATACTTGACAATGTAAATACACCAGACAAACAAAGGAAAGGAAACAAGTGAAAGGATTGCCTTGGGCTAATGCAGTGTAGCAGAGCCAGGATAGAACCTGAGATTGTCATCTTCCAATTTAATTCCTTGTGTACAATTCACATTGCTTCTGTCATCTAAGCTGTTTTGGGAATGGATAGTGTGGAGCTGTATGAAGAGAAAGAAAAAAGATGCCTGTGAGCATTCACTGGGATTTAGGAAAACCAGGGCTGCAATTAGCAATGTCAAATTGCTCAAATTAATTTTATATGTGTGGGTCTGAGAGTGAAGGTTATAGTAGTAGTAGTAATTTAAACTCATGATGAAGTAGGGATTAGTCTTGGGAAGGGTTCTATGTGCAGGGAACCTTCATCTTAATGAAGAGTACAAGCAACGTGCAAAGATATCCTTACAGAGGAAGGAAGAGAGAAGGAAAAATAATAAACACTTGTTACAGTGGACCATTTTCTATTTTATGGGTCTTGTAGTGCTGCTTCTTATGGTAATAATTGAGTGTTTTTGATGAGAAATGATAAGCAACAGTAAGGCTCTGGCTTCTTTTCTTTTTCAAGATAAAAATCTCTCCCTGGGCCAGGGATTTTATTATTTTACTTAAAAAAAAAAATTAAGAATGATTTGTTTTAGGGAAACTTGTTGTTTTTAGGTAGAAGGGGATGTCCACAATGTGGACACCATTCATATGGTGGATTTTATAGTCTCTTACCTTCAATGACATATTTCTCTGCTATTATATAGGGTTATTTTATTGGTAGATCTAATGGCAGGCTAATTTAAAATGAAGAAGTAAATTGATGGATCCAAACCTTCTTTAAGTTTGGCTTGGGTTAAATCTAACTTTAAAGCCTCCCTTTCTGGCCTGAGAGAGAGCTGTTATTTCAAACCAACCATTTATTCTACCCTGTGTTTAGTATTATGTACCATGACAACCCTAGTTATTTTATCAGGTTCTACTGATAGCTTTTATAAAAATGTGAATTGCCAACATAAAGGAATCCTTAATTCTTGTGCCTAAGGTTTTGCAGCTCAAAGGTCTGAAATGTTTTTTTTATTCTGCTTCTAGCATTTATTATATATCAAATTCTGTGGTTACTTACCCTTTTAAAAAGACTAAACAGCAAAGAATTTAACCTATGCTTTTCTATTTATCCTTTTAGTTGACTAATTTTTCATGTTTGAAAACGATCTGAGACACCAGAATAAAATGTTAGGTGGGAAAGTTAGTGCTCACTTGGGGCATGTCTACACGTGCTGATTTAAAGTGCTTTAGCCCAATTTAAAGCATATTAAGGGTGCGAGTCTACACATGTGCACCCCAATGCACCTTAAAAATGGTGATTTAAGGCAAAAGCAGGTATCAAATTTACGAAGAGTTAAAGTGCATTAACGCATATGTAGATATGTTAAGGCACATTAACAGTGTTTATGGACTGATGTGAGACTAACCTTAGTCCCACTAAAGGGGGAGTAAAATATTGAAAGGTTCTTTAATCTAGTGAAGAAGGAAATAACAAGGACCAACATCTGGAAGCAAATAAATTCAAATTAGAAGTAAGGCAAACTTTTTAAATGAGAGGAAGTGTGACAAAAGAGCCTACCTATGGCCAGTCACCATACTTGCCACCCCTCCGTCTAGGGCAGTCTGCTCTGTCTCGCTTACCATGACTTGTTGGGATCAACCTGATGTCAAATGCAGGAGGCTGCTCATTTTAATGCCCCGATACCAAGGGGTTTACACATGTCTCCGACCTTCCCTTACTGTGTCCCATTCTGCACAGATGGCATCCTTATTGCACAGTGCCTCACTGTGACCCATGTTCCAGGGTCTCACTAGGACTCTCACTCTCCCTTGGAGCTCACCGTCACTGTGCCACTACACTGTGCACAAAACTACCCACTATGACTTCCCCGGCCCTCTATGGACTGCCCTCAGTCTTTGGTTCTGCTTGCCCAGGTATTCTAAGTCATGTACTGCATGTCCTCTCACTGAGGCCCAGCTCTGCCTTTGGCCCTTCACTCTCCTCTGCCCCCTCACTGGGGCTACACCTCCACCCTTTCCTTGTGGCAATGGTTTACTACCCCCACTGCGGCTTTCTTACTTAAGCAACTCTTTCGTAGCTCTTCAGGTTGCCCCTTGCCACCCTCTGCACCACCACCTTCTCACTGAGGCCAACACTGCACCCCCTGTCACAGGCCAGCTGGGCACTATGAGTATGTCAATTTAACTGCAGGCTGACTGAGTACTACAACTTTATTAGCCACTGGGTTTTTGGCTCGGGATCGAGGAGGTGACGTTGGGAAGGAAAGCAATGATAAGTTTCACTTATAAAAGAAAATGAATTTTACTTATAACAACAAAAGATATAGTTTGCACATATGACAGTTAGTAAAAACGTTAAGCTAATAAACAGACAACATAACAATGCAAGTTAAAATTTGACAGTGATAATAAGAACAGCTAGAGAAATCAACCAAGAGTTCCCACTTGGTTAGTAACTTATCGATAGTCCCTCAGTCAGATACACGTCAAGTTGATTCAGCGAAGTCAGGTGTCCCTGATCCACACTTTTGGAGGGTTATACCAGGGGGAGGTTCCTCTGTCAGGATCTGGTCCTCGCTTACACAGGGAGTAAGAGAGATCTGGGGTAATGGGACAGCAATGAGCCTTCTGTTCCGCCCTTCCCGAGGGTTACTTAACGTGCATGTTCTTTTATATCCTGTTTATGCTAATTTTTTGGTTATACAATCATTTATAATCTTATTCTATAGCTGTTATCCTATGGGGTTAAAAGGTGTTAGAAATCATTACAATAATGATTGGGTTTACCCAAGCTTGGGTTTACCCAATAAGCAACTCACATCACATCACTTCAGGTCTGAGATTAACTGTTCCTGCCTAAGTTTATTTTACTGACTCTAAGCAGAAAAAAAAAATTATTAAAATCAGCTAAGTCTGCAGTTATATTCTTTAGTTCTGCTTTTTAAAAGTCATGCTGTTTCAAGATTAGTATAAGAAGTGATATATATTTCTTGCGGGTTATACTCCAGACAGACAGAAAACCGTTTCATAAGCTCTATTTCAGATATCTTCAAAAAGCATTTTTTTTGGTTATAACTGCTTATTAACCCTTCTGGTTGTGGCTATCACAACCCCCACTATGTTGGGGACTCAGGGTCTTACACTCCCTCGGCTCAGGTGCCTCTCCCTAGGTGTACTTGGCCCCACTCCTCCCTCTATGCTGAGGCTCCAGAGTCTTACACCCCGCTGGGCTCAAGTGCTTCTCAAGGTGTGCATGGCTCCACCACTTTCAGGATCTTCCACCCCACAGACTCAGATGCCTCTCACTAGGCATGCCTGGCCCCACTTTTTCCTCTATGACCCACTGGGTAGTAGGGGATGGGGTTATGAGGCACCCCTACCCACCTTTCACTGGGGAGGCAACTGGCCTGGCATTTCTGGGGAGCTACTGCACCACGGGCAGCCACACCAGGCAATCTTTCCCCAGCAAGGTGCAGTTTCTGGTCATATCCAGGACCAGGAGCTTCCTGCCATCCCCAAAGCTCCTGCCCTTACCTCCAAGGTGTTCCTGAGCAGCCAGCCAGCTGGGTGGTGTCTTTCTGGTTGTCAGCAGCAGACTGCTATCTCAGCCCTGAGAGCCTGGATCTAAAATAGAGGCTGCTGGGGTTATGAGGCACCCCTACCCACCTTTCACTGGGGAGGCAACTGGCCTGGCATTTCTGGGGAGCTACTGCACCACGGGCAGCCACACCAGGCAATCTTTCCCCAGCAAGGTGCAGTTTCTGGTCATATCCAGGACCAGGAGCTTCCTGCCATCCCCAAAGCTCCTGCCCTTACCTCCAAGGTGTTCCTGAGCAGCCAGCCAGCTGGGTGGTGTCTTTCTGGTTGTCAGCAGCAGACTGCTATCTCAGCCCTGAGAGCCTGGATCTAAAATAGAGGCTGCTCAGCCCCCTCATCCAATCCCAGGAACTTCCTGTGGTAGCTGGCTCATTACTCTGGCTCACACCTGCCAGCTGCTCTGATACCTGCTTTGGCCCTTAAAGTGACAAGCACCAAAAGGTCCTGTGTGACAGGCAAGTTAAACAGTAGAAAAAAAGACAAATGGAAGTGGTAGATTCTCTATAGCTTTGTGTCTTCAAATGAATGGATACTTTTCTGGTAAATGTACTTTCATCAGAAACAAGCTATTGGGTATCATGCATTAGTAACTAAATACAATTCTATTGCTTATATTATACATGACATCACTCTAAACAAACTAGTGATCCTTTTTAGCCTTAATATCACTAGCTACATATGAAAATTACATCTGTAGATTTATAAGTGTGCTTAACTTGGTATAGTATCACATTCATATGAGTCTTGCCTTTAGAAACTTCTTTTTTGGAAGCATCTAACTAAATAAGACAGATATATTTTCACCTGAGCCGAAAAGTTGTTTGTATAAAGCTCATATAAAAACCTCACACTTAATCATTTTTTTCTTTTAAAGGCCCACATTATTAGTGTCCACATCAAATTGATGATATTTGCTTTCCAAAAGTGTAATTTTAGCCTGAAAAGAGTCTTTTAAATTGTATTCTTCATCTTTTTTTATTTTTAGGTTTTTTTGTACCAAAGCTATTATTTTTCCTGACTGCCAATCCTGCAACTTCAACCTGGAATCAATTAATCCAGCTATCATACTTATCTTCGTAGTATCTAAGCTTTGCCTGGAAAATTATCTTTGCATGATGGACTATCAAAATAACTATGTGGAGTAGAAGGGCACACTGGACATTTGATTTCATGCCTATAGTTGAGCTAGGTACTTCTTAAGTAGTTTTCTTCCTACTTTCTTTCTTTTAGTATATATATACATTTAAAAGTCAAAGTAAAATTAATTTTGAACAATAAATCTTCCATTTAAAAAAATATGAAATAGTTTAGAAAAATTATGGGACTTGTTAAAAAGCCTATTTAGAAATGGAAAATACCTCGAAGCTGAAACTTTCCCATGAAAAGTTTTTTTGTTTTGTTTTTTTCTGGTGAAATAGGCTTTTGTCAGAAAATTCCTGACAAGTTGTAATATATAATGCCTGGTACTATATATCTCCATTCCCTATTAGTAAGTCCATAAAATCCAGATATTACTTTCTGACCTTAATGAAGTTACTTACAACTGACACCACTACCCACAGGCCCCGCAGTAATTAGATTCTATACATAGAAAATGTATACATTCAAAATAATGTTTCATGTATAGAATCTAATTACTGGAAGATTATCTTAAATTTGCTTCCCCCCGCCCCCCTGCCCCAATACTGCAGAAGGTAGGGAGGATGGACAAGTGATGTGGGGATAGTAATGAGGCAGGCAGTGTGGGGACAGACAGTGGGGGAGACAATGGGGGAAATGCCATAGAACAGGTGGTGAAGGCACAGTAATGGGACAGGCAGTGGGGTGGGTTGTGTGGGAGACAGTAAGCTGACAGGAGGTGGAGGGAGCAGTGAGGGACAGGCAGTTGTGGGGCAGGGGGAAAGAAGCAAGCAGTGTTGAGGCAGTTGGGGATGATGACTAGAAAAATATATTTAGAGATTTGCTTTTAGTAACTGGCCTGTAGATAACGTAGATACACATTAGAATAATGGTCCATGGCAATGGCAAGGGTTAATTGGTTTCAAAAAGGCTGTTTGTGATAAAGGTTTACAGCCTTCAAGGCAGCTACTGTGTCTGAGGCCAGCAGACCAGCAGGCATTAACAGGCTGGGAAATTTGAACATTGTTCCATAACATGAGATAGGCTTGCTGCATTGGACCAGGTCACAGTAACAAGCTGCAGAGCCCTTGGGATTTCTGGTTTTGGTGGACAGACCAAATTAAGACACTGGTAAGTGACCAAATTAAGATGTGTGCATGTGATAGGTTTGTTACAACAAAGGATTATGCTGCAGAACAGAACGTGGACAGTGTGATGATCACAGGAAAACCAATCAATGGTACCTGGAAATGAAGTGTCATCGAAGGAGAGAGAGAATACAAAAGGAGGGATTTCAGAGAAGCAAAGGGTCCCTGAGGGCACATTACCAGCCTGTCTCACCCACCCCATTGGGAGTGAGTGGGCCTTGGCCCTTGACCTCCAGGGGCCAGCAGCTGCTGACATCTGACATTCAAGAAAGAACCACAGGGTGAATCTTGTGTACTAGCCATATGTACCTTCCCTCTGTGACAGTTTTAGGACTGGTAGATATAGAATCAGGGGGGTTATTTTGTTTGCCTTGCCTGCATTATTTTTCTAAAATGGTTTTACCCCTCATATCTGGGGGGTAGCTAGAGGAACTGTAGGAAGAAGAAGGAATATCTGCAACATTTTGAGAGAGATATACCACAAGAATTATTTACAACTGAAAGCTTACTGTCTTTTTACTTTTTTCAGGTATCTCTGAAGATTATATGGATTTCATTAAGCCATATTTTTATTACTGAGGCTGTTATGTAAATTAGAAAAGTGCATTTCATGCTACAATTGAAGAAAAAGATGTGTTGCTGAGGAGGAGATGAGCCGCCTGCTTTGCCTGCAGATAGCTGGGAATAGGTTGATTTGTGACTCAGAAGAACTTCTCATTCAACTATGTGTCTTCTGTGCTGCCATAAAAAATAAGACACAGACACTGTAATATGATGTGTGGAAGCTACATTATTATGAACAATGCAGAGCCCAAAGTTCTCCAGGAAGGTTGTTCCAATGCAGCTCTCAGGGTATCTTGATGGACTGTAAACCTCGGAATGAGTAAGAGGCCATTTCCTCTTCCTACCTGCCAAGGGTCCCTAATTGGAAGCTAGATTCTGACCTCCTTCTTTGCTCCATGATAGTAGAAGTAGGGATAAGGTAAGTGGTGCTATAAGGTGTATGAAACAATAAGACAAACTCTTTCACAGGGACGCTGTAGGGAATATGAGTCAATAAGACATACTCTTTCACTGTGCAATTGCTCGGGAAAACTGCCCAAGCAGTTTAGTAGATTACATGGACCGCTGTGCTCTGTTTTAACCCACATACAACTTACCCACTCAGCTGATCATCAGTTTTGCTATGTGCTGCACACTAAACCTGGCAGTTATCCAGTTTAACTCCTGTCCCCTGAAGTTATCTTAATTGCTCCTGGCTCCATAAAAGCAGTCATATAACTAGCATGAGGCAACCAGGGCAGCTGCCCTGGGCACTGACTTATGGGGGAACAGAAACTGCAGCCACACAATCACATCAGTGACATAGAAGTGATTGGAAGTTGTTGCTGTCTCCATGTCTCCCACCTGCCTCAGGTGACCACCTGCATTATTATGCCTCTCATAAAATGAAAGTTTATGTCATTCTCCCGCTGTACTCGACCTTGGTGAGGCTGAACCTAGAGTACTGCATCCAATTCTGGGCTCCACAATTTGGGAAAGATGCGGAGAAGCTTGATAGAGTCCGGAGGAGAGCCACGTGATCAGAGGGAAAGA
>NW_005842152.1:1435904-1448676 GCF_000455745.1 Alligator sinensis | reverse complement strand
AGGCCTTATGAAGAGAGGCTGCAAGCTATGGGACTCTTCAGCCTGGAGAAAAGCAGGCTCAGGGGTGACTTGGTGGCAGCCTACAAATACATAAGGGGTGTGCATCAGGATCTGGGGTAACCCCTGTTCACCAGAGCACCCCAGGCGATGACAAAGTCCAATGGTCACAACACCGTTCTCGGCTGGACATAAGGAAACACTTCTTTACTGTCCAAACTCCCAAGGTCTGGAACAAATTCTCCCCAGAGGTGGTGCAAGCACTTACTCTGGAAACTTTCAAGAAACATTTGGATGTTTATCTTGCTGGGATCCTTTGACCCTGGATGACTTCCTGCCCCTTGGGCAGGGGGCTGGACCCAATGATTTTACGAGCTCCCTTCCAGCCCTAATGAATATGAAATCTATGAAAATCATACCCAGGTTAGCTGGGTGAACATCTGTATCTCCCACATCCATTAATGTCATTTTCTTCTTTCCCTTAGAAATGTTTCTTCCACACACGAAAAAATATGGTGGAAATGCAAAATTAAGAACAGGGAATGAATTAAAAGTATAATAAAGGCAAATTCATTAAAATAAATGATTTATTAAGAAATATTCTGTTCAAATATAAATGAGTTAGGTTATGCTAATTGGAAGAGTAATTGCTATTTTAACAAACACTAGAAATATGTACTGTGTCACATGGAAAATTGCTATGGTAATTAACAAGCAATTTTCCAGAAATGAGTATACAGTAAAGTCTTTCTTAAATAGCCATGTAATTAGCACAGAAACTTCTCTTTGAAGTATTCCCTGAATTGTTACACCTAAAAAAATATTTTTTTTATCCCAATAATCAAATACAACTTTACTTTTTGGAATGTGCTTTCTCTTTTTTCTATGACATTGTTCATATCGGGATCTGGGATATACTGAATTCATGTTAGAGAAATGACTTTTGGTCTGTAAGATGCAAGTAATTGCAGTGATTTTCAGCAGCATATAGCTTAACTGAAAATGGGTATGTTATACTTCCTTTGAATAAAGTGTTCAAAAATCCTACTTAACAATGTATATTTTTTAATGGACTGTGTTTAATGATATATTGGGTTATTTTCCCCCAGTGACTATTGTTCTGGCAATTTCACCCTCTTCAGTTAAGGCAGAAAATGAATATTTGAACTAATGTGGTTATACATTTGCAATATGGTCTAAAAAGGTGATCTTCTAATTAGTTTTTAGCAGAGTGCTAGTTGCATGAAAATTTAATAATTCAGTAAACTTACATTTTTACTTGTGGTGATGACAAGCAATGATTTCAGCATATATGACTGAAAACTCCAGTAGATAGATGGCATGCCCTCCATGTTTGAAATTATAGGTTGTTAATCTTTCATAACTCTATACTGATACATATGTACAGTTTTTACAGACCATTGGAGCCATGACACTGCAATCAAATTGGATGCTTATATTTTGCTTGCAATCTGGATTGCCAATATATTTTACAGCAATATTTGTGTCTGGGGAGTCTTAGTTAATGCTTACAAGTTTATGCTCCCGAATGAATCAGTCAGACAAGCCCCTCTGAACAAAACCTGGTATTAGTTGAAGCATTTATTCCTACTAGAAGGAGGGGCAGTAAATTACTGACAGAAAACTTTGGTTTTAGAAAATCATGCTAGTTTTGGTTTTGCCAATTCAAACAGAGAGTTCATTCAGTGTTATCCCTAAAATCTGGGAGAGGCCTGTGATTTCAGATAAACAGTTCCAGTTCTAACCTATGTAAACCAGATTTGAAACACAGTAATGGATCTTTTCAGTATTTTTTCAGTGTTTCAAAGTAGTAATCTACTGAAGCATTAAATATTATTATAAACAATAATGTGTCATCCCTAGAGAGGGTTTTTTTTACGGTGTGCATAGACACATTGAAGAGACTGAATATTTGAGGGGTTTTTGGACCTATTCAGTATTTAAGTATTTAGTACTTAAGAACATGCATTAGGTCCTACTGACTTTCTAAACTGAGACTTACATGAATTTTTATTCTACTGCTGTCTCAGTTGGTCAGTAAAAGGCTGAAGTAGGTCTTGAGCTGATTAAATTTGTAAAATTTCATTTTACAGAAGCTGGAAAAATGGACAAAGCCAAGTAAATACAATATTGACATCTGAGGAATTTTTTGTGATGAAGAATTTCTAGTAGTGATGGAAGAGCAATGTGTAATAGTCCATCATTTGGATTTCCTCTGTCAGTTCCAAGTTATCAGAATGATTTGTTTTATCTATTAGTATATTTTGAGAACTATGCAATTGCCTCTCAATCCATCCATAGAAAAAAAAATACTACGTGATTCAATATTATTAGAAATCAAATTTTTTGAAGGAAAGAGCCTTGCAACACAAGGCTATATAATACAAGAATGACCCTGGCTCTAAAGAGTGTATTATTTAAGTTGAGACACAACCAATGTGCATATCAAAAAGGTGGTGCAGAGCAGAGGGCAACAAGCTAGTATTACTACAGAAATGAAGTCAGCTGCAAGGGAGAGAGCTGAGTTTCAGTTCCTGTTTCAGGCCTCCTTATGTCAAGGCCTCCATTGCTGCCCCTCCTGCTTTACCTGTGGCAGGTTAGTGTGTTAGGATTGTGTTGTATCAGCACTGATGGTAGTCTTATGTAGAGATTAGATTAAGGATTGTAAAGGATGGTTTGGATATGGATGATCCTGCCTCAGGCAGGGGGTTGGACTAGATAACCTCAGGAGGTTCCATCCAATCATTTATCTATGATTCTGTGACTTGTCATGGGATCAAAAATAACACAAAAGAAACAAAAAAAGTCTGAGAGAGGGGAACAAAACCAAAAAAGTGACCCCCTTCTCCGTGTCCCCAGTCATTGAATGACTGACTCAGATTGCCCCTTGATTTTTGTCCTTGCAAACCTAGGACTTCTTGCACTTTTAGCTATATGATGGGCCAGCTTCAAGAAGAGGGGTAGAGGATGTCTTCTCCTCCCACCATCTAATTTGTGGTATGGTAGTTACCAGGACACTCTCCTGGTAAGGGGTGATGTGGGTGCAAATACCCTTGGCATAAGGATGACCTAGACCCCTGGTTTTCCATTCCATGATCCAGCAACCTTGTGTAAAAGGTGGGTATCACAAACTGGAAAAAAACTTGACCAAGTTAGGGTATGCACAGACATTACACTTAGACCGGTCTCAGTGAACATAGATTGATCTAAACCCAAAACTGTATAGCAGTTTGGTGCACATAGACTGCTCTAAAAATGGTGCAAGTGATCGACCTGGTATGAGGTACACTCAATTCATATTGATTTAGGTTAGACTGATGCATCAAATTTCTGTGCTGTTTCCTTGTTGATTCAAGTTAGATCACTACCCTTTGGCATTCCAGCCTGCTTTGCAGCTCTACCTGCCCCTCCCATGCAGGGAGGCATGCTAATACTTGGTTTGTGCTCAGCTCTTGCAGTGGAGATCCCAACCAACCCTACCCCTGGACTGTCCCAGCATCAAGCAAACACAGCCCCTCTCCCCCACCCTGCCTCCTGCATCCTCTTCATGAGCGTCAGGAACTTGGGCACCTGAGTTCCCGGGCTGTTCCCTCATAACCTCAATACCCTGTCAAGAAGCACCCTATGATGTACACATAAAACCCAACACTAAGCCCAGAAGAACCCCCATGCTTAGGCACCCCCCCACAGTCCCTGAACATGGCACCTGCACTCCCAGCCATGGACCCCCATGACTTTGTGCTTTGGTGCAGCACCACAGACCCTGACTCTAGCACCCATACACCACATCTCAGAGGCCAGAGTCAGGCACGTTGTGACCTGGGCTGCAGCACAGACACTTCCTCACTCCTAACCAGGACCTGGTAGGGGTGGCTCGCCTCTGGTGGTTCAGGGTGGTGTGGGAAAGAACATTGTTCCTGGGCTGGCATGGAGGTGACCCTCTGACCTCCATGGCTCAGCCACTGCCAGCAGGTACCCAGGCCATGTGCACCTGGGGTGCTGCAAGAGATTTTTTGGCCTGCAGCTACAGGGTCCTAGAGTACTAGGGCCAGGTGGGGGCATGGAGGGGGAGTGGGCACTGAGCATTCAAGCTTGACTACTGTCTGAGTCAAGCCATGGGTTCAGCATCAAGTCAATAGTTGTGGTGATTGCAAACTCATCTGCTTACAATTGCTGAACCATAGGTAGCATGTGAGCCTGTGTGAGCATGTGAACCATAGGTAGCATCATGTTGAACAACAACCCAGGATTCCTGTGTATGCTTTCAAAGCAGACAGCCACCCTCCAGCTGCTGAACATCTCCTGTGGGACCATATCCTGCAGCAGGAGCAGAACATATTGGCTGGCATTCCTCTGGGAACAGTGGTAAAGCTTATCCCTCCGAGCCTGGCCAACTTTCACTAGGGAAATGTTGGAAGTGAAGTACAGCTCCTGCATGGACACAGTGCTGAAACATCTCTCCTGTAATGGAAGGACAGCGGAGTGGGCAGTATAAGAGCTCTGCTGGCCTTTCCTGGAGTGGTCAGGCCCTGCCTGCTCCAGGGATAGTCTGAGTTCCTGTGGGACCCCAGGTCCCTAGACTCTCAGAGAGAGTGGAGCAGGTACCCACTGCAGTTCCTGGAGAGGGACCCATCCCTTTCCTCCCCAGCAACCCATCCCAGAATTGCTTCAGGGCCTGCTACCCACCTGTAGCACAGCTGGGACTCTGGTCTCCATTGTGCTGGTTGGAAAGCAGCAGTGCAGCTTCTGGCCCTGGGGATGGCGGGGGGAGGGGAAGGGCCAAGACAAAGGACTTACAATAGCTACTTTGCCTTCCCTGCGTGAGTGCCCAGGTGAGTGCTAGGAAGTTCCAAGATGCCTGCCAGTATACTTCATTTTATCAGCAAAAAGGTTGCAAGTTCACACAAAGGCTCTGTGTTTCCCCTGTCAAACTGCAGAAGCATCATGTGTGAGGGAGGACAGTGCACGGAGAATGTGATGCTGGCTCAAGGACAGCTTCAAAGTGCATGAGGGATGTCTGGAGGAGGAGTGAAAGAAGCAAGGAGGAGCTGCTGTAGGCCTTAGTCACTGCCTCTGAGCGCCAGGCATACACAGCTGACTCCTGGCAGCAGGAGCTGCGGGACTGGCACAAGGAGAGACTCCAGATGTGGAGGGGGAACATCTTTAGGCTGGAGGATGCCTACACCCGGGTTGTTGATGTTTAGGAATGGGGGCTTGAGAGTGTCACCCACTGTTTTGAGGAAACAATCTGTGCCGATGCAGAGGGGGCATATTTCCAGAGCCAGAAGAGGAAATTTACAGACTATCTTGCATTGCTTTGTGGCCACTTACGACACCCTTGAAGGGTGCTAGCGCTACCTCCCAAAGAAAGGCCATAGTCCCCTGGGCTGGGGGTGGCAGGAGAGGTTGTTGTCTAGGCCCCAGAGGCATGCTGTGCATTGCTCCAGGGAGTCTTCCCTGCAGGAGGACCCCTGATTGCTGGGTGGGGGTGAGGGAATGGTACCCACTGCATCTAGCCTGCCCCAGCTCATCTGCCTGTCAGGTGAAGAACCCAGCGGGGAGCTTTTCCATTCCCTGTGACCCCTCTCCCAGCCTGATCCTCCTGCATGGGAGTGCCCCAGCCATGGCAGGGAAGGGTAGCCCCTGGGCTCAGTCTTTCTGCATGAGGTGAGCTCCAACATGGATGAGGGTTGTGGAGTCAGGATCCCTGCAGAGGGTGACTGGGCTCTAGGGGTGGGGGGACGTGGAGGGGAGGAGGCAAGGAGCTGGGGGTCCCATGAGGGAGCACCAAGAGTCCTTGGCCCTTGCTGTGGTGATACCTCCCACCCCACAGGCACCTCCCCCCACCAGGCCCTCAGCCACCTCCTGCTTTGTAGCCCTCGCAGGAAGACAGTGGGTCTGGGATCACACTCCTTTCCAGCTCCTATATGGAGGAATTCCTGGTTTTCTTTCCTGAGTCTGGAAATTAGTATACCAGATCTAAAGTCACTTTCTCTATGCCTCCCCTTCAAGTTCCTGTGTTGAATTTAACCCCTTTCACATTCCCCTGACCCAAAACCCCTCCATGTTCCCCATGCTAACTGATCCTCCATGTTATTTTTCCCATTTCACAAACCTTCTCCACCCCAGTCCCCACATCTACTCCCATGCCCACACCCACCCTCACACTTGGTCCCTCTTCTGCCCCCTCCAAAAGTTTGCTGGTTTACATCAATGGGGAGAAGGTTGAAGTTGTGATGCAGGCAATGTTCAAAAGTCTTTCTTTATTAAAAACAAGAAAAGTTTGGCAACTGTAACATTGTAAACTGAGGCACATCTCTTCCTTGCACCACATTCCCCCATATCTAGGTGTGTCCCCCTAGGGGAAAAGGTGGGGGCGGGGAATGGTGTCTAGGCAGCCAGGGTTGTGGATGGTGCTGTCCAGGATGCAGGGCTAGAGGAGCGCAAGACAGGAGATTCATTGCCCAGTGCATGGCACAGGTACTCAGGGACTGAAAGCCCTCCAGCCCTACTCATCCAGGGAGTGCTCCCTGTTTCCAAGGGCCAGGAGGTCATCTTCCAGGGCTTCATGTACCCAGACTCTCTGCTGCTGTGTAGGGTTGGTATCCCCAATGTAAGTGTGGGGGCTTATTCTCTCCAGCCTCCCTGTGCTGGTTTGTGTGCTATGTCTCCTCTGCCCAGGCTTTGTAGAAGACCTCCCCCCCGGTCTTGCTGATGTGGAGGATGCATGTGGTGGCAATGAGGCATAGCACGTTCCCTCCCTTCACTTCAACGTGCATGTTGTGAGCCTATTACAAGCCTTGGGGTAACCTAAGGCATGCTCCGCAGTCATGTGGGACTTGCTCAGGCAGTAATTGAAGTGCTCCTTTTGGTGATCCAGCTGCCTTGTGCAGGGCTTCATAACCCTGGGCATAAGCAGGTAAACTGGGTCCCACATGATGAAGGGAGGGATGATAAGAGTGCTGATGATGAAATTGAGGACTCCAGGAGCATAGAGCCTGCTCTTCATCAGCTGATGAAATGGGGAGTTGTGGAAGATGTGGGCATCATAGGCATTGCCTACCCAGCTGGTGATGATGTGGGTGCAGTGGCCCTGGTGGTAGATAATACCCTGAAGGATGACAGAGAAGTAGCCCTTTTGGTTGAAGAATGCCCAGGTGCCTTGGGGTGTGCAGAGGATGGGGATATTGGTACAGTCCATGGCCCTCATGAAGTTGGGGAAGGCCATGTGGTGGAAAGCGGCAACCAACTCCTGCAGGTAGATAAGGCAGATGAAATCATTGATCAGGACATTCTAGATAACCAGGCACACCTCCAGGAGAGACTCTCTCACTATGGACTTGCCCATACTAAATTGGTTGGCAATGTAGCAGAGACTGCTGGGAGTAGCCAGCTTCATGAGGTGGATGGCCACCCGCTTCTCCAGAAGGAGGGGTGGCTACATGTTGACATCTTAGTGTACAATGTTAGGGGCCACCTGGGCAATGATGTGCATGAAGATGGCCCGGCACATGAGGAACATGTGGACCCACTATTTGGCATCCCAGAACAAGTACTCAATTGGATGCAGGTGGTGTCAGAACACCGTGGCATCCATTGCATCTGGGGTAGCCTTGTCTTCTTCAGCCATTTGGAAGCTTTTGGCCGAGTCCAGGATGCTAGGCATGCATAGGGTGTGATAGATGGCTCTGGGCAAGATGGCCAGCTGCTGGTCCCATGGTGATCAGTTTCCGGATCGTGTCCAGATGTCTGGGTGTGATGACTCACAGCCTTCTTTGAGAGTTACACAGGGCAACAAGCAGGACAAACCACAGCTCCTGTGTGTTTTGGTATGGACAGTGGGGTATCATGGCAGGGTGCAGGCAGGCTGGGACATGGACCTACGTCCAATTCATGAGGGAGGGCACTGCATTGGGGCTCTTCCTGAACCATGGAGGAAGGTCCGCAGTGATGAGATGGGGGTTGAGGGCAAGCTTGCCCATGCTCAGGAGCCAATCCAGGGTGGCCTGGGAGCTTGGCTGCACTCCAGCAGCATGGAGTTTCTAGCAGCATGAGAAGCCCACAGGACATGCTGGGAGGTGAGCAAAAGCATCCCCTGCCTGCAAGCTTTGAGCAGTGCAAGCTGCCTACTGCTGCTCCCCCCGCACCCAACCCTCAAATGGAGAATATGCATACTATTTGTTGCTGATTTAAACTAGGCCACTTGTAGAAAAACATGCAACTTAGATCAATTCTTCCCTTGGCTTTTTGAACATCTGTACATGGTCCTAGATACCTACTCTCCATAAATGACTCCAGGCTCGGGATTTTAACTCGAGCTTTGAGTCAGGTGTCTAACCTAGTTTCTTTGAATCACCCACCTTGGACTAGTGTCTAATTCAAAGCATGATGAAGTCTAAGTTAGCGATGCTGCAATTTGCAGACATTTCTTCCTTTTAAGAAATTATTAAAGAACACGCTTTTCATATTTAAAGGAGCTTGGCATGTCATACCTGGATATTGTTAGACCTTACTCTACAATGCTTATTCATAGAAGTAATGCCATGACATAAATGTTACCATGTATATCAATAAGTGTTGGTTGCAGGACATGGTTGTAGTTTCACTGAAATATGTTTGTTTCATTTATCACCACCATCTCCCATGGTCTCCAAAACTATGTAAAGAAAACAAATAAAAACTAGCCTTGCACTCAGAATCTTCTTCTCAACAGTAGGCTGATAATCCCTTGCCTCAGCAAAATTCATTTCAGGATTTTTCCCACTTGTCCCATATCTTACACTGCACAGAGATTTCCCAGAAGTCACCAGCACTTTGGCAATAATTTTGACAAGACAAAGTGAATAAGAGTTCAGTTTAAAGTGCATGATGCAGCAAAAGGGAGCCCCCTATTCACACCCCGCCTCCTTGTATATGCTGTGTGCTGCTATCACTGGCAGCTGTATTAGGAATGCCACCTCAAAATTGCTGTAGGACCGCAGTTGTTTCCATCCCTGACCAAACAGAGATACCAGTATTTTTCTCATCCTGCTGTGAATCCTGCATTTGTCCTTTTAGCTTCACTGCTTGTTAAAAAAAAAATCATTCAATTTTCCATCCTGCTTTTTTAGCTTTAATTAAATTCTCCTCCATCCGAGTTATCTTGCTCTTTTGCTCCATTTCAAGAAATATGTTCATTCTATGCCTCCTGAAAACAGAGACCATCTTTCTTATTTTAATATCTCTCCTTTCCAGTTTTTCTTTACTTGTGCTGTTTGAATAAACATTTCCAACTTGGAGAGGATGATAAACATTTATAAAGAGAGAGAAGCAAATTGCATTCCACCAACAACATAATAAGGCTAATAATCACTACAGCTAACCACCTGATTTACTGGTCCAAAAAAAATCTCCAGAAGAGTTTGTTTATTCCTAGAAGCTACTAAATCATGTTATTTTCCCTCAGCATTTATTATGAAAGAAACACAAGAGAAAATTATTACAATATTCAACACAAAAAGTCAGTTTCTTAATGAGTACAAAAAAAGCAAATGTGTTAATGGACTGTTGTTCCACAAAATAGACAAGAGCATGTATTATTTGCCTTCTCCAAATGTAAAGCATGTAATGACTAAAGGTATAATGGCAGTCAAAAGAGTATTCAATTGCATGGTGATTATAATTTTGATGACATTAGTGATAGCCTTCCTGTCTTTCTTTAATAGGTAGACCCGACCCTGACACAGGCATGGGTGAACTGGAAGGCCGCCCGGGGCCCAGACAGAAAGGAGCCCCAAAATGGTAATTTTTTCCCCATTGTCCAATTATTATTATCATTATCCCTGGAGAGAGGTTGGGTCGGGGGGGGGTGGGGGGGGTCAGGAGGACAGCAATACTAAAAGTTCACCCAGGGCCACCAGGAGTCTAGGTACGGTACTGTACTGGTAGATCTATATCCAAATGCTATCTATTCAGTAGCATAGGGCTGGTTTGCAATGGCCACATCACCATCACTTTGTATCAGAAACAACAAAGTGCCAGCCTTTATGGTGCCAGCCTTTCCTACCTTCTCCCTACCTATTCATATTGGTTCATCTATAAAATCTGTTTTTTTATGACTAGCAAGAGATAATCCTCAATAATCATACCTTTTATGATTATTTACGGTTATGATTAATTTTTGGATGTCCTATAAGCTAGATTGGATAAGGCTAAGAATTATTTCAATACACTGGGTGCATCTACATGAGACACTTTACCATGCGTTTGAGTAATTGACTTTACAGTAAAGCATCACCACCTACACATACAGGCACTTACTGGGCACGTCTACACAGGGGCTATGTCATCATAGTGACACATCAGTGATGTAGCATCCATGGGTGCCTACACATGACTAGCAGCTACTTCCCTGTAGTGGTGTGCTCCCCCATTATAGCACACCACTATGGCAAAGTAGCTGCTAAAAGGTAACCATGCACAATACATATGGTGCAGTATGGGCAGTTACTGTGCCGTGCTTTAGTGCTTCCAAAAGGAAGTACTAAAGCATAATGCAGTAACAACGTCACCATAGGGCAATGTGTAGATGTGCCCACTGTGCAGTAAATTAGTCTACTGCATGGTTAATTTGCTACCTGCAAATTCAGGTAGCAAACTAAATGCACTGTAGTTACTTCACAATAGCACACACATTTGCTCCTGGTCAGCCCCACCACCCTGAGGCCACCCTCAGCTTAGCCCCAGAACCTTGGGGCTTGGAGCTTCTCCAGCCTCATGGCTGGGGTAGCTCTTTGGCTGTCCCAGCCTAGCTGTTAAAACTCTTCAGTGACCCCAGGAGCCCACCTGCTACCTGCCTCTGACCACTGGGACTTGCAGCAGAGGCCCTGCATCAACTGTGGCACCATGCCCTGACCCCAGTGCTGGCCCCTAGCCCAGCCTGCCAGCCTGTCCTGTGCCACGCCCCTGTGCTGTATGCTGCAGACACCTGCCTAGGCCCAGCAGACCCATACTCTTGCCTGTAGCCCCCAAGGTCCGTCAAGGGAGTGATGCTATACACTGCCTTCCAGGGGTGTAATTGACCCCAGGATAAGATCATGGACCTCATAGCATTGTGGGATGAGGATAGATTTCACAGCCAGTTTTCCCAGGTGGGTGCTCCAATGCCCACATTTGTGAAGCCTAGCAGGCTGCATGCAGCAGCGTGGGCATGACTGGTCAGTGCACTAGTGCTGTTTACAGGTCAGGGCCCTGCAGGCACAGTGGGTCAGCATCACCAATCACAAATGCTGCTTGAGGGTAGCCTGCAGGACCATGCCCTTTATGCAGCAGCTGGACCACATCCGTATGCCCTGGGACCCAGGGTGGAGCCATGCATGCCATATTTTCCATCACGGGTGGCCTGCTGGAGCCTTTACCATGGCCTGACAGCAGCAATGAGCCGTCAGCAAGGGAGGGCCTATTGGGGCACCAGGAACATGTCTTACCATGGCTCCAGTTCCAGCATCATCCAGCAGCTCCAGCAGCCCAGACCTGTGCTTGCCCTGCCAGCTCTAGGTGAATAGCCCTAGTTTCACTTCGTCTCAAGAGCTCCAGATCCTCCCTGGAGGAAGCCCCTGTCTGGCCAGCCAGGCTGCACACCTTTACAACCCAGGATGCTGCTGGGAGCTTCATGTCATTACTGCCAGTGGGAACAGACTCAGCCCACCAGACTCGGCCCACCAGTAATGCCCACCATGCCTACCTGCTAAGCCCTTCCCTGGGAGGAGGGTCCTCCCCACCTGGCCTGGCTGAGCTCCCCCTGTCACCTGGAGTTCCTCCCAACAGCACACAGGGAAGCAGGAGGCATTGAAAAACGTTGAGCAGCCTGTGCCCCCTCACATAAGTAGGCACAGGCCTCTCACATGCAGAGAAACATGTTGATGCCAGTGGCAATGTTGTCCTAGGCAGTGGGGGGCAGGGATGTGTAGCATAGGCACAGGTACACCTGGGCAGGGAAGTGCAGACTTGCCCATGGCACTGTTGAAGTCCAGGGTGCCATGCTAAGTTTTCAGGTGCACCTGGGACACTATAGCAAACAGTAGTACCAGAGTGTGGTGGGTTGGGCACCCCTTGGTACATGCAAATACCTCAGGATGGTGTGCCTGGGACACTCTCACCAGAGGCATGCTCAGGACATAAGGCATGCACAGGGTGGGCATGCTCTAGGGTGCCTTTCTAGAGAGAATGCCTAGGGGGAAGGCGGGAGCACCAGCCTCTTTGCAGCCCAGTCAGAGCCACCTGCCAGCTACATCTCATGCCCCTCACTCCCTGAGTCTGGGTGCTGAAGGCTTGGCCTGCAGGAGGAGAAGGGGGAGTGGGTCTGGAACAGCAATAGCAGGTGCTGCCAGGCAGTGGGGAAGGCAGGCTTCCTATGGCAGGCACCCAGCGTCCCACCTGCTCCTGCAGATCAAACAGGGATGGGGGCCTCAGCTGGTGGCTGCTTGTGTCAGGACCTACCTAGCTGATTTATCATGGTCTGTGGGTACCCATGCATGCACAACCCCTGATCTGAGGTCGGGCAGCACACAGCCCCCTGGTATAGTGCATGTTATCTCAGAAATGTTGCAAACTCTCACAAACAGCCTCTTTCTCCTGGCTCTGCAGGACCAGCAGCTGCACACAAGGAAAAGGCACCAGCTGCGCGTGGGGATGCACCTTCAGAGTCATTGCCAGTTTCGACTGGGATCCTCCCTATACGTCAGCTCCAGCAGCGGTGGACCCAGGACCAGACCCT
>NW_005842152.1:1421377-1435894 GCF_000455745.1 Alligator sinensis | reverse complement strand
CGGCTGACCCCACTGGTCACTGTGGCAGAGGAGCAGGTGGCAAATTCATGGGCCTGGTGTGCAGAGTAAGTGTAAGTGGGAAAGGAACTGGGTGGACCAGACATTCCAGGACAGGCTCCTGGTCTTTGAGGGGAGGCAAATTGCCTTCCTTAATAGGTTGGTGGAGATCCAGGACCAGCAGCCTGTGGTGGTGGCTAGGGCAGTGGAAGCTATGGATAAGGACTGCCAGGTGCTGGACACTATTCCGGTCCTGTCTGCTGGTCACCTTCATCCTGCCCGCTGCCCTGCTCCCAGCCTTAGCACCGCTTACCCCTTGGCAGCCAGCTGCCTCCCAGTTGCAAGCCCCTGAGTGGGCTTGAACTAAGGGGCAGTGGCACCTCCAGGGACCAGGTTGCCCTGCCCCAGCTGGACCCCTGCCTGGACCCACCCTCAGTGCTCACCCTGGTCCATGTGACCCTGAAGCAGGATCTGCTAACAATGGGGCCAGTACTGCATGTATGTCCTGCTGGCCGTGGCTGCTGGCTGCAGGAGGGTGAACTGACTGCACCAGCAGTGGACACCCGCACCCCCAGATGAGCCTCCCCATCTGCTGGCCTTGCCGTGGTATGGACATCTGTACTGTTGCAGGCTGAGGCCAGGGTGCTAGGTGCCTGTCCCAAGGCTCCACTCAATAAGTGCCCCCACCCCACTTAGCCACACCCTGGGAGGGCACACAGAGCACTGTACACAGTCTACACAGGGAAGAGGGTGCTTTATTCAGGGTGGGTGGGGTAGTTGGTAGAGGGGGTCTGTGGGTCAGGGGTGAGGGTCTGTTGTCGGGGAGGGGAATAAAATGCTTTCCAGAAAATTGTCTGTAGTGAGCATGGTGCTGGGGTCCATGGCTGGCCATCCAGATGGCCTACAGCAAGGAGTGTAGGAGCAGGTGGCCCATCAATGCCTCTTACACTCCTGGTGCCAGGCATCCTCTGCCTGCTGAGCCTCCTCTGGCCACACCTCCTGGAAGAGCTCTCTTCAGGCTGTGATGATGACCAGGGCACTATTGGCCTCTGCGAGTGAGGCAGGTGATAAGGGTGTGCTATTATCCCTGCAGGTGGCTGAAGGTGTGTTAACCAGTGTGCATATCCATTCCAGCACCTTTTGAAATGTGCTTGGTGGGGATCCAGCTGGCTCATGTAGGGCCACAGGAGCCAGGGGAGGAGCAGATAGGTGGGATCCCTGATGAAGAGAGGCAGAACCATCACCTTGTCCAGCTGGAGTTCTGGCATCTCTGGCACAAAGTGCCTGCTTGCCACAAGGGTTGGCAGGGCAAAGTTCTGGAACATGTGGGCTTTATGGGCGCTGCCAGCCCAGCCAGCACTCATGTTGGTGAAGGGGCTGTGGTGGTTGACAATGGCCTACAGGATGATAGAAAAAAAACCCCTGTTGGCCATTGTATGGGAGGTCACCTTAGGGCAGGCAGGTGATGGAGACATGGGTTCCATTCAGGGCCCCAGTGCACTGGAGGAAGCCCAGGGAATGGAATGCCATCATCAACTCCAGGGGGTCATGGTCCCAGACTGTGTGCCCCAGCACATCCTGGAGGGTTCTGTAGACCTTCAAGATATCCTGCCTGGTAGTCACCTTGCCCATATTGAATAGGTGGCTGATATAGTGCAGGTTGGCATGTGTGGCCAGCTTGAGCAGGGCGATGGTCAAATGGGTCTGCACGTGGAAGTGCAGCTGCATGGTGGTGGTCTTCTGTTCCTGGTGTGGGCGGAGGTGATTGAGGAGCTCTGGGAAGGTGTCCTCCAAAAGGACTCCAGCCACTGCTTATCATCCCAGGTGCACTAGATTATGTGTAGCCACCAGTCCTGGCTGGCCGGGCAGGCCCACAGGCAGCAGGGCTGGAGCCCCAGGAGCTCATGGATGGCACTGGTGGTGGCATCCATGTGCTCATCATTGGCATCTCTGCCAGGGTCCTGGCAGCAGCCCAGGGGTTGGGTGGCATCAGTGCAGTGGCAAAGGGCCTCAGATGCAGCAGTGAACCTGGCTACACAGCTGCACAGCATGGGGGAGGGAGGTAGGGCCAAGATGGATCTGACACAGGTGGTGGTTGTTGCAGTGGCAAAGCATGGTGATCAGAATGTCAAGCAGGAGCCTGGGTCATCACTTCCGGGGCCTAGGGGTGGAGCAGCCATTACATGGTGGGCACTGGCTCTGCAGACAGAGTTGCAGAAGGCTGTGCCAGCACTCTGAAGACTGCTCCAGGGCAGAAACATAGGTGGCCAGGGAGCACTAGGCAGGGCTGGCTTTTAAAGAGGGCCCCTGTCTGTAAGAAACTGTGACCAGAGCCTCCAGCTCCCCCTGGCTAATGCAGGGGGGTGACACAGGGCCAGAGGAGGCCAGGAGCAGGCTAGCACCATGAGGAGCAAATCTGCTCCCAGATGGCCGCATGTGTAGACTCTTGCCCAGGACAGGTGTGTAGGATCTTGCCAAGGATGCATGTGTAGACTCTTGCCCATATAGCACTAATTGCATCGAGTTATATTCTTCTAAGGTCAGCAAGCAGGCAAACTTCTATGAATCTTTCAGACAGCTATAAGTATAAGGAATGGATAACAAACAAAAACTTTTAAAGATAGAAATGATTACCAACTGTTCAAACAAGGCTTTGCCTTCATTGTCAAAAGAAAGTGGAATCTATTTACTCACATGAAAGCTACAGATTGTGTTGTTATCACTAGGATTGAGTTAATGAACATGATTTAGCAAAACACATTTGAAGGGAAAGAGGGGGAATTACTTCCTCACCTGCACTGATGATTAGTTTGGTATCATTCTGACAGGACCTTAATATGATATATAATAAATAACAACTCAGAATTGTCATGAAGTCATGGGTACAGGAAAAAAAGAACACAATATTGCCTCTTAAGAAGTTAAACCCATAAAAATCCAGAGAATGACTTAGCACACCGAGCAACAGTAAACCAAATGCAATTCCATGCATGGGTGAGGAAGAAAGCAATTTTTTTGTTCAATAATCTGTATTCCCATCCCCCCAAATCCATAGATGATCAGAATATTAAAGTTGCATTTTTTTTAAGAGTTCTGAGAGCAGAAGTGCAAAAATTGTATTTTTACCCCTCGTATTAACATCACCAAGAGAACGGGAATCAATCCAACTATAGTTAATATGAACTTTCCATAGAAAACTTTCAGGATTTTAAATAACTTTCTTCCAATGGTTGGAGCAAGCGTAAAGACCACCTGTTTTCAGATTTCACTTGGCATTTTCCCTGTGTACGGGGGGGGTTTGAATCTTTCTGACTTCCCAGTATAGTGCTTGAAGCAGCATGCCACAGGTTAGGCATTAACCAGTTCCCTCACAGCAATGTTTCTCAACCCATGGTATGCGTACCCCTAGGGGTACACAAGACACGGGCAGGGGGCATGCGGGTGCCACATTTTGAGTTTGGCCTGCCCCCCCGCCTGGCGGGTTGGAGGCATCTTTGCCTATTTGGGCCAGAAGTTTCAGCAGCCGTCCCTTCCACCACGTCCGGTGAGCCGGGGCTGGGGGATAGGGAGGGTGATCCTGCACATGCTGCTTTGCCCTGGGCCATGGTCCATGAGGAAAAAGTGGGACTCGGCTCACGGCAATGAAGTTGGAAGTGCCACAGTGGGACTTGCGGTTTTGCTTTTGCCGTGTCGATCGGCAGGTGGTACATAAGGTAACAAAGGTTGAGAACCACTGCCTCAGAGTGTTCTTTTGGAAGCAGAGCCACTAGCCTAGAACCCAGATCCTTGCTCCCTGGTGACAGTCCTAACCACTCAGTTATTGGGAGTTAAAACAAGGGAGGGCCTCTTCACCTCTACTCCTTCCTGGACTTAAGCAACAATGTTCCTGAGTAGTGTGCAGTGTACTACACATGCTAAATCTGTGCACACATACTAATATAGTAATTCTCAACCAGGGTGCTGCAGCCACACAGTGTTAGCACTGTTAATATGTGCACAAATGGTTCACAGGATAAACCTAGAAATTTCAGATAGGAATCCATAGTGTTAAGAGCATTCTGACCTAATGTGGGCTTTCTGAGTTCTTTGCAAGAGAAAAAAATGACTCAATAGTCAAAAGATGAGTGAAAACTAAGATCTGGCACTTTCCTAGGGGTGCACTGAGTCTAAAAAGATTGAGAACCGCTGTACTAATGCTTTCCCAGCACAGAGACAAGGCGAACAATGTGTAGGATTGCTAGAAAACTGCTACTTGGATGCACAAAGGGAAATGGAATATTCCTATTTGTGCGGGAATGAGAGGTGGAATTCTATTTCAATAATTATTTAAGAATGAATGGGAACAATTACATTTTGTGATCATGTTAAACAAAGTAAGATATAATAAGTGTCAGATGACAAAAGGAAAATTGAGTTGAGATACTGTCTAATCACGTGTGGACTCGTGAGAGTTCATTTTGCTATTCAGATTCAAGAATCCAAGGGGCATATTCCTACCTCCGTTGAAGTGATTTCATCTTTGATTATTTATGGACCTGATTTAAAAACCTTGAATCTTTACTCAGGGAACCATAGGAAATTAACATGTTCCTGTTCCTTGTGGTGTAATGCTTCCTGTCCTCTTGCCTGTGTCATGCCTCTCTCTTTCTGTTAGGACAATTCCACAACCAGCTCTCCGATAGTACATTGTACTTGGGGCTGCTCAAACAACTTCCCTTAGACATATAACAGAAAATAAAAGATAATAACGAATGCTTCCCAAGAATGCAGTGGGAACAACCTCCTGGGAAGCTCCAAGTTAAGGACTGATATACTGGAAGTGTATTAAGGGCAGTAAGACTAATTTTTGTAGGATGGTGGAATAGATGGATTTTCAAAGGCTGTTTTACAATAAATTATTCTATGGTAATTTTTCTTTGAAAACAAACTGAAAACATTTGGTTTGTTTAACAAGTGAGGTGGCATGTTTATATAAACCAATGCATGACCCTCTTAAGAGTGCATTGTTTTTGGCTGACCTGAAAGTTTAGCTGGAAGTGATTAATGCATTATTTTATTCTAGGATCATTCCAACAGGAAATAGCTCATTGTAGCACCTCTCCATGAAGCAATGTATTCTATGCACCTTTTACTGTTGCATTTTATGAACCAAAATGTACATGAGCCTTAATGAAATATATGCGCTACAACATGAGGCTAATGTAAGTGCCATTCTCATTTCTGCAGTTTCTTATACCTTGTTTTTACTGTTATCAGAATCTTGTTTTGTTGATCATCACAGTCATCATAGTATAGTCAAAAGAACCCCAATAGGTTTCTAAAGATGCCTGAATTTAGCTCTTGAATTTTTTGAAGCTTTCCTGCAAAAACACAATATGTAGGACAGGTTTTTTCAAATAATCCTATTACTTGGTACAGAAATAGGTTCGTGTTAGTGGAGTGTCTGATGTTTTAAACTATTCCAATTAGTGACTTCAGTATCTGCATATAAATTTGCAGAGTAACCTAGCTGCAGTTACATTTATCAAGTGAGAAACAGAAGAATTACATACCTTCCAAGAAGCCAGATATCACCTAAAAGGGATATTATTTACTGAAATCTCACTGGTACATTACATTATGCTAATTTAAGACCTTTCCTGCATTCATAATAGAAACCCTTCTCTTAAAATTACTTGGGACCCAACAAGAATACCTCACATGATAAGTTTAAAATTGTATTAATTTGTTCCACCCTACTTCTTTTGGACAGATATCAATGTAGGCTAGACTGCAGTTAATATATTCCTTCTAACAGAGTTGACTTCTGTATGAAAATTCTTAATGTTTGAACTTGGCAAGTTTAAAGTACTATAAGGAAATCCTCCTGTCTCTCTCTCTCTCTGCTCCCCACCTATCCCCCTTGCCTCTCTCCCTTTATTGTTAGTTAGGATACCTACAGCAAGATAATCTCAGTAGCTAAACATGAGTATGAGTAGCTAAGGAAGAGAGAATTGATTCTATAAAACCAGAAACTTCCTATTTGTGGCATAATATGTTCAAGTATAGCACATATGTGGAAGTGGTATTAATAATTCAGTAGCATTCTTACTTGAAATTTTACATTATTGAAATCAAGAAGCATGGTATTTGTTTTAAAAGGGCAATATAGGAAAAAGAACTAAATGTATGATAATTTACATTAAGTCAGTGATACTCATCAAGGGAAGGCTCAGGCTCTTCCTTCCTGGCATCCTCCCCTTAGTCCCCAGCCCCTGTGCAAGGAGGTAAAATACTGTAATAAATACATTCGTGTTTGAAATGGGGTGCTGATTCTAAAGAAGTTTAGAACCACTGCATTAGACATTTGTTACAGAGTCAAACTAGCCAGAATCACCGGAGCTCACAGACATATATATTAAAGCCCTTATTATTAAAATGCAAAGTAGGACTTTGTTTGGGATCTGTTACAGACCATTTTACCTTAGTAGGGCTAGGGACAGAAGTTACACATAAAGCAGTTTAAGTGATCAGAAACTGGCTTAAAACTGTAATAGAACATAAATTCAATGCACATAAGCCAGTTTCAAAATGGCCAAAACTAGTTTAAGTTAAACAAGGTTGAATGTAGTATCAGACATTAACTGATTTGGGTCAAACTGATTTATGGAACTTGTGTCCCAGACCCCTTCCTGATTTAAGATAAATCAGGGTCCCCTGTCATCCCAGCATGCTTTTCAGCCCTGGGCTAGGCTGGGTTGGGCTGTCTGCTCCAAAGAGCAGGGCTAGTCCTGCCCCTCTCCTCCCTAGCTGGAGCTAGCCAGAGGTGGAGAAAGCAGCCAGGATACAGCAGCATCTAACTAGCTTCTCTCTGCCCGAACGCTCACTGCTTAAGCAGGGATTCTCTCCTTGCCCACAGCATGGACCCCAGTGACACAGACCCCAGTTGACATCTGGTCACAGTCACATCAGCCCTATGCTAGCTAATGCTGAGTGGTGTGTGTGTGTGTGTGTCTCCAATTTCACCGGAACAAAGGCAGACAGAAAAGTGTCTGCTTAGGGCTTTTTGGAGCTAATCAACAGGTCACCTGGTAATATCCCTCTGTTCTTCCTTAAAAATGGTTTGCAAAAAGCTGTTTAATAATAGCTTGAACTAATGAGAGAGAGGCTTTGTTTTCTTGATGGGCTGATAAGCTTTGTGTTATGATAAACTCCCTGCTGGCTTGCTGTCAGTATTCAACAGGAGACAGAGAGAGGTGAGGAATGACCTTGTTTGCAATGAATGCAGTGCTTGTCAGTTTGCTGCAGGCAGTATCAAGAAGCAGGGAGATGGAGATTGAAAAGCTCAGGCTCAGTGTCATCAACAGATGCATGCAGTCCATACCCCCCCCACCCCCCGCCCCTTACCTCAGAGTGCTAGCCAGGAGCTGGGATCTGGCAACACTCCCCACCCCTTAAGCAGTGAGTGGGGGGAAAAGCCTGGCTAGGGCTGATTCCCCCTTCAGGCACACCTTGGCTGGGGACTGTGCAGGCCAGGGTGGGGGTTTAAACCCCTCCCTAATCATAGCATCCTGCTGGGGCCTGGCCACACCCCCCTCAGCTCAGCACTATGGAAGGAAAAGGAGGGTTTGCTCTAGTGCCTCCCAGCTTCTAGCCTGAACCACTGCATTTCCTGAATCAAAAGTGAATGTCTATCCACTTGCAAATTGGTTCAATCTCTGCAGGTTAGACTAACCTGCAAAGTTTGAATCAATTCAGGCTTGGGCTTTTTGAATTTCTGTCCCTAGCCTAGAGGAGAACACAAACTGCTGACAGTGTATTGTGTAAGAAGAAAAAAAAATATTCTGAAGCTGGACACTACTTACAGGACATCCCATCTGTTTCACCACAAAACTTCCACGAAATTAAGAATTTTTCTTCAGTTAGTTATTTTTTTTAAATGGGTAGCTCAGCATTTAGTATGGAGGAGTTTAGAACAGGCTTCATTCTGGTGGAAAAAAGGAGTTAGTTGTTGCCCTAAAACATAAGTTTCCTAGGGTACCCATATTTGTGATCTGTTTATTTTTGCATTGTGGAAACAGAATCTGGTACTAACCAGTAATAATTTTAAGAGTGATTATTTTTCAATCTTTATGCCAACAAAATGTTAGAATAACTGATTTGGAGCATACTGTAAGAAATGTTAGTAAAAGCTAAGAATTGTTCAAGAATATCCTTCTGATACTCCTAGAAATCCATGATTCCAGAGAAATGAAAAAGGATATAGAAGCAACTAGAAAACAAACAAACTAGCAAACAGATGAAGAGTAGATAAAAAAATAAATAACTTGTATGTAACATCTCATTACCATTTATATGTTGCATGTAGCCAAAAGAACCAATAAAATAAATGGTACTTTTCTGCTGTGGTACATTTTGAAATTTGATATCTTTTCTAAAATACGGGCTTTTCCCATGTTCAATTACTCAGATAAATGTAAGAAGTATTGGGCAAGTTTCTTTGCTTGTTCTAGGCAGAAGGTAAGCAAGATTAGCTGCTAAAGTGCCACTGTGACCTAACTTCTGCCTGACTTCAGAGCAATGCCAGTAGCCACGTCTATCACATGTTATGCAGGATGTCCCACTATCTGAGCACAGTGTATAGATGTTAAATGTATTGATCTAAGAGTAGTTTGGCAAATACCAGGCAAGAGATTATAATGAGGGGAATTATTACAATCCAACTCCTTTAGACCATTTTCTTCTTTAATATATTGAATAGCTATAACATATCTGACAAGCCACCAAACAAAAGCAAACCAATAACAATGTGATATATTTTTAAAATGCTATGACGGGTCTTCCCTGGGCACATGAACCCCCTGGTTCAGGTCTCAGCCTTTCCTTAGGCTCCTGGACCCATTCCTGAACCCCACTCTCAGTCTGTGGGCTTTTGGGTTACTGGTTCTCCACAGCAGGGCTCAAGGCTAAACCACTGGTGCCACTTAAATAAAAAGAAACATCTCAGCCCTCTGGCAGACACTTCAAGCCCTCTCTGGGTTTACCATAAAACAAAGACCACTTGCCTAGAAAACCCCATCTTTCTCTGCACAGGCCTGCAGAGTCATTTATACCTCTATTTGCCAAACTAAACATATGGGAAAAACTCACCATGAGTAATGAGACATGTGACAGCTGGATTGCCAGTCTACAACCAAAATTCTCCAGGTGGTAGGATCAAGCAAACAAATCAGCTTCTTCCAACATAACTGACACTTCTATTGTAATGCAGAAAGACTATGGCCTCAGACATAGGGTGCAGAGAACTTTGAGTCACCGTTTTGAGTCAACTGGGACGAATCTTTCTGCTCTGTAACCACCAGCCAATTCAACTGATTGAGAGGATTATAGTTAACATCAGTTAACAGTGGGATATCAGAGGCTATCTGATCATGCAAGGAGCAGTCATAAAGATTTTCTGAGCCACCAGTTGACTCCTGCCAAATATTCAAATGGTTCAAAGGCCATCTTCAGGTTCAGCCTCATAAGAACCATATGCCTATATGATAAAGCCACCAAAGCAGTCTACCATCTCTGTAGAGCGAGCCTCTGGAGTGCTGCTACAGCTGATGCTATAATAATTGAACCAACTGACATTTTTTACACCAGTATTTTATGATTTGGGATTTCTATCTTAGAAGAAATACCCTACTCCAAGTCAGGGTTGTCCAAGTGGTAGCCTGAAGGCCACACTGTGGCCCATGAGGGATTAAGTTGCAGCACCTGGGCTCCTGCCCAGCTGCTGCTCCCCCACTTTGCTCTGGCTACAACATCAACTTAAGTGTCTGGGCTACTCCTCCCTCTTCCTGCTTCCACTTTCTGCACTTGCACCAGCAGGTGGGACAGTGAGACAGTATGATGAGCTGAGGGTAATCTTGGAGCCATGTGCACCCCTGCAATGGTGGGGCTGGGACACCTGTGCATGTACATGGTATAGCAGGTGGGGGATGATAGGCACACACTGTAGTGGTAGGGGGATGCCTGTTTGGGTGTGCAGTTAGTGTTGGGGGTGCCTATATAGGCGTGCAGTGTAGCTGCTGGGGAGGGGGGATACAGTGTGGTTTATCAGGGGGCATTCACATGATGTGTGGCCTGGAGGACCCATGGCTTACCTTGATGCAGCTCTTGTGCTTTCAGCCCCCAGGGCATTCAGTCCTCAGCTGCTTAATGGCTGGACAGCCCTGTTCCAAGTAATCATAAATTATCTCTGCCCCATCTATAGGGATTCTGTTTCCCCTGCATTTAAAACCTGCTCAAAAAAGGCTGAATGAAACTTTTTGGTATTAAATTAGACTCGTAAGAAGTGCCTCAGTCCAATTCTAATCCTGTTTGAATAAATGTAGCATTCTCCAGAAAGCTATCATTAAATTGTGCATTATTTTGTCCTGTTAACTCTGAAACCATTTTCTGATTTATGTCAATTTATTCAACCTACCATGCGGCCTACCAAGTCATGTTAATGGGTAACCCCAACAGTGAAGATTTGAATGAGAAAGGGACAAACTACTTTCAAGTACATTCAAGCAGCTGGGAACAATGAAGGATTTATTGCTACAAGGTTATTTAGCTACACTGCTTTTTGCTTCTTTTAAAAGAATAATATAAAAAAATAACCTTAAGAAAAAATCATATATTTCAGTGACAATGTGACATTGGGATGCATTGGCTGATGTAACACTGTGCAGTAATGGACTTGTGCAATGTCTTTTACCCTGCATGATCCCAATTTACTTTGTCATATACTGAGCAGGAGTCAGCTCACTTGCTATTGGAATACAGAATTCTCTAGTGCAGAATTCAGCAGTGATCCAGCCACTCAGGTACACAGCAATGCTACACAAATTTTCAGAAAGTGAAGTGTTATGTATGTGGCTGAGTTGAAACTGATGCAACTAGGTACAATAGAACCCTGGGACTGTATGGCAATATAATTCATTGGGTTCATAGGGTCCCTGGTCAAATTTTGTGTGCAATTAAAATATTTTCAATATTGTAGGCACCAAATGGCCCAGGAGAATTTCTTGACGTTTCATATTTAGTTCTTGCAAAGCGGAGTCAGGTTAAATAATTATCATTATTTTCTTATCTATATTGGATGATTACATTCATCCTGTCTCTATTGGGATGATATAAATAAACATGTACTGACTGCCAATGATGGGACTCTGGTTTGTAGAGGATTTCTGTCACCACATTCTTTTCACGTGGACTTTAAACTCCTTTAACAATTGAGGTAAATATATTAATTAATTAATTAATTTCATGGAGTCATATGGTACATAGAAAATCCTAAAGGGCCATCTACACAGTGCTGAGATGGATTATTGGAGATGGAGTTTGGGATGTTTATTCTGAACATCCCAAACTCTCAGAAATTTTTTGTGAACACATCAAAATAGAAACAGTGACTAGAGGAGCCAGGGAATGACTATGGAGTGAAGTGGATGTAAATCTAATAGGCTCCCACTATGTTGTGACATTTTCCACCACTTTTATTGCTAAAATTCTTCAAACCCTTATAAAATTATATTTGAGACTACTGCAGATCCCTCTTTATGGCTGGAAGAAATTCTCATGCCCCTTCATTTTCAGGCCATCAAAAAATCATGACAATGAAGGCAGGACAGAGCAGGGGCTAAAGCTGGGAGACTGAAGAGTAGGGCTGAGAGGTCAATGGAGAGGGAGAGAAAGCTGGAGTTTGGGGAGATAAGAGGCAGGAGAGAGGAATGAAGCCCAGAGGGAGGTCAGAGAGATGGGGATTTAGTTGGGAGCCTGCAGCAAGACAGAGACCAATTTGGGGTCAAAAATATCAGTTTTTATTAGACAGGCAGTATACTATACAGCTCACGAAGTTATTGGTTCCCACACACACACACGCGCGCGCGCACACACACACACACACACACTGGTAGCAGGAGAGAAAAGGCTTGGTGGAGGGATTGAAGTTGAGTTATGAAGGGACCGAGCCCAGGTCCTTTGCTTGGGGAAGGAAAGGTGGGTGATAGCTACCTATCCTGGGCTATGAGTTGATCCTTGATAGCCAATCGGGGTCCTCTCCAGCAAGGTGTTGTTCAGAGGGGGTTGCCAGCAGGGCCTCTGGTGGCATGGTTTAGTGCTGGTCCAGATGGAGAAGGCATCCCAAAGAGATCACACTCTACCACCCCTTTTATAGGGATGGGCTACCTGTGTCTCCTATGGGAAGGACATGTCCAGGCAAGAACAGTCCTTCTCGGATGCATACATGCAGAGCCAGGTGTCTTTATTGTCTGGTAGGACACAATGGTGGGGTTGCTGGTTTCTGTAGGGTCTTTTCTTCCAAATGTTGGGTTCCTATAGGTCCTTTATCTTTCAAATGCTGGGTTTTGTTTCTGTTCCTGGGTGAGGTCTGTGGTTCCTGGGTGAGTCAATGCAAGGCAATGGTTGGGTTGTTGAGTTGATGGTTCGGTTGTTGGGTTCAGTAGAGGCCTGCTACCATTGTATCTCAAGTGCCCTCATTCATTCAGGAACCCATTTACATGAGACTGGTTAGACATGAGTTACAACATAGCTTATACCCGGACAGAGGACACAAGATGGAGGCTTAACATACAAAATGGAAACTTCACATTACTTGACATTACTTTACAGACATAGGCCTAAGTCATATAAATTCAGTATAAAACAGTAAAAATCAATACAAACACAATAGAACATGATTTACCATATAAAAGAGGCTTGTTACTATAAGGGAGTATAAGAACTTAGCTTAGCTTACAAATACTCCTTGTAATCACTTATAAGGGATAGATTGGGTAGAGAGAAAGTTAGAAATTGCTGGGGAAGGGAAGGAAATGTATTTTTAAATAAAAAGAAAAAAGAAAAACCAGGGGTTTTTCTACAAACTGAATTAATTATTGTCTCAGAAGGCAGAGTATGCTTTATATAGATTATGCCAAGATTATTGGGAATCAGGGGAATGTGCAAAAAGGTTACTAACATATAAGCTAAAGGGTAAATCTGACTGTAATAAAATATCAGCTATAAGACACTCAATGAGGAATATGTATTTGACACACAGACAAATCAAACAATAGTTCAGTCAATTCTGTTCTAATTTATAGAGTGAGAATCTGAACGTTACTACTGAGGAAATAGATACGTTTCTGGACTTTATACTCATATACCGAATTCTAGAGGGGAAACATGGAATTTTAGTGGCTCCTTTATTATTAGATGAAATAACTTTGGCCTTGAAGGACATGAACAATAATAAATCTCAGGAAGTGATGGCTTTCCTGTGGAGTTATATAAAAAAAATTAAAAATTTATTGTTACTCCAATACTTGAATGTATGTAATGATAGTAAAACTAAGGTATACTATGAACCACTTTACATTAAATTATTATTTCTGTAATTCCTAAAGCAGGGGAGGATTTTCTGAATTGTTCTAACTATAGAACATTTCTTTAATGAACCTAGACACAGAAAGAAACCTAGCTAAAACTTTATCACTTAGATTAGAACAAGTCCTTCTGAAGTTAATTCACAAAAAATCAAGTAGTATTTATCCCAAAAAGGCCATGGTTCGGATAATATACATCAGGTTATTGATACAGTAGCAGCAATACAAAATTCCAAAGTGTAACTCTTTCCGCATTTGATGCAGAGAAGGCTTCTCGTTGTGTTTCTTGGAAGTATCTCATGGGCTTTCGTAAAGAATCTGTAAGTTCCATATAGTTATTTTGTTTTATACAAATCTCACTTCAAGAGTTGTGATCAGTATTATCAAATTCAATTGCCTTGCAAAGGGGGACTCAACAAGGTTGCTCTCTCCCTTGTATTTGATTTAGAATTGGAACCATTGGCTACAGCTATAAGGAATAAGAATAATATAAAAGGCTTTAAGGTAGGAGATAGTGAACACAGGATCTTCTTGTATGCAGATGATGCACTAACACTTCTGTCACAACTTAAGAGATCACTTCCCGGCTGTCATGATACAGTCTCCCCAGGGATTGCAGTGATGTCCCTAGGGCACTGTGATCATGTCGGCTTTGCTGTATGGGCACCTACTAGTCTTTCCTGCCACATCTTGCTGGTTTAAATGGTGAATCAGGAAGCTGCCCTTGGGTTGCTGCTCAGTCACAGTCCTGACAGACTCCTTTAAACCCTGTGGGTTGTTGGACTCCTTATTGGGTCCCACGCTCAGGAGGTGCCTTACAATACCCCCAAGCCTTATGAGCTAGATGTGTGGCTCCAAAACTGTCCCTTTACCACACCCCATGCATCACAGATGGTATTTAGATATTGCCTCTTGTGATGAGGCCTCAGTTGAGTTTGGTCTCTTGTTGTCACTGGACCCTTAGCCTGAGTAACTGTACCTTCTGGCTTTGGGATCTCTTTACCTCCTGTCGCTATGCCCTCTGGCACTGGGCTCTCCGCAGCCCTGTCACTGCAGCCTCTGGCATTGGGCTGTCCGTAGCCCTGTGGCTGGATCCTCTGGCACCGGCCTCTCCGCTGCC
>NW_005842152.1:1407441-1420944 GCF_000455745.1 Alligator sinensis | reverse complement strand
CTTGGGCTCTGGGCCCCCCGTCCCCCGGGGGCTGCATCCTCTGGCACTGGGCTCTCCGTAGCCCTGTGGCTGCATCCTCTGGCACTGGGCTCTCTGCAGCCCTGTCACTGTATCCTCTGGCACTGGGCTTTCCGCAGCCCTGTTGCTGTACCCTCTGCAGCCCCTGTCTCTGCGCCTCACTGGTGCTGGGGCTCTACACAGTAGTGTGCCCCAATGAGACCTACTCCTCCCCAATAGCCTCAGTCCAGTCCACTGGTTTAAAAACAACAACATAAATATGAGCCCCTGGGCTATAACATAATACAAGTAATAATACCAATGACACTGGAGGCCACACTCTGCACCTTTAAGAAGGCCAGTTTCCCCCTCAACAATGCATGCCTCCTATCCCCAGGTACTTTAGGAGATCCTGGAGCACATTAGTCTCACCGGTAGCCAGACAGGCAGCCAAGCATGTCCATGGAGCTCTTCTGTATGAACTCCTTCCCCCCACCCTCGCTGTTGGCAGAGAACCAACTACCTCCAGCCCTAGCCCTGGGTCTTATATGTGCTCAGGACCCTGCCTTCTCCTGGTCAGCTGAATGGGTTCAGGTACTAGCTAATTCCATCATTAGCCTGCTACCATGGCAACCTGTACCTGTGGGGTTTCTGCCTGGCTCCTAGGGCCCTCTCTCTCTAGGCAGTTTCTACCCTTAAAGGAGCAGGCAGCTTAGTGCTCTGAGACACTGGCCTAGCAATTTATGCAGTTATAAAATTAACTGAACCAAATCTGAGTTACTTAGACTAAGTCAGTATATTACAAAGGACATGTTTAACAAACAACAATCAGAACATATAAATTATTTGGGTAATAACATATCCAAGAATATTAATATTACTGTCTGCTAAAACATCTTGATATCATATTACAGGGTATGAACAAATGTCACAGCTTGGCAGTATCTTTATGGAGGTGTGTCAACATTTTAAAAATTAATGTTTTACCTCACCTTGAATAATAACTTCAAAGTTTTTATTACCTATTATACAACCAATCCTATTTTGTTAAAATAAAAGGAATATTCAACAGGTTTCTGTGGGGAGAGGATAAAAAATTTAAACTTTAATCAAAAAAAGATGCAACTACCAATTTAGATGGATGGCTTCCATCTTCCAAACAGTTGACAATATCTAATGACAGCCAGCGTGGGATGGGGAGGGCTGTCATACTACCTACCAAATGACTGATATACTTGAAAACTCTCCTGTGTGAATGGGAATTGCTTTTTCCTTTAGACCAATACAGCTACAACTTGGATAGCTGACACATGGAAGATACCAAATTGTAGCCGATTTTTAAAATGAAATCTGTAATTTTAAAAGGAGGAAGCAACTTTGACCACCTGAAACCTAAGGTACTGCTCCTGCCTTTGTTCAAGGTAATTTGTATCTTCACAGAGCCTCACAACATAGCTCAGAGACACCTCACCAGAAAAGAAATTCCTGCCCAGAGCAGCATCCTATCTATTGTCTCCTCTGTGAAATATGAAACACCATAACCAGAAGGAAATATGAATACATCCTGCTTACCAACTGTGGTGGCTGCGCTTAGGATACCTCTTCATACCCTCTTATGATCTTCCAATGAAAAGTAGGTACCCTGTCTTTCCTACCTGCCACGTCTTGGATGTTATTATTATATGCTCTAATTTATGGTGTCACTAGTTGGGAGGGTTATTATATATAGTTCAGTTTTTTTTTGGTTGTTTTTTTTTTTTTATGCCTCTATTAGAGGTCCCGGTACTATGGGGAAATACCTCACTCGCGTTCTCGAATATCCACACGCACTCATTGATATATATATATATATATATTAACAGTTTGGTTCAGATTAACACTTGTCTTTATTTTTATCTTTTATCACTCTATACAATTGTTTCTTCACTTTTAGGCAGAAGCTGCCTTTTGTATCCTTTTTCTTTTCTTTCTTTAACCTTATCAGTAATATCAACTTTGTAACTCTACCTATATAAAGTTCTAATGCAACAACTATCAATTTGGTGGAACAGAACTCAGTAAACAAAGTCTCTTTCAATCTTGTTTGTCTGGTTTGTTTGTTTTTTTGTTGAGGGCTTTTATCTTCAACTCCGCTGTATACTCCCTTTTCATTCAGTTGCTATAAGGGTCTACCTTTTATCCTGCGTGTGACCTATTAAGTCTCACCTTTCCTTCATGGTAAACTGAACAGTACTGCCAAGCATTGGATCTCTGACAACCATGAGTGCCTGTAGATATGCTGCAAGGCTGCTCCGATGCACTGTAATTATAGCTCATTGGAGCAGATGTAATTAATGGAGTCTGATAGAGCGTGATAATTACTGCGCTCCAGCCAGCCTCCACATCTTGTGTATTAGCATCCCTGTGATTCAAAATGGTGGCAGGGGTGCTTTAACTAAAGCTTGTCAAATAAGCTTTAGTTCAAGTGCCCCCACCACCATTTTGAAGCATGGGGATGGTGATACATGAGGTGCTGCAGCATTTTAATTAAAGTAGTTCTCAGAGCTGCTTTAGTTAAAGCACCCCCCCATGTGTGAGCCAGGTGTCTAAACCACTAACCATTAGTAGTCACTCCTTTTTTTCTTTTCTTTTTAAAATGTTGTCTTGATTTTTAAAATGCAATACCAAAATCAGAGATATGTTTATGAATAATATATGAATTGTTAACTATGTACATGTCTCACAATAAGTAATAAAGGAGAAAATAAAAAGATAAAAAGGTGCGAGGGAAGAAGATAGGTTAGAAGAAGACCATTGAATTGTGCAAGTACTAATATTTTAATTACCAAAATAATGTAAAAATTATTTACAAATTGCATACATTTTTTCAAAGCTGTTAAGCCTGATAAACACACCTGTCTCCATGGATGCCAGCTGTGCCATCTTTTCATACCTGGTTTTGACCTTTGGAAATGTCCTACTGTTCCAATATAGCAATATAGTGTAAAATCAATTGTCAATATTTGATCATTGTATATTGCTGAATTCTACTGGCCTTCATTCCATTTCAGTTGTAAATGCTTTGTATCAGGTCTATTATGTGATATTATAAATTCATAGAATGGTAGCACAGAATGGGGAAGATAAACCAAAAATAATATATCTGGTGTAGCAGTTTAGGTACACTCTGGGTACGTCAACACGAGATGCTAACTGCACAGTAGCCTAATAACACTGCTCAGTAGTGTGCCGGACAAAAAACATGCTAATATGCTACTGTGCAGTAAGTGTCACTAAAAACCTGTGTGCTGACACTACTGTGTGATAGTGTAAGTTACTGTATATTGATTTAGCACTTGGTTAACCAAGTACTAAACTTAATGTGTGGTAACTATGGTGCATTAATGAACATGTAGATGCACCCTATAGCACTGATAGAATAGAGAATAGATTGGGCATAGGGTGTCTCTCCCTTAGGGTGTAGAGAGTGAGAAAGAGAAAATGGCCATGATAACTCCCTCTGGAATTGGAGGGATGCAACATGCACTTGTTATTACAAGAGAAGCAGTTGCTTTATTTACCTATGGAGGTATCGGTTACATTTTATAAGTGTAAATCTAGATATCTTAAAAAAATCTTACAAGGATAACCTTATTTTAAACCCTGTTGCAGCCTCAGCATATTCCCCCCCATGCCTCAGCCTCTTCCCCTGTGAAATCAACATCAGTTAATCAGATCCATGTACTTTTGCCCTACCTCTAAAAACACAGTCTTTCAAGAGAAAATGGATTGGAAGCTATTTTCACTTCTGACACAAATGAGTGAATGAGAAAGTTTGCTTTGAATATTAAGATAACTGTTTCTTTTGAGCAAAATGGAAAGGAGTAAACAATCCTGTAGACAAAAAGGAATTAAAAAAGGAAGATTGCCCATGAGGAGGTTGCAAAATGAAAATCATTCTGTCAAATAAAAGGTGACTGAGAATTTATTTCTAAACAACACCAGGGAATTTAGAAGAGAGTTAAATTCCTGTTAATGAATTTGGTAACAGAATTTAACCCTAGGTAAGGGCTCTGACAAGAGGAAAAATAAAACTATTTTAAAATGATATTTTAAAATGTATAGCAGACAAACCATGCCTGGTCCTACACACAGAGGAATAAATCCCCCAAAAAACAGCAAGACACATTCATAGAAAATAAGTCTCCAAATTAATAAGTCATCACAGGGATGATATAATTGGGGAGCATGTGGTACTCTTATAGATGCAAAAGCTTTTCTAGAAAAAGATTGCCCAATCAGTTTGGCAGTTTTGTACCAAATATCAGGCAAGCAGCTATGGGACACAATCTGGTCTTTTTCTGTAAAAATTATTACAGCTCTGATTAGTTCTTTTAGAGACTATTAGAGATGCACACTGTACACTGATTCATCTTGATAATGTACATCTGACATCCCTCTATTGTTTTCTAAACAAGGATGCAATGACAAAATATGGATGCATAATGGGACAGTGGAAAGTGTCAAGCAACTATCATCATGTTCAGTGAAAGAATATAACTGATCAAATAACCACAGCATATTTATTGCAGTTTCATATAGTCCACAGCTAATATCCAAGCCAAGTTGTCTTCGCTTTGTGCAAAACAAATGATCTATTTATAAAGATAATCTATTTTAAATTGTAATTGCTACTATTACAGGTATAACATTATGGTCTGGATTTAGAAGGAAGTCAAATCAGATGATTGTAATGGTCTTTACCATCCTTAAAACTTGTGAATATTAGTCACTGTTAGTGAAATGCTTTAAGATCATTTTAAAAAACAGTGCATTTCTACATGCTCTGCTAAAGTATAAGTTGGCAGGAAATTATAAAAAATCATTTTTGGTTGAGTTAGAAGAAAAAGTTATTTTTAAAGGGAATTGTCAATATTTTCTCTCAAGCTAATCAACTGATTTCCATGTGGGGGGAGGACTATGTTTTTTGTAAAAAGTAAAGGAAGAGGTAACATAGTGGAACAACTGGAAGTGTAGCTCCAACTTTGATTTTTGAGAATATATATAAAACATTTCCTTGGACATCTGCGAATAGAAATAATATTTAAATCTACCATTTGAATTCATAGTCTAAAACAAATGCTTTATAATTTTGCCTGAGGATTACTTCTTAGTTCAACTTCACTGAACACACAGTAATCATATAGCAGAAAAAAAAAGTGTGTACCTGGAGAGAAGTTGTGAGTGTATCTGCAAATCTCAGCTCTGTTGTTGTGCATTTCATCTCACTCAGTAATGTTCTATTAGGCTTTTTTGAATACTTGATATGGAGAGAAGGATTTCACGGAGCCCTCCAAGATTATGTAGTATAATAGACACTGTTCTTTATTACAGGCTGGCCATTTTGTAATTCTTTATTGCCATAAAATGGCTGAATACCTGGTTTATATAGTTCTCTTCAGATTCCTTTTTTGTAAAAATTATCCTAAAGTGGCATAGTGGCTTTGCACCACCCCCTGCTTGTCCTTCAGTCCCAGGTACTAATACAGCTTTGTGGGTTCACTAGCTACCTGGACATAGAGTTCAGAGCTGAATGAAAGAAGGGAGGTGAGGTGGTTGCTGGAGGAGTATGCAGCTGTAATAAGCATTATTTTGTTATGGTTGGGACTACTGGATGCTTGTAGTGGGAAGGGAAATAAAAAGTGATGGACTAAACAGTAGAATAAGTGAGAGTATGCATATTGACTGGGATAAGGCAGTAAGAAAGAATGGAATTAATCTGAGCAGAATGTAGGAGAACTACAGATGATGGGTAGATGAAAAAATCTTGGCAGTAGAGACAGCAGGGGTAATGGAGGAAATGTCAGATGGGAAGCAGAAGAGACTTCATGGAGAATTATATAGCTAATTGAATATAAAAATGATATGGCACTATGCTATCTTGGTCAGGTGTCTCAAATTAAAGTTTGTTTTCGATGTAAGAGAACGTATAGGTCCATACCTACTAAATTAAAAAAATATATTTATCTAACTACTTGTTCTATTAAATATGATTAATTCCCTATGTTCAAAGAGAACTCAACAACAGAGAAGATCAAGAATTCTAAATTCAGCTATGATATACTGACTAGTATTATTAATCAGTACAATCGTCATTTCACTGGTGCTCTGGTTTGAGTATTTGTGCAAGTGCTCACGGTGAAACCAAAGGGTTCATATTCTGACTCACAAGGAGCAATATAAGTGCTGTAGAACACTGCATATTCTTATCCAGGAAGATTTTAAAAGCTTCTGTAAAGAAAGCCTTTGAGGGAAAATCACAGACCTAGTTAAAGCCAGTGCATACATGAAGTCCCTTTCTTTGAGACTTAATGGAAGGAAAATCATAGCTTTTGTATTTGGTGATATAGCTGAAAACAGTAGAAGCCACTGTCCAAGACAGTGGGTTACACAGGATGAGGAGTTTCCCATTTGCGAATTCAGGAGGTTAGGAATTGTTTGTCAAAGTTCTGTATGGCACAGGCAGAAAGCCATAGAAAAAATAAGTAGACACTCAGTGTGTCTACACAGGATGTTACGTTGCCATAGCAATGCACTACAGTACTATAGTGATGTAGCACTGATGGGCACAAACTGTTACACCGCAGGTACACCGCCATAGCAATGCACTCTCTCTCACTATAGCACATTGCTATATGTTTTGGGGTTTTCAGGGAACACTGTGGTACATATCTTTAATTTCCCAGCCTGTGTATCTGCTAGTTCCAGACACAGTGGGCCTTGAAGGAAACTTTGTCAAAAACAGGCTTTTAGAAGCCAATTAACCCTTATTGTTCCCCTGGAATTTGAGAGTCTGAATTCAGACATCTGGATGATGCTCAGTGAAGTTGATGTTGGATGATCATCTCCTCGATGCTCATAGTTTTGACTTTGCAAAAAGATGCTAACATTAGTGTATCTGTCTTCCTGCTATATTTGAAGGATCTTCCACAGGCAGCATTGATGGTATTTCTCCAGTGATTTTAGGTGTATCTCCTGTATGTTGTCTATGTCTCAGTTCTGTACAGTGAGGTAAGGATCACAACTGCTTGATAAACCATGAGATTGGTTTTAAATCTGATGCTGCAATCTCTGAACACCCATTTCCTCAGGTATCCAAAAGCTTCACTTGCATGTTTGAGGTGATGTTGGATTTTGCCAGTATCAGCCTTCTGTGAGAGAGAGTTTTGGAGGTGTGGGAAATAATGTTCTCCAGAGTCTCATAATGAATCTGAATTACTGGAGCTTGGGACTGCTTATTAAGAGCTTGTTGATGGAGGACCTTAGTCTTCTGAATGTTAAATGTCAGTCCCATTTTCTTGTATGCCTTAGTAAAGACGTTGACAATTTCCTGAAGGTTTGCCTCCAAATAAGCACAGACTACAGCATCATCAAAGAACTGGAGCTCGATGACTGGGGTCAGGGGAGTCTTGGTTTTGGCTCAGAGTCAGCCAAGATTAAACAGCTTACCACCCATTTGATTATTTAACTCTACTCTGACTGGAAGCCTGTTGGTGGTCAGATGTAGCATCATGGTAAGGAATACTGAGGATAGTGTAGGAGCAATGATGCATCCTTGCTTAACTCCAGTGTTACCCTCAAAGCTTAGGGATAGACATTCAAATATCCTAAGCCTGAATTGATTCGATCTTTGCAGGTTAGTCTAACCTGGCTAAGCTAAATTAGCTATGTAACCAGAAAGACATCCCAGAAATGCTGGCATATGCCTGCAGTGGCTCAGGCTAGAAGCCAGGGGGAGGCAGGGGAGGGTGCTAGAGCAGCCCTCTCTTCCCTTGCACAGAGATGAGCTCAGGTCTGGGATAGACATTGCATAAACCAGTTTGAGCCAAATCAGTTAAGTCGGATACTACATTGAACCAGATTTATCTCAAACCAGTTTCAGCCATTCTCAAACTGGTTTATGTGCACTGAACATCTGTTATGTTACAGGTTTAAACCAGTTTCTGATCACTTAAACTGGTTTATGTGTAATGTCTGTCCCTAGCCAAAGGCTGCATCCTTGTAACCCACATTCAGCTGTTCTCTGCACTGCCAGGGAGCCGTGTGGGGGGGGGGGGGGGGGAAGGGCTTGACCCCTGGATATTCAGGGTTCAAAAAACTGTGCAAAAAATAAATAAATAAATAAATAAAAGCAGAATGGCACACAGGGGGAAGCACGTGCTACTCAAAACCAGAGCCTGACTGGCCAGAGCCACACTCCGGCTCCCTGCCAGGCTCCAAGTGGCAGGATTGCTGCTTCTGCTGCTCCAGGAGACCCCCCAGGACCCTTTGTAAGGCTGCTGGGTCCAGAGGTAACCTGCTATGTGTCAGAGGGCGCGTAGCACATGCATTCTCCAGGGACAACTAGTAGCGCACAAGGTGTCCCACCGCTAGTTGTCCCCAGGGAACCAAGTGTCCGTGCTTATGTGGACGCAGCCATAGGGATCTGTGATAGATCCATCCATTACTTAGAACCACTGCTCAAATACCATCGTGGAGCAGGTGAAGAATGGTGACAAATTTCAGTGGGAATCTGTACTTCAGAAGAATCCTCCACAACACTTCTTAGTTGCCAGGGTCAAAAGCTTTCCTGAGGTCAAAAAAGGCCATATAGAGAGTTTTATATTGTTCCCAACATTTTCCCTGAAGCTGGTGAGCAGTGAAGATCATGTCAGCTGTGCCTCTTGATGTCCTAAACCCACAGTGAGATTCTGGGAGGAGCTCTTTAGCAAGTGGAAGGAGACGGTTCAGGAGGGTTCTTGCAATGATTTTTCTGGGGTGGATAGCAAGGCGATCCCTCTGATTTGCTTCCTTTTTAAAATATTTTCATGATCATGGCATCTTTGATGTTATCTGAGATTTCCTCATTATTCCAGAACCTTAAGAGGAGGGCATGGAGCTGCAACATAAGTTCCTCTCTCCCTTGCTTTTCCTCCCCTGCTCCTGCAGCCCCACGTGCTGAGCTGCAGGTCCTAGCTTTGCAGGACTGCAGGGGTGGAACTTCTTACAACCGCATGCAGAGCTGAGAGTACAGGCTTTGAAGTGTTGCATAGTGGGAATGTCTCCCTTCTGAGACACAACTAGAGCCCTGTGACTGCAACCCAGCATTTGGGGCTGTGGAAGCAGCTTTGAAGTGCCACACAGGGAGAAGCTCACCCCCACCTATAGCACTTGAGAGCCCTATGGTCACAACATCATGAGTGGGGCTGCAGGCATGGGCTTTAAAGCCCGGAGGGAAAGCGCTCATTGAACCCCCCCCACCCCACCAACATGGACCAATCATCCCCATCCCCACTGTTTCCAAGGTCCCTTTGTTGTGCCCCAGCTCAAGTCTGGGATCATGCCCAGTATGCAAAGGCCAATAAAGATACCAGGGGTGAAAGTATAAAGAAGATTTATTGCTAGCAATAAAAGGTGCAAGCGGAATAATTTCACGTAACAAGCACACAGATTCTTAATTCTAAGCATCTTTTATACAGGAGTATTGGACCTTCATAAGCATTCTTGTTTGCTAATTGGTTATAAGGGAGTGACGCAAGGAGTTCTTTACTGAGCATGTCTCTATACCTGTGTTTTAGCTATGTATCTCATTTCCATACATGTAGGTTTCATTAGCATACTTTCTCCCCACCTAGGGGTGTGATTTTTAGTATTTAAATTAGCTCTTTGCCCTAGTCCTCTGATTCTGCTTTTGTTTTCAAGCCTCCTTTATCTAAGACTGTCTCCTCCTTATCGTTCCAGGATGGGCGTTAGTTACATAACAGAGACTTTTGCTTGGGCTTTGTATAGTGGTTTCTAGGTCAAACCTGACACCTTGGCCCAACTCTGCCACAGACCTAGACTACAGTCCTGGTGTTTCTAGAGCCCCACACTTAGATCCTACCTGAATGGTTGTCCTAACTCAATGCTTTTTGGGTATGGGAGGGGAAGGGACCTGGATTTGCCAGACCCCACCTCCACCACCTAAACAGTATTTACAGGTTCTCAGTGAGAATGGAGTTGCATGATACAGACCAGCTGGACCCTACAAGAACTACCCCAAGTCTGGTCTTAGTAGTGGGATGCAGCCCCAGTTGCATTGCATGCAAAATTCCCCCATTGTGGCCAGAGACCCAGGAGTGCTTTGGAAAAAGCATCCCCGACTCCCTCACCCACCATACCCCGGTCTGGCTGCCATGGCAAATCCCCAGAAGCACTGTGGGCAAAGTGCCTCCCGTCCCCTGCCCCCGCACAGCCAGAGCTCCAGCTTCAAGAGACTTCACATGCTCATGTCTATCATCTGAGCGGGAGAGCGAGGTTGTTGTGAAAAGTGAGACATAGTCCCCTGGGCCTATGAGCCAGTCAGCATTGACCTGTGCCATTACATCACCTGTCTCCAGGCAGCCTGGGAAGCTTGCAAAGCACATTTGGATGTGTACTTTGGGGTCTCCTGGTTGAATGCCTTGAGCAAAGCAATCTGTCTGCAGAGTATGCAGCTGTCTCCAGGCACAGTTGTACTCTGTTTTCTGAGGTTGTCCAGCTGCTTAAACTAAACTGCTTAACTTCTACCAGTTAATTTGAACAATTGCACACGCTCAATGTGACTTGCTTGGGTTTTAAGGTTGGTAAAGATAGCTAGAGGTAGCTAAATATTAAGAGACTGTCAGGATGGGGATAGGAAGAAGACTGAAAGATAACAGGAAAGTAGGGCAGTGAAGGACGCATGTAGTTATCCAGTCTAGCCCACAGCTCATGACAGGCTAGGCCCTGACAAAACCATCTTGGTCAAAAGTGCATCTAACTTGTTCTTGAAAATTTCTAGGGACGGAGATTCCAACCCCTCCATATGGCTTGGTTCCAAACCTTCCAAGTGGCCTGGTTCAATGCTTGACCATCCTCATAGCCAGAAATTCCCTCCTTACCTCCAAGCTAAATATTTTCTCTGTTGCATTTTGAGGCCATTGCTCCTAACCTGGTCCCTTGCAGTCACAGAAAAAGGTTGTCTTAATCTTCTCTATAATCTCTCTATAATCTCTCATCAAGTTCCCCTTTAGTCTTTTTTTTTCTCTAGACTATATAACCCTAGTTATTTCAGTTTTTCCTTTTAAGTCATGCTTCCCAGGTTTCTAATAATTTTTTGTCACTCTCTGCTGGACTCTTTCCAATCTGTCCACACCTTTCTTGACATGTGGGACTCAAAATTGGACACAATATCCCAGGTAAATTCATGCCAGAGCCAAATTGATAGGAAGAATGACTTCCCTTGATTTACAAGTGACACTCTTGTTGATACAACCTAGTATGTTGTTGTTTTTTTCTTACAAAAATCGCACACTCTTGGTTCATATTCAGTTTAAGGGCATAGGTCTTTCTTCTACAGTAGCAGACCCTAGCCAGTTCTTCCCTAACCTGTATGTGTGCATTAATTATTCTGTCAATTTCAGGACTTCGTATTGTCCTTGTTGAATTTCATAGATGAAATGGATGAAGGAATTTTTATGGGTATGGGGATCCATAAGGAGGAGAGAACTAATACATCGGAAGTGAAAAAGTGTATGGTTGATTGCATTAAATCTGGAGAGTGTGTAGATACTGTCTACACACCAAACAGGAAGAGAATAGCTAGAACATGAATGCTCAGGCCCTGTACAAGCTTCCAGAATTTCTTCCATCCTGTGCTACTTACTGGTCAAGACAAGGGAGATGATTTTCCCAGTCTATAAGAGCTTCACTTTCACATATATTTGGTTTTTGGTGACTGGATTTAGGCTTAGAAGATCTGGGCTAGGAAATCATGATTTGTCAGGCATTTGACTTTAAACAACGAAACATTTCTATCTGTTCATGGAAGGGTAGAAGGGAATAGGAAGGGCAGAGATAAAATAGTATAATTCTTTACTTTTGATTTTCTTAGAGGAGATGTGAACAGATGGCATATTTGAATAGAAAATGTTACATTTCGTATGAAAATAAATTTTACCCCAGGCAAACATTGTACCACTTGATAGTCACTTACCATTCTGATTAACATTACACAAGGCAGATTTTAATGTGGAGCTTAAATACAATAGATTAATTCAGAAAAAAAATTGAAATGTATTTAGGCAGACAAGGTTCCTTGGGTGAATTTGATATCTTTTATTAGACCAACCCAAATGGTTGGAGAATAGTTATTAAGCAAGCTTTCGGGTTCAAAAACCCTTCATCAGGCTCAGGAAGCTGCAGCAGTTGGTGTGTGCTCTTCACACCAACCGCTGCAGCTTCCTGAGCCTGACGAAGGGTTTTTGAACCCGAAAGCTTGCTTAATAACTATTCTCCAACCATTTGGGTTGGTCTAATAAAAGATATCAAATTCACCCAAGGAACCATGTCTGCCTATTATCTTAACATGAAATCCAGTTTCACTGCTAAGACCATACCGCTAAGATTAAATTCTTATGATGTAAGACCACATTAATGAAAGCATTTCAATCTACGGACCCAAGTAAGAAAAGGAAATCAGTTTTTAAGTACCTTATACATTTTACCTTTCCCTGTCATTGCTACAGCAATAAAGATATTGCTAAGATCATTTATAAACTCTAGAGGTGTCAAACTTCTAATAAAATAGCAGAATACTGTGATAAGAAGATAAATTATAAGATAATAAGAAAAAGAGTACTAGATGAGAGTTAAATAGCTGGTGCAGTCTGCTTATGCTTCTACAGAAGGTATTTTTAGAAATTACTAATTCTGTGATGTAAGGGGCTTGTTTTAAAGGAATGTAAGGAATATGCAGCAGCAGACATGCTTAAAGTACCAAACAGTCGAAGGCCTTGTTGGAAATACATACTGATTTACTGTTTGTTTCATTTGGCAAAGACTTGCCACCTGGCCAGTTTAATACTCAATCAGGCTGGTTCCTCATTTCATAAATTCCAGATGAAATTAATGGAGCCAAACGTAAAAAACAATTTCATTAAATACGTGGTGCAGAAAAAAAATGCAAAGTACAATCCCTTGCCTTTTCTGCTTGACAGAATTAAATCCAAATCAGTCTTAAGCAAAGACGCTAGAGCAAATCTCCATGCCAAGCATAGGAGCAAGAGGAGAAGGGAATGTGGCCTATTCAGCAGGGCTCTTCATAACTTGCCTTGGACTCCTCCATAGTTCTGCTGCAGTCGAACAGTTTTTCCTTTTCAGCAAGCTAGTGGCTCTATTTAGTGCGAGGCAATCGGTTTAAATCTTGTGTTCTATTTGTATACTGGACAGTTAAAAGAGGCAACTCCTCTATAATGCTTACTATAGTTTAGAGGCAAATTGTATCAATTTTAAAAGGTTGGGGAGAGGCAGCAAGGGAAAAGGCTCATCTACTTGTGTGCCCCTGTTTAGGGCTCTGGTTCAGGATTGTATCCCCTATGCTCTACAACAGAGGTCGGCAGCCCCCGGCACGCGTGCCGAGGATGGCATGCGAATCCAGATTCCTCGGCATGCGTTGGGGCTGTGGCCGGGGTGGGGAAGCAGCCCGCG
>NW_005842152.1:1387170-1402253 GCF_000455745.1 Alligator sinensis | reverse complement strand
CTGACTCCCCAGCCCAGCCCAGCCCCTGGCTTCTTTACTTTTCATTCCATCCAGGAAGAGCACACACCAACCGCTGCAGCTTCCTGAGCCTGACGAAGGGTTTTTGAACCCGAAAGCTTGCTTAATAACTATTCTCCAACCATTTGGGTTGGTCTAATAAAAGATATCAAATTCACCTAAGGAACCTTGTCTGCCTATATCCTTAGACCAACACGGCTACAACCTAAACCCCTGAAATGTATTTATGCATTTATGATGTTAAAAGGGAATGAAAAGGTCTATACTTGCACTGCTGTTTTAATAGAAAGGGACCATTTATTTCTTTTATATCTCTAGAGCTGTGTTTCAAATATAAATTTTAGGTGTAACATTTTTAGCACTCAGCTGTCTTTGATAAATGTAGTAAAAATGGAGAGTGTGGATTATTAATGCATCGGTGGGATGTGAACACTAGAGACACATTGGATTGAGTAACATTTAAAAAATGAAAACAAACAAATGAAAAACTTATTAATTGGAGACCAAAACAAAGCCCCCTTGAACTAGTTGGTTTGAATTTTGCAGCCTTTGATTTACAGCAAGGGATCCTGATTGTGGGCACTATGGAGAACAATGAGTAAATATTAAGCCATAAAAATAAAAATAACTTAATAGATTTATAGTATAAAAAGAAGAAAGGTCCTAGCACTCTTATAAGAGATATATTTCTGGAAAGGAACTGATGTTATATTTGTCCCTCAATAAATTGTACCCATGTTTGTCTCTGAACAAAAATATCTAGGGATTGGTATATACCCACATTGGATTTCCAATCAGGGTTTTGCTAGTGGTGGCAGTCCCTCAATATGAGGATGACTCTCTTCCCATAAATAGGGGAGTCATTGGTGAGTCTAGACATGACCAAAGAAGCTGATCGGAGATCCATATATTCACCTGCAGACATGGCAAACATGTCTGGGAGGAAGGAGTGAATCCTTATGATGTCACGTCACAGCTCTTCCCTTTGTCTATCTCATCTAGCTGCCTTCAAAGCAAGATGAATTTTCTCAGAATGATCAATGTCTTGTAGTATATCATGATACCATTGTGAATGATAAGGTACTCAGTCTCCAGGTATTGATATTAATATCAGTAATATACAGGGGGTACATCAACACATGTGCTTAGTCATGTAATTAGTCCACAGAGTAGACTAATTAGCTCTGCAATAAAATGTCACCATCTACACATGTGCCGGTATTAGGGTTCAGTAAATCAATTAACTCCACTGTAAGATAGTAGTGTTGGGGACAATACTATCTTATGGTGGAGTAATTAATTATGATGAAACACGTGTGGACAATGACTGCGACTGTAAATTGTAACTGGTCAGCACAGGCAGCAGGGGGCCAGACTCTTGCCTGACACCTAATGACACAGCTCCACACTTTTGTCAGTCTCATGCCCCAGCCAGCCGCCCCACTGCTCAACACCACTACCTGGAGCTCAGGGCTGACCACCAGCCCAGGCCTAGTCTGCCCCAGCTCCAATTTCTGCTGTCCCAGGTGCAAGTGTTTAGACACTGCACCCAGGATCAGCATACTCTGGCTCAAACAGCTCTAGAGTTTATTCCTTCACATTGGGCACATCTACACAATGGTTACTGTGTAGTAGACAGATTAACTCTGCAGTAAAGCTTCGGTTGCTGAAGACTGATTAACTCTGCACGACGCTTCAGTCACTGATTAGATTTGGAGGAGATTCGGCTCAATTTGGTAGCCGAATCTCTGAATCCAAATTGAATCAGAAGACCCATTAAAAGTTCCAAATCAAATCTGAAGCCTCCAAATTGATTCAGAAAAGATTTGGAGAGATTTGAAGATTTGAATCAGCTGGGGAGAGACAGGTACAGTTGGGTGGCTGCAGGTTCTCCTGTGGCTTCTGTGGCTGTGCCTGTCTCTCCCCAGCAGGGGGGAGCTGCGGGAGAAGCCCCCATGGCTGCCCTCCCCAGCCCCATCCCCCACACAGCCCCAGGCTCCGGGCACTTAAAAAAAAGCCAAAGCCCTGTACTGACCAGCTGCAGCAGCGGGGATCCGGGCCTCTGAGGTCTTGTGGCAGAGCCCCACCGTGCAGCCCAGGGCAGCGGGGATCACCCCGTCCCCCCCCCCCCCCCAACTGGCACCTGCATGGGTGCAGTGCAGCTTGGCAGGGTGCTGCATGCTGTCTGGGAGCTGAGGCTGAGCAGTGTTGAGCTCTGGCTGACTGCTGGAGCCACCCCAGCTCCCAGACAGCATGCAGTGCCCACGTGGGTGCAAGGCGGGGGGGCCTTCTCCGCTGCCCCCACTGCACAAGGAGGCTCTGCCATTAGCTCCCAGAGACCCTGATCACTGCTGCTACAGCTAGTGAGCGTGTTGTCTTTTTTAAGTGCTGGGAGGCTGAGATGGGGTCAGGCAGGGCAGCCATGGGGGCTTCTCCTGCAGCTCTCCTCACCAGGGCAGAGGCAGGCACAGCCAGAGGATAAAATACTTTATACTGGGATAAATGTGACATCTGTTTGCAGTTGCTGTGTGTAAATAATTAGCCAATAGACAATGTTGTAGATGCCATGAGTTGGGTTTTGTAGGACCAGTCCTATTTGTTGCTGTGCATAGCAAATAGCTTCTTGTCTGTATTTCCTTATTTAGAGCTATTATCAGTAGTCAGCAGCCTCATGGTGATCTTTAGTATTGACTATATCTTAGAAACATTCTTAACCTTGAAACAAGAATCCAGTTTTGCTAATTTAGGTAGCAAAATGAAGAAAGCATCCTTGGGGGGATCCAGAATAATGGTAATGATGGTCTAGCCATACAACCCTTTGGCTATGTGGCACACACTCAAGAGAGCTCATTCTGCATGTGCCACACAGTCAAAACGGGTGTGGATAAAACCCGTTGTTGTGATCCTGGATGCCAGTGAGCTCTCTGAGTTAACTTGCATATCAACAGAGCTCCTGCTTGCATCTCTGCATTGGCCATGAGCTCTATGAGCTAACTGGCTGGTCAGCATGGGGTCTGCCTCGATTCCCTGCTTTCAAGCAACTCTGAAGTGCTGCTGCTTTTCCCTCTTCTGTGCCCCTCCTTTCCCATATCCCTTCCTCCCCACCCCCAATTCAGCACCAGGAAAAAGGAAGAGATGAGCAGCAGTGTTACATAGTCCCTGGTCTCCAGAGCTGAGTGGAAGCACAGGCTGAGCATTGCTGTCAGCTTCTCATCCCCTCCTTTCCCCTTCAGCTTAAGAGGTGGGTGAGGGAGGAGGAGGGAGCTCATTATGCATGCATGACACAGATAAAGGTGGGGGGGATGCAATTGTGCTGCCACCCCCACCCCCAAATCCATTCCCAGAAAGCATTGTTTTCTGGATAGAATTTAAAGCTCTTGTCTTGAACCAGATAATTGTTGATGCCTTTCTCTACTAGTCAAGTCAAATCATACCTCAAATCTTGTGCAATTAAGGCACACTAGTTATCACAAACAACTGAAGACATGGAAGCAATGTCGTTAGCATCAAATCTGGCTGCCCTTTGACTACCTAACCAGAACAAGCAGGTGTATGTTAACAGCTGAGGCAGTCTTTATCACAAGACCAGAATGGGGCTTTCAACATCTCAGTGCTTCACTGGTCCTCTGATCCTGCTTGCATTGACTTATTTGCCCTTAGTATGGTGACCAACTCTCCTGAATTTTCTGAGACAAGTCCAGATTTGGAGTCTATGTCTTGGTATCCCCAAATTCTTCCTGAAATTAAAGTTTTGTCCTTAATTTGAACAACCTCTCTCCAGCCCCTCAAACATACCTAAAGCTCTACATAGATCCATGCTGAGATGAGGCACTCTCCATGTAATTAACTACCCCAGAAACAGTAGAGGCCTGTTCACAGAGTGCTTGCACCTGCATTAATTTGCACTTTTAGCACCTCTAATTAATCTGCCCTGAGGTACATACCAAGGTAAGAAGACTAACTGGAACTGGGAATGGTGTGGACTTCTTTGTGTCCCTGAGCCCTATAGTGGGTGTTGGATTCTTGAATCATCTAGAACTATATCCTGGAATTTGGTTACCAAAAGTTTGCTTTAACTTCAGCCACAGCATAATCAGATGCTCTCTTATACTTAGCAACAACCTAATGACAAGGCTACTTGCTCTTTGTGTGTTTTCTGTGATAACATTGACATTGACCTTTCTATCAATTTCCATAGAAACATTTTTTGTTGTGTGCTTATCTTTTACTCCAACACATACATTTCAGGCATTTAAACTGTCTGCAATATGCTTATCACTATTTTTTATTCTTTTTAAATACTGTTAGATTTATATTGCGTTAAGAGCAGCTCATTCAAGTTTGTCCATTTTTTTTGTACTGAAGTAGTGCTTATGCTAACTAGCTTGGTGCTGTGAGCCTGGAGGAAGAATGCTGCAACTAGAGAGGTTTTCCAGCATTGACACTATATTTCAAACTCTACCTTTTTCTTTTCCTGGTTCCTTTAAGGACTCCGCACTTAAGAGTTGAAGGATTACATATACTCCTGAAGATGCAAACTATCTTTATTGTGGCACCAGTGCAGAGACTGCCAAGGCAAATTGTACCCATAACCCCAAGAGATATTCATATTTTCTTTTAGGCTAGGGACAGACATTCAAAAAGTCTGAGCCTGAATTGATTTAATCTTTGCAGGTTAGTCTAACCTGAGTAGGTTGAACTGATTTGAAACTGGACAAACATTCTCTCTGGACTCAGGCAATGCCTGCAGGGGCTCAGGCCAGATGCTGGGGAACACTAGAGCAGCCCTCCCTTCACTTCTGCAGGGAGCTGGCCCTGACAGGACTCTCTCATTAGGGAGATCTTCCTGCACAGTCCCAGGCTTTTCCCTGCTGACTGCTCAAGGGGTGAGAGTGTTGCCAGCCCTCAGCCCTGGGCTAGCACTCTGAGGCAAGGTGGGGGGAGGGGAGGGTACAGTGCATGCATCTGTTGATGATACAGAGCTTTTCAACGTGCTTCCCTGCTTTGTCATACTGTCTGCAGCAAACTGATAGGTGAGCAAGCTGGGGGCGGGGGGGTCTGATAACAGTTTTTATCACCTGATTACCAAAACAATAGCCTCTGTCCACATTACTTCAAACTTCTTAAACAGCTTACTGGCTGACCTGTTGATTAGCTCCAAAAGCCCTAAGCGGTCACTGTTCTGCCTGTTTATCCCAGTGAAATTGGAGAAACACACATATACAGACACCTCTCAGCATTAGCTAGCATACCACATGCTGGCTCTGGTCCCTGCTGTGGCAGAGAAGAGGAAGGGATCTCTGCTTAAGTAGCAAATGGGGAGAGGGGGGCATGGGAAAGCCAGCAGACCCTCCTGTGCCTGCAAATCTGCTCCAAGTTCCAGCCAGGAAGCAGAGGGCAGGGGCCAGCACTGCTATGGAGCAGAAAGCCCTGGCCAGCCCAGAGAGCATTCCAGGATGCTGGGGGACTCTGATTTAACTTAAACCAGGAAGGGGTCTGGGACAGACATTGCATGAACTGTTTTGAGTTAAGTCTGATACTACATTCAACCAGGTTTATCTCAAACCAGTTTCAGCCATTTTAAAACTGGTTTATGTGCACTGAACATCTGTTCTGTTACAGGTTTAATCCAGTTTCTGATCACTTAAACCAGTTTATGTATAATGTCTGTCCCTAGCCCTAGAGCTCAGCTCTGGGTTGTGTGAGTGCATGTAGAGCCGTCAAAATTATTGTACTTAGCAACTTTAGTAGTTCTATCCTCACTCCTGAGAGAGAGAAAAATACAATTATATCATTTTAGATGAGAAGCTGAAGAGAAGTATAAGTAGTTGCCTAAGATTATGAAGAAAATCTGTAGTAGGACAAGGAATTAAACCCAAGTATACAATGTCTCAATATAATTTCCTAAACACAGGACCTTCCTCTGTCTCTGTGGGTGCCAATGGCCAAATTCTGCATTGGGACTACTAGGGGAAAAATATCCAGCTCCAAATTTAATAAAATAGGAGAGAAAAAATAAGAAGAGATACTTTATTTTTTGTAGATTTGCCTATGACAGGGTGATCTGTGTCCCCCTGTTTATCGCTTTCTTTTAGAGGAAAAATGGGATAACTTGTTTTGAAGTCAGGGTTGATTTACATCTTGCAGACTAATTAAATTAGAAACATAGAATAAATTTTTTTGAGCTCCAGCTCACTTCAGATACTGTGAAAGGACATGCATACAGCACTGTATAAAATGGACAGAGTGATTTGAATTGGGGGAGAGGGAGGGGTAACGCTGTGAGAGGCAAACAAGAAAGCAATACACCCGTAGTAATAAGGGGCCTTCAGCAAGCTCATAATGCTTGCAGCTCTGCCTTAATATAATGATTATAATCCAATCACATACTTCAGAAATTTAAGATGGTCTCTTGCAAGGCCTTGGAAGGCATTTTTCCACTAATGAACAATTGCCTAGATACATTCCTTTTTTTTTCCTATCCCACCTTCCTTTGCGGCATCAAAATGTGATGTTACGGGTAACCTTAAAACATCTTAACACTGTGGAATATTATGCCATCACAAGGTTCAAACATTTTCAGAGCAGTTGCAGGTTAAGGTTTAATGCCATTTTACACCTGTCCAACTTTGACTTGCCACTAGACAGCCTGGTGAGCAGGGTTGTGGACAGAAGCCTGAACTTTCTTCTTTCTCTGTGGTGGGAGAGGAGGGGGGAAGGTGGTATGTAGCCATAGATAAAGAAACCACCATGTGGCTTCCCTCTCTCTGCAGTCAGCAGGAGCTGTAGGTGAAAGGGGAAAAGGCTTGAAAACAGGTTGCTTGAAGTGAATGGGCAGGAGGAAGAAGTAAAGAGAAGGCAGTGAAAAAAAACAAACCAAGCCAAAACAAAACAAAGGGATCAAAATCTTGCTTGTTTCACTGAACTGGGATTGGGTTAGGTGGACGGTTGGGTTAGTACTCACATCAAGGCAGAGCTGAGACCCAGTGGGTTTGCTGCATGGATTGGGCAAAGTGGGGAGGGGTGTTGATAAAGTCATTTCAGATGAGTAATGGATCAGTTCAAATGAATACCATGGGAGAAGGGAGGTTGAGTCATAGTGCAGTGGCCAGCAGCAGTGGGGCAAGGTGGGGAGGGGGAAGAAGATGGTTGCCCAGTACTAAAAACCAATTTCTTGTGCTCTTTACTGCTAAATCAGCTTTTTAACTGCCCTCTTGAACCAACGACCAGCTAGCCAAGTGCAAAGGGGTGGTAGAGTAAGCAGCAAACTGGTGAACTGCACCTGGGTGCTCAAAGTGGTTAGGGTGTGCTTGGGTCACACCCCAGGGGATAGGAAGAGGTGTTGGCTTGGGGCTAGCACCACCCCACTGGGCAGTAGAGGTCAGGAGGGTTGAAAGTTTGCCCATAGAACAAAGGAATGGGAAAGGTTAGGAATGGTGCATCTTGGGATGCTAGAGGAATGAAAATGGAGCATTTTATCTCTGTGGTGTACACACAAAATGCCTAGGATTGACACAGATAAAACATATCAAAGATAACCCTCACTTGAATTGGCATAACTTTAAAATGTTTAGAGGGTGCATAGCATGGGTTAACAGTCTTTAATTGGTGAATGCTCCCATTCTAAGCATCTTCATGATAGTTTAAAGGTAATCTGTAACACCACCCAAAGATACTTCTGAGTTGGGACAGTGGATGGAGAAAACCGTTGTTCTGTGGCAACATAGATATTCCTTCTGTCTGGTATTCCTTGCTCATTTGCATTACTAGAGTTAGGATTTGGAAGATTTTTTTTCCCTAGGTCAGACTGACCCCTGGGTTCACCCTTCCTTTGCAGCATGGTTCCCTACTGGACATCCCTCACCAAATCAGTCCCTTACCATTGCAGGCCCCTTGGAATTTGTGGCACCTGGATATATCCTTTTCTCTACATGCAGTAATCATTTAAGGATTTTTGACCTAATTAAAATATTTGAATGTGATATAGGATACATGGATGATGCTTGTGAACAGAAACATACAGGTAGCAAGACGAGATGATTTAATATTCTATTTTGGCTTGAAATTTTATATACTCAGGAAAAATAATCAATTGAGACTTTTAAATAGATGCTTAATATACAAGGAATAACCATTAGATAATATGCATTGCATACTGGGCTAGGAAGTCAAAATTCCATTTGATTTACTTATTTTGCATACATATATTCAAAATTTCCTAGCTCAAAATAAGAAATAATATTAAAAATATGGCAATATTGTCCCTATCTCTCTCTCTGATAAAGCCATTTAAAAATGTACATCTTTAAGTTTATCAGTTCTTTCCTAGAGTATCTCATAAAAGGAAGATCCTGGGTTTCTCATTTCTCTGATACAGGGAGTGTTCTGGTGGTAGAAATGCTAGACCCCTAAGCAGTAGGATGAAAGCAGTATTTATTTCCAGACACTGCCTTATATTTTTTTCTCAAACATTACAGGCATGTATGCATTTCTTTACATGCACTATGTTTTTCTACATGTATTATATTTACTCTCAGACATTACCTTAAAATACCTTAACTTAAAAATTAAAATAATTGCCTGCCCACAAGATCTATAGTCTCACAATTAACAGTTCAATAAATATATCAGAGAAATATGGTCCATTCAGAAGTATAGGTTCCTCTTTTCTTTATAATAAAATGCTAATTATATTTTATGATAACATGGCAACTATTTACTAATTTATTTACTAATTTACTAATAGTCAATCCTGAGGATGAAACTAGGCAAACTTAGAGTAGAGATTCAAAATTAAAAGGGCTAGTTTGCCTCACAAACTTTTTCAGCTTTACTGATCTGCCAGTTGATTTTACATGGGCATTTTCAGTTACATTGTGAAAAATGAAGTGAAAATCAGAGCAAAAGTCTGGTTTTGTATTTATACTGCTCCACAGGAAATTTTCACGGGATTCCCTACTGGAGGCAAGGACTTAGAAAGACTTTGTGTTGAAAGAGGGTCTCTCAGTTTTCACATTTGCTGCTAAGAAATATAGTGCGGTTACTGCTCAATGAGCAGAAGAATCACCTGTATGACTCCCATTACTGTTAATAGAAGTTGCCATCATAAAGCCCCTTGTGCATTAATGGACAGAAAAGACTTATTAATACTCTGTCATCATTACCTTAATTCTCTCCACCTCCATCCTTCACAGTCACTGACTCAGCTCTTTCCTACTCACTGAGAAGTCACAGTGCAACCTGTTTATTCTGGTCCTCTGCTTTCATCTTTCTTTTATCACATTAAGTGGTTGATTTACCCACTGGGGGAACTTAGGAAAGCACTTGGAGTGCATATTAATATTATTTGTTATCTTACATCATTTATCAACATTTATGTTTTTAAAAAAACAGCCTTGTGCTGCATGTTTAATACTTAACAGTAGGTTATTCAAGGGAAATGGTCTATAGGCCTGCCTGACAAGTGTAGCTTTCCTGACCGCATTGGTATGGACCCCCTTTTACCCCTGCACAAGTGAGAGCAGAATCACTAAAATAGCTCTTTCCCCACTTGTGCATGACCATGATGCAGGTGCAAACAAATGTTAATTTCAAGCTTCCTTCAAAGGTAACTACTAATTTCATGTCATTATCTGCTGGTGCAGGGAAACTAAAAAGGAGAATAGAAGAGGCACGATAAAAGTCTATTTTTATGTTCTAATGTAAACAACATTATTACTCTTCATTTTTCTATGGCAGATTCAATCAATCTTGATTGAATTATCTAGTATTAACTGAAACAGATGTGAGCAAAATAAGCAACAAGAAAGCACAATACAAATCAATGCAAATGATTTGGTTCCTGGAGATCAGATCAAACGACAAACAGTATCAAATTTACTAGTGATCAGATTAAATGGAAGTCATTGTACTAGTAAGCTGTTTCCTTCCAAGCTAACATCCATTCAGTTCCATAAATACATGCTGTTAAACAGCTCCTGTTTGTTTATTTCAGTTGAAGCTGATGCACCTATCCCTGGCATTTATATGTTTCAGTGCCTTCACATCTATTAAAATAGTTACCAAAGCACAGAATTAGAAGATACAGTTACCTATTGGACTACTTATACAAAATCCCCATAATTGTGCTATGAATAGAGTACCCACAAGAAACCATTCTCTATTTACCTATTAGTCTATCCCCCTTTCAAAGTGCCCAAGAGATACCAATTAGCACTGTAGCATTCCCTGAAATGTGATAAATCAGGGATCTGTTCCAGAGTGTCTCAGTTCCAGATGTAAGAAGAGTACGGTTGCTTTGTGACAGTTGTGTAATTGCCACCTTCACAATCTTGAATTACCTGACAGTGAACCATATGCTTATCTGGGTACCACTACACATTAGTGTTTTTTTAGTGCTGTCCAATCAAATCTTGGTTACACATACAGAAACAAATGTCTCAATAAAACTATGAATAATGCTAATTTAAAAATGTTTAATAACAAGGAACAAAGAGTGAAGCACTGGCATCTTGTGCTCTTGAAATTCAAAAGGTTAGACCAATGAAAATCAAGACTAAAGATCTTGGCCTCAGTTTTTGTCCAAAAGCTATTCTTCTTTGCTTTTCTCATCCCCTCCCCATACTAAGGATAGAGAGGTCCAACCTCCATAATGCAAATTTTCGGTGTTCTCCATATTCCCGTGCACAAAGCTGTGTAATTCAACACTAGATCAACTTGGATAAGTAATAGAAAAAACACAGTGGTCACAGCTAGGTGCCTGAATAAAATACTTCAGGACAAAATGAAGGCTATGTAAAACACCTAAACAAATATCAAACCCCTACACCCAAACAATTCCTCATTCCACAGTTCATCCCTTAAAGACTCCCTCTAGCTTCTAGAGCTTTCACCTTAGGTAATAACACTCCTCAAATTCTTCTTCAAATTTCACCATGCACAGGTCTCTTGTCCCCATTATGTTGGTCTGTTGCTAAGTCTGGCTACTATTTGGAACACGATAGAAAGCAGGTGCAAAACAGCGACATTTAATAAACAGCAAATGTGGATGTCTCACCTCCATACAAAAATCCTATCAATCCTATATCTGTATTCATTTCAAGCAGTCACTGCCTCCTGAAGAATAAATGTTTCATATATGTTTTTTTTTTTCAGATTTTAGTCTGTTTCCTAAATGAATTAAACATTTCCATACATATATTATAATTTTGTAAATCACATCCTGGACAAACTGAAAAGAAGCCTTCTTATTTGATGTTGGAATTTAAAGTCACACACTGGAAATCAGATCAAGGAAATAAATATATATCTCATTAGGATTATCAGTTTACTTGGGGATTAGGAGAAATGTACTACAACATACAAATGCTGATCAAACCATTCAAGGCCATATTCATCCATGCTTTAGAAGATAATGAAATAGCTACATCAGAGAGTAATATGGATAATATGGCTTTTTAAAAACTTTTTCTTAGAATTAAATCACATCTGAAATGTTCATATGTCCTTAAGTTATTGGACTGAACGCTTTTCCATTGGTTTATATATTTTTTTTTAACAAATTGATAACTTCCCTTATTTCAGAGCAGAAGATTCTGAAGTATAACTGATGAAAATCTACATTGTACTCTCTAGTTTTTAAAATGCAGCTGCACAAGTTGCAGGAGGTAGGGTGTTAATTAAGATGCAGCACAATCTTTTCGATATACCATTAAACAAAATTCCTCTAATGCATTTAGATAGCACTCATTACTAAAGGGAGAAATGCCAGTCTATAAAATTATCCTTAAAACATCTCAATCTGGTATGAAAATATTTTTTCCATGTCACAGTTATGAAACTTTGGGTATGTATACATAGTGTAAGAGTGAACTTGTAGCCAAAATGGTCTGGATATGTGAGAGGCAAGGATTTAATAGGTTTGATATCTTTTATTGGATGAGCTATGTAATTAACTGCTTGCAAGCTGCATGCGACTGCATAGTTGGTCCAATAAAAGATACCACCCTAAGAAAGCCTTGTCTCGCAGTATGTATACATAGCACAATGCAATGCTATTAAAAGTAGCCTTTTTTGGTCAAAGAGGAAATTTGCAGCACGGCAAAGGACTGATTCCACATCTTTAGAACTGTAGACCAGGATCTCAACCTCAAGGCCATCCTTCCTCCTCCTTTCTTTGTTTGTTATCCTTATACAGGAAATAAAATACTGTTACAATAACTAAGACATTATTCTTTTAAAGTTGTCCAGTCATATTTACCACTGCTATAAACCAAGACTATCCTGTGCCCTACCCTTGCTATTGGCACGCAGTCACTGCTTCCCCCCACCACTCATTGCACGGGCTTTGGCACTGATGGCAAGCAGCACCCCTGCCCCCTGTTGTCAGCCAATGCAGGCTTTTGTGATGGCATATGCCACATGGGCTGTGTAGGCAGTGAACAGGCCCTCCCCGACTCAGATGCAGTCTGTGGGCCGCTAGCTGAACAACCCTGTTGTAAATCATCAAATGCTGATTTATACAACAGAGATTCTAGTTCCTGAAGATAAAGTTAGGAGGAAAATCTTTTTTTTTAAATTTAAATGTTTATCGACACAATGGGTCAATTACTGCAGGACCTGGCTTAAATAAAGCCTAACTGGAGAGACAATTTCTAGTGAAAAAAAGGCTGGAGGGATTGTGATGATAAAAGCAAGAACTGTAAATAAAAGAAACTCTAGAAATATAGATATTCTGGGATGGTATCAGTAGAACTTTCCTTGTGTCTAATATGTTACACCGTACTATGATTTTTTAAAATTAAAAATTTTTAAATTTTTAAAAATTACTTACAAAGGTGATGTTTTACGGTAATCAGTCATCTTTCTGGAGCAGAGGGAAATATCACACAGTTTCACTTGTAAAGTTCATTTTACTTTACTTTTATTTTTTATTCTTTTCATTCTACTTGAGGTTGCAGTCCTTTGCTGAGTATTTAATAGTACTTAATCACAGGTCCTGGGGCCATTCTTTTGAGAGCACGATTCAGGGAAAAGAGAGATATAAAACTTGAAGAGGATAAACTTGCCTGATGGATTTTCTTTCTGGTTTCACTGTGTTTTGTTTTTTTTTTCTGTGGAGTCTGAGTGAAGTGAAATAGTCTCCTCACTTTGTATCCCAGTGGATGAGCAGGTTTAGAATGAGATTCACCTCAGGAGTGTAGAAGACACATTTCAATTTCTAGCCATTTCAAATGTTAAACTGGATTTTTTATACCTGCTGTAGCAGGAAATTGAAATTTGTCTGTTCCAGGAAAAAGTAGACTCGGAACCAACCTGAACCTTCACCTAAAACTTGAAATTAGAGTTGGGCAAATATCACAAAAGCATTTTCATGAGTATTCCTTCTAATTCCAAAATGAATTTGCTTCAGCCATCTGCACATATTCTTGCCATTTATATTCAGGTGATTGTGTTTTACAGGCATGAATTCTCAAAGAAAGCTAATTTTAGCCTTATATGTGAGTGCTGGGGCATATTGAATTACAACCTGACACACAAGTGAACCCAGCACGGGATGTACAGGACACTACTTGCCACAGCAGGCAGATAGGTACCAATAACATGGAGGAAATTAAATGAGAGAAACAATGATCAGATGGTATTGTAGGATCATGTATGCCTATACTGCACCATAAGCTCATTGGCACAGATCAGTGATTCTTAACCAGGTTGCTGGGTGCTTCCAAATCCTTTGAAGGGTGTTGTAAGATGTGAGGAGATAAGTAGGTATGAGGAGCTAGGCACAGATTCAAGCTTGGACCTGCCTGGATGATCTCACCCACTGCCCAGCCTGCCTGCAAGGAGGTAAAAAATAAGTAAATTAGTTTTTGAAATGGGGTGCTGCATGATTTACAAAAGTTATGGAGGGGTGCCTTGAGTCTAAGATGCTTGAAAACCACTGGCACAGATCAATGCTAATTTTAATCGTCTACCCTGGAAATATTCAACAGGAGACTAGACGGTCACCTTACTGGGGTCACATGACCCTAGTTATCTTTCCTGCTTGGTGCAGGGGGCTGGACCTGATGATCTTCTGAGGTCCCTTCGAGCCCCTTGCAATCTACGAATCTATGAATGCAGCTCTGCTGAAGTTAGTTACACCCTTTGGGCACATCTCCATGAGTGGCAATGTACGTTTCCCCAGGGACAAAGAGCAGAGGCACAAGAAGTGCTGCTGCTGCTTGTCTCCAAGAAACACTCATGCATGCATGCTCTGGAATGTAGCATGTTGCCCCAGGTTGGGTAGGGGAGGCTGGGACCAGCACCTAGGCTGGCTCCAACAGCCTTGCCTGGGGTCCTGAGGGCCTCCAGAGGCTGCAGCCATGCCAATCCAGCAGCATGGAGCCTGGTCGGCAGCTGTAGTGGGGCTCCAGTCAGCCAGGCTCTAGTTTCCAGTGGTGCACGCTGCTGCTATGTGTGTTGCCCTGCTTTTTAAAAGTGTGGGGTTTTTTGACACTGGGATCTTCTGGTATGAACCCCCCCCCTCCCCCGGAAGCAAGAGGAACACCTTTATGTGCGACCAGTCTGTAGCACTGCATGCTGCATGTCCATGCTTGTCTGACTGTGCCCATTGATAGTGAAGACTGAGTTTAAACTTTGGAGCCAACCAGTAAGTCTTAATGTAGCAACCTTGTTCTAGGAACGATGGACCCATAAAGGAAAAAGTGTCAACCTGTTCTACTACCTTTTCCTGTAACTCTCATATTTAGGGGGGGTTAGTCAGAAACCAGAATTTGAAGAAATCTTACAGTAAGACTTTTCCCATAGGATTTCTTATACAATTTCTAGACCAAGGAACTTCAGAAAAAGCAAGTTTCAAATAGGCATCCACATATTAGCATACTGATCAGAAGAGAATAGAACCTTCACCTGGGCAACTGTCGCAAATGCACCAAACACATTTTTCTATTCTTTCTTTCTTTCTGTCTTTCAAGATGGCCACCGACAGGTGATGCACTTCTGAGCTCCTGCAGCTCAGGTGCTTTCAGCTCATTGCCTCGCACTCCCTGCCCCCCTTTTCCTGT
>NW_005842152.1:1386872-1387160 GCF_000455745.1 Alligator sinensis | reverse complement strand
GGGTGTTTTCAGCCCCCTCCCGGTCCCAGTCCCCCGTTTCAGCCGGAGGCTTTTTTTTTTTTTTTTGCGCTTTGCAGTTTAACCCTGTCCCAGTGAGGAATGGATGCTCCTGCCCCTAGCAGCTGGCATGAGGATGTCTCTCGTGACCTCCCGCTGACTCATGGCCTGAGGGTTCATACCCCTCTCCATGTGGGGCTCAAGGTTTGCGTGGAGGCTCTGGCCACGCTCCTGCGATGGCGTACCATTTGCTATGCGGGGCGTGTGAACACGGTACCGAAGATATCTTTG
>NW_005842152.1:1379171-1379691 GCF_000455745.1 Alligator sinensis | reverse complement strand
ATGGGAAGCAAGGACCCTCAGGGGAAGCACGTCCTGTCTTTTCGGAGGCAGGTCTTCATGCTCCTCAAGGAGGGCCCCAGTCGCTACCTCGCTCCCTGAGCCTCATGCTCGAGGGTCGGAGGTTCATTATCTATCTGTCTGTGGGAGAGACCATGTGCTTTAAGTGTGGTGGCTCCTCCCACCTGGCTGCGCAGTGCCCTCAGGGCAAGGCGGCCGGACCATAACCACCTGTGGCAGCGCCTGTCCCCCAGCCTCTGGAGCCGGGCGGCAGCAGGGATAGTGGCGAATGTCTCTCTTTCAGTGGCCTGGCCTCGGGGGTGATGGGAGAGCCTGCTGCCCCTTTGGTCACGCCCCAGCCTAGCAGAGCAGAGGGGGAAGTTACCGAGATGGAGACCCAGCTCTCTGAGTCTCGCAAGAGACGTTGTGAGCGGGATGGCCCCTCCCCTCCCAAGAAGACAGGGAACGTCCTCGTGGAGCCGGTCCTTGCCTCGGACGATGGAAGGCGGGTTGGGGGCACCTA
>NW_005842152.1:1361046-1379113 GCF_000455745.1 Alligator sinensis | reverse complement strand
TCAAGCTGCAGGGACGCCTCAAGAGGGGCCGAGGCCTTGGACTTTGGTTCATGCGGGGCGACCCCTGAGGCCTCATGGGTGTCCCCCACTGGCAGAACTGTAAAAATGTCAATATAGTCCGAATGTTCGTGGTGTGTTGTTTTTGTGTGTGTATGTGTGTGTGTGTGTGTTGTTTTGTTTAGTTTAGAGTGTACAGGCAGGCCTTGCAGGCCATGAGCCCAGGCCTTGTCCATGAGGCCCAGAGATTCAGGTGTACCTGTACATGCTCTTTACTGGCTCCGAGTGATCACCCACCCGGGAATAAATGTCTCTTAAAAGTCAAAGTCTTTCTTTCTTTTGTTCTTTCCTTTTTTTTTTTTTACACAGTTACCAACCAGGATTTTGCAGTGAGGTGGAAATATCTGAGTAGAAAAAAACAGCTCAGATCAGCACCACATGCGCATTAAGCACTGTACAAAACCAAAGTAATAGTGTGTGCCTGGACTGTTTACTTTCTAAACTGTTAAGGTAGAAAAAGGATGGTAGAAATGAACGATCATACCATTTTTACGGAAATGGGGAACTGAGGCAGAGATTCTATCCCATAGCCTGATTTCCTTCAGGAAGTCAGAAACTGAACAATAACAACAAAAATCCTGTATCCCAGTCCAGTCTACAAAATCCTCCCTTCTTTAAGAAGGAAAAACTGCTAAATTTGTTGAATAAATTGATGCTGTAAAATATTCATTCAGCTCTAGGGAGCCCATTGTTTTCTATCACAAACTAATGAAGCAACAAATCTTTCAGTAGAACAAGTGCAAACTCTTATTCCTGATGCAATCTGTAGGGACTTCAATATATAGTCTATTGTGGTTACAGCATTATTTACTGGTGGTTCTCTCTTTTTGACCAACAATACAAACATAATTTTCAAAAGCAGTACATAAGATTAGTTATGTATTGTGGATTAAGATTAGTTAACTAGTTTTTCATTATGATGCAGGATATACCAGTAACCACATGCCTCACTACAAAAACTGTATTAATACACCATTGATAGAAGGCTATCATGGTTGTTAACTAGAGCAAAAATAGTGTTATCTCTCTAATTATAGGGAAGCCTTATAACGCTTCTCAGATTTGGCTCCCAAGAATAAATTCATAAAAGGACAGATTGCATTGTATCTGTTTTGATTTAATCCAGATATTATCTTAGGTTTTGCTACCACAATGTAGTATGGTGTAGAAGTAAATAGAAATCATTATTGGATGTGGGTTTTCAAGTATAGAGCAAGAATGTATCAGATTTGCTTTTGCTGCTGAGCCTGAAGTCACTGACTGTGACAATGTTTAAATTCTACTTCACTATTTTCTCTGGAGATTTATAATTAGCCCTGTGAAAGAAACAGTGCTTTTTCATTATTGGTGGTACAGTGGTGGATCCAAAAGAAGAGAAATATGCAGTAGAATATCATAATGAGTTCATTTAAATTATCATTTAAAAGGAAAAAGAAAATGTTGATTTATATGCATACATACTTTTGTCAATCAAAGTTATTTATATATTTGTATGAAGAGCGTAGGGCAGAAATTTGCAGGAGGAAATACCAACATGAATATGTATTTCAGGAACATGTTTTCTTGGCTGTGCTCTTTCCTTTGGAGGTTATAATGGATAACCAAAGCATTTGCATACTATATAAAGACAGGTATTATAAAAGAAAATACAAAGTAATATCATTCAATTAAATCTGGAGTTGAAACCAGATGATATACCAGCCTTATAGGTTTAAAACAGAGTAGGAACATTAGGGGCATGTCTGTATCATCAAAGGACCATGCTAGGGAGTGTTGCAGTGAACCAAACACACCCCCTCTGTAATCAACACACCCTGAAATAGATGTAATACAGCTGCCTTAGCGTGGCTCTGGGTAAAAGCTGATAAGAGCTCACAAAAACTGAAATAATAGGCATGTGCCCAGAACCTCACTGCAGTAGCTGCATTTCATCCATTCTGGAGTGTAGAATATACTGTGAGGGTGTAGCATTCTTTACCGTGATGCTCCCTAGTATGGTCTTTTTATGGTATTGAAAATATTTTTACTAGAAATGCAGAAATATCCGTGATCTTCATCTAGAGACACTTGATTCTGGTTGAACCATTTCTCTACATATCATTGTTGCTCTTTCCATGCTTTTCCTTTGTGCTGGTGGACCCACCCAAATTCAGTGACCAAGGTCATTTTCTTCTCCCTCTTCAATGCCATTTCCTACTGGCCAAATAAATATCATCAGTTTGAGGGGCAATGAAGTGCCTGTTACTTAAAAAAAAAGGTAACAAAGAAAATAAAGCAATTCTGTCAGCTTGGCTGACTTATACCTGTTATATGGTTTGAAGAATATAACGTTTTCATAGTTTGATTATCTCTCTCCTACTTTTCCCACATAGCAAGTTATTTGAGACTGGGATCATGTGTGGATAAGAATGCTTGACATCACTAGTGTATGAAGAATACTATCAATGATGAGTGTGTTCCTGGTGTGTGAGTTATCACACATCTGCCCATATAAATGAAGGATGGAAAGGAAAACTCACTGAGAACCTTTGGATATACCCATCCAGCCAGTAGGTGGCAATCTTGTTCTATGCTTCCCATTAGTTGTACTTCAACTAGACAGACAACAGGAAACCTGAGTCTCCTCTATAAAACTTTAACTTTTACATTTGCTGTATTTTAGGCCTGAATTATGTATGGTAGTTTTATGATGTGCACTACTGTCCACTAGGGATTATATCACTATACATAATTTCCTCAGGACTGCAGGTTAGTATTTTCCTGAGGTATAGGATGGAAAGATGCTTTATTTAGTACCACTTCCTTAAAATAAACATAATAAAAATTAGTTGTCATGCTTAACATACAATGCTATAGATATAATTTGTGTTTGAAATATGTCTTAGTGTTTCTCTATTTAATCTTTCACATTTTTAATAGGGTGTTAAGGTGATTGGATAGAGAATACTCTGAACAACTTGATGATTTGGTTACTAAATAGCTATGGCTTGCACTGAAATTGCTGAAAGTTTTCATCCAAGTGTTTGCATCTTTTAATAGAAGATAATATTCTTATCCTTTTATTAAATAGGGTTTTTTTTAGCATTGTATCCTACTTTATTCAAATGATTTAAAAATAATATATAGCTATTTGAAGGTTTTACCATTGCCTACATTACTATGAAATTCTCTGGAAACATTCTCAGCTTTACATCTGAGGCTCAGTAATATTCTTGGTTTAAACTAAGAGATAATATTAAACTGATTTATAAATGGCTGCAGTTGAATAGACAAAACTGAGTTGATACTAATGTTATATTCCAAGTATGACACACACGTTCTGGATGTAGTTTGATAAAACTTCATACTGGACCATATAAATCAAAGTGTTGTTGATAGAAAGCTTTGAGACTCATTTTAGGCTTTCAAAGTTTTTAGGCTTCTTTTATTTATTTCTGATGCATCACAATATATCTCTAAGCGCAATCAGACTGTTATTTTACCTGAGCTTAAGCTAAACTATCCAGTTTTATGTGCTCAGTTTACAGAACATAAAACTTAAAGAATCATTTTAGATTACATATTTTGACATGATTAAATAATAAGACACACTGCTCCAAAGGACAGAGATTAAATTCACTACTATTCAGTAGGAAAAAATGAAATAGAAAAATATTGTTTTTAATAATAGTAGGTTTTTGTTTGTCATCATGTGAAAGATAAATTGCCAGAAATATTCACAACTGAATACCTCTCTGTAGTTTGCTACATTCTATATTTTTTAACAGAAAATATTGCCAATCAGGCTTGGTATATCAAGAATATGCATTGGTACATACCAGCTAACAGTAGGCAGGTCTGTGTAAACCAGTAAACACAGCTCAAAACCTGATCTTTTTAATTTATTATCTCCATTATGAGTTACTGTCTGGTTTTAAACGTTCCCACATCATAAAGGTTGTTGGCAAGTGAAGTGGCATATAGGAAAAGAGAAAAATTGACAACAATGCTATTGGTTAAATTGACACTACTGGAGAAGCAGAAATTAGAACTGTTTGTTGTCCATCCTTATATTATTGGAATAATGAAAAACAAATTGGTTCTATGCTACAGATGGTCCTTCCAGATGAGGGTTAAGGCACATTAGCAGGGCACTGAAAGGAAGCTCATGCTTCTGTGATCCATGCAGCACCTGTTCTCTATTGTACTTATTTATGCTATTACTCATTTACTGTGACTTCCATCTATAAAACTAACAACTCTGTACAACTAAGCAATCACTCAAGGCCCTTGGTCACCTTTGGCAAATATGAAAAAACACAGTTCTCTAGCGAGTTAGCAACAGAAATGATATAAAGCAGCAGCACTCCTCTTTTCCCTGCACTACCACCTCATATCTAATCAGCAGCTTGCACACTATTATATGACTGCCTTGTGCATAGGAAACTACAGTTCCCAAGCTCTTAGTTGGAAACCTTTTATTGACTTCCTAATTTACATTATAGAAAGTATTTCCTTATCCATTTTTTACAAACCTAAAAAAGAAGCAGCTTAATTCTCATTACTTGTTTTTCTACATCACAGGTGGACATGCTGTTTCCGATAAAATACCAGCAAAGTCAAAGCCAAGCGTAAGTCAGTTCTGCCACAGTGATGTAGGCATGCATGCATTCCTTAGTATCCATGTACTGATGTATCTAGCATCCTTCTTTTTCCTCCCCTTTTCTGGAGTATGCTATTCCCTTACTTGATGGTCATGATCACCATCCAGACAGTAAGCTCTCAGGACAAGAATGTGTTACATATGGACAGCATTTTGCCTGGTCCTTTTTGTAATATGGGGTAGAAAAAGGACTTTCCACCCTTAAGGGTATTGTAGAACGTTGATCGCTGCACACAGTGGACTGAAAGGCATGGAGCTGCAGCTGGGCTGAATCAGCTCGAGGCAGGGGCCAGCTCCATGGCCCAGTGGGCAGGACTCCACATGGTAGGGAGCACTGCACTGCCATGGCTGCCAAGGTGAGGTATGGCATAGTGAAGTTGTGCCCCTGCTGCTGCCAGGCAGGCAGGGGGCACCTCAGTTTGGTGGCCATGATGGCATGGTGCTCCCTGCCATACTGGGTCCCTCCTGCTGGGCCGCAGAGCCCCCGCGGGGAGGGCAGAGGGGCAGGGAGCCCCAAGCCTACAGTGAGCAGCCCACATCCTCCCCTTCTCCCCTCCACAGGCTTTGCTCTGGCCATGCTGCCCATGGGGGAAGAGACAGGGCAGGGGGAGAGCTGGGCTTTGCCCTCTGCTCCAGCTGCAGCAATTGCTGCCTCCCATGGGTGGCAGCCAGGGCTTGGGTACTTTTGAGGGGGCAAGAGGCTGTGGGTCCTTGCCCTGGGGCACCTGCATGCTGAAGAAAGCTTTCAGAAGCACTGCTCTATTTTCCTACCCTGATCACCCATAGAGGCATCCTATGATGCATTTTATTAGCTTCCTTGATACGCCTAAGAGGCATCTGTTTTACTGAGTCAAAGTATCTTTACGCTCTTCCTCTGTGATGGTTTTGTCTGTAGCAATGGATGATTAAGGGATATGTGGACTTTAATTAATGTCCCAGTTACTGAGATGACACAGTTTGTTAGCCCAAATGCTAAACTATCTGAAGTCAGAGAGTGATCATGATTCATGATTATTTTGAGATCTGTTCAGTACTATGATTGGTGTGTGATGTTTTACTTAAAGGCAAACTGGCAACTCAAATGTATTCTTTTAAAAACACACACATGCAGAATCCTAGTCCCATATTTATCCATGTAAACTATGTTCATCTTGATGCTACTTGAACATCTTCTTGGATTCAAATAATTAAAACAGGTTTTATGCTGTATTTGGCCAAGCCAAGTAAAACATGTTTTAAACAGTTGTGTGACTACAATGCTTCTTTCAGGACTTCCATAACAGCTTATATAACCTTCACATAACCTTCAACTACATTTTCTAGTTGCTAAAATATCTTTAAACTTTGAATCCAAAGGGAATACAATTGGTATTAAAACTAACAGGTTAAAAGTCCATTCTCCATCTTAACTGTTTTTTGTACATTTGGAGTTTAGCTTGAATATGCAAATTATGTAACATCCTCCAACATAAGCATTGGAGAATACACCTTTTTTGGTGTACTGGACATCATGGTGTTTGAATAACACCAAAGAAAGAAATAATATCTAGAAAGTGACATGATTAGTATTTTACAGTGCTATTTGCGCGTTTTGGGGGGGCATTGGTATAGAAGGGATAGAGAAGGATTTTTTACTTCACAGTGAAAAAACAACATTATTTATAGTCTTGGACAATTGTTCAGAAACATCTTAGTTTTAATGTTACCGTTCCTCTTAATCCAATCAGAATATAGATTAGATGCCAGTAAAGCAGAATTTTGTGAGCAAAAAGAAAAGAACATAAGATGCAAATGTTTTATTTCGCTGTTAATTTATTGCTGCCTTGAGAAAATAAGATTTTTTGAAGACACATAGTGGGTGTTCTTTAATTTTTGACATCTCAGATACATGCATGTTTGATAAATCCATGTTTCTGGAGAAACACCTTGTTTCTTTCATCTGGCTTCAGATCTAAGCTCAGTGATTCATTCCTTTTACTCGTTCCCTTCCAAGAGTCTACAATTTCACTTCTGTATTCTGCTCTCCATTTCTCATCCAGTGTGGAGCAGTAATTTGGCTAGGCCTAACTTGCCAGAAGATCTTGCCAGATCTTTTTGCTGGTAAAACCCAAAATATTATAAATGTGTTTTTTTTTCTGTTTGGTTTTGCATCAGGTTCTAAGTAGTGCTTCACCCAGAGCAGCTCTATCTTGTTCAGTTCCCTGGATCTGTAGCAAAGTAGAAATAGCTGTGGGGAAATGTAACTGCTTATAGGATATCTGCCTAAATGAAAATTAATTTCAAACCATATATTACTTGCATGGAGCCAGAGCTGTGAAAAAGGGAAAATATTATTTAGTTTCCTCTGCCTTGAAACCAAGAAAGCATTGGCCTCAAAGTGACTGAAAGAGAAAATAAAATGCAGTGTGAGGAGAAAATAGGCAGAGTACAGAACTTGATCTTAAATGCTGAACAAGTGATCAAATTTAATGAAATAGGCTTTAATTAACAAATTCTGTGATAGTGCATATGGTAAACTGTGAATATCTGCAGCAGCTTGTAGTAAATATAAAATCTGCTATTAGTTGAATAATATGTTCCCAGAAGTAGTCACAACCTATGATCTGTGTTGAAATTAGGGTGATAAATTACTATTAGGTACTTTACTGAACTACCCTTAAAGCAAGCCCATAAGAGCTTTGATATATCAAAGCAGCAGTATTTCTTAATAGTCCGTGCCAGCAATACTAGTTTAACTGATGGTATGCCAAGCTAATAGCGTACCCTCAGCAATCACAATAGGACTTGACCCTGTTGTGAACAAGAGAACCCCAAAAAACAAAAATAATTTTAAGGTCAGATAATCCTTCCCACCCAAATCATAGGCCATGAATATGTCCCAAACCTAAGCATAGAAAATTGACAGAACCCTACTATAATAATGAGCCTTGATAAAAAGAATTGAATTAATAAGAAGAATTGAATAAAACTACTTTACACAAAATTTGAAAGCAATAGAGGAAAAATAAACTTATTTCAGCTAATATATTATTCTGAAAGAAACCTCTTACCAAGGGTAGAAAGTTATTTTAATTAGTATCAGTAAAGGAAAGGGGGACACATTAGTAAACAGAGATTCTCCTCTGCTAAACTGATTACAAATGACCTTGTTAATAGTCACCAGCAAAATCTTTTCTTGAGGAGGTGGCTGTTCTGTGTTAAAGATACTGTATTACCTTCCCAAATAAAAAAGGAGGAGTTTGCAATGACTTAGCATAGTGAAGCCACATATGTAACAACAAACGTAGTCTTTCTGGACTTTTGGAAGGCCTTTGACACTGTCTCTCACCCCATTCTTGTTAAAAAATTAGGAGATTGTGGTGTTGATGCCTACACAGTCAGATGGGTCACCAATTGGCTGCAGGGCTGCACCCAGAGAGTGGTGGTGGATGGGTCATTTTCGACCTGGAGGGATGTGGGCAGTGGGGTCCCCCAGGGCTCGGTCCTCAGGCCCGCATTCAACATCTTCATCAGTGACTTGGACGAGGGCTTGAAAAGCACCTTGTACAAATTCTCGGATGACACTAAGATGTGGGGAGAAGTGGGAATGCTAGAAGGGAGGGACAGGCTGCAATTGGATCTGGGCAGGTTACAGGGGTGTGTGGATGAGAACAAGATGGGATTCAGCACTGACAAGTGCAAGGTACTGTACCTGGGGAAGAAGAACCAGCAGCATACCTACAGGCTGGGGAATTCCCTTCTCATCAGCACAGAGGCAGAAAAGGATCTTGGAGTCATTATAGACTCCAAGATGAACATGGGCCGCCAATGTGGGGATGTAGTCAGGAAGGTTAACTGCACCTTGTCATGCATCCAGAGATGCATCACGATCAGGTCCAAGTAGGTGATCCTCTCCCTCTATGCGATATTGGTCAGGCCACAGTTGGAGTACTGTGTCCAGTTCTGGGCACCACACTTCAGGAGGAATGTGGACAACATGGAGAGGGCTACTTGCATGATCAGGGGCAGCAGGAGAGGAGAGGCTATGAGACCTGAACCTGTTCACCCTCCATAAGAGAAGGCTGAGAGGGGATCTGGTGGCCATGTACAAACTGGCCAAGGGAGACCAGCAGGCAATGGGAGAGTCCCTGTTCGCCCGAGCACTACTGGGAGTAACAAGGAATAATGGCCATAAGTTGACAGAGCGTAGATTCAGGCTAGATATCAGAAGGCACTACTTCACAGTCAGGGCAGCTAGGATTTGGAACCATCTTCCAAGGAAGTGGTGCTTGCTCCTACCCTGGGGGTCTTTAAAAGGAGGCCAGATAGACACGTTGCTAGGGTCGTTGGACCCCAGCATCCTTTCCTGCCCATAGCAGGGGGTCAGACTTGATGATCTGCTCAGGTCCCTTCCGACCCTACCTACTATGAAACTATGAAACTGTATTCTAGCCCTGTCCATCGGTTTTAGAAATAGAAGAGATTTCAAGATTAACACAAAAGTTCAAGGAATTATGACAGATTCTTTATTATTAACTATATTTTTATCTTCTGCTTTTTCTCTTAGTCTGTCATTTCAGTAAGTCTTGTTAGAATATGACTTAAAGTACTGATATAAGAGCACAGATCTGCTTGGTCCTGGGTCACCTGTCTAAATCCAGTTTATCTGGATAAGAGACAGAGCTCATCTTCAGCTGATGTTCCCTGGAAGGTGTTGTAAAATGCCCTGGCTGTCTCAGTTGTCAGGGGTTGAGACTACTCTCACTTCCTCTCTAACACAATTAGGACCTAGGACTAATTCTGATTTCACTTACAGTTTTTACCCAATGTTAATCTGTCAAATTTAATGGAAATGCTTCTGACCTAGATATGTGTAAATGAGAAGGAAAACAAATCAGGCTCTTCTTTCATTTCCTCCCCATTGTTTTGGAGATTTTCTGTTACGCTTTGTTATTGACTGGAGTAGAAGGCTAATGAGACAAAATGTGGTGTAGCCTCAGGAAGTCATTTTTGCAGATAATTTGTTGGGTGTCTGTGTTGCAGCATCTGTCTATTGCTCATTTTCCATTAATAGAAGATATAGTTAATTGGTTAAGTTCAGCTATATTTAACAAGCCACCAGCACTGCAGCATATTTTAATACCCATTAAGTATTTATGATTTCCTCCTTTTTTAAATGATTTGACAACAACTCTGGCATCAAGACCATGAGTCACTTTTGAACATGTATGTCTTCTACAGTAATATATCCATTAAACTTACAAAAAACAGGAAAGGAAATCTGGGAATTAGATTTGCACAGGCTTTGTAAAAGTGAACATATAAGACAGAAGTTTTCCTATATAATTTCTTGTAAACCTGTACAAAAATAATTTCTTCTCTGACAAATTTTCCATTGGATTTTGAGAAACCCGAATAAGAAAAACTACTGTACCACTGTATCTTTGATTTTATATTCATATATTCTCTTGTACAGCATATCTCCAGGACACATTGAAGAGGCATATACCACTTCCAAAAGAAAAAAAAATGATAGCATATATTGACAAGAAGAGACCCTATGGTAAATGGGGAATGGTTACTGACCTTGCCCTTCTAAAAGGCTATCAGTCCATTAAATGATATTTTTTTCTCAAAATATAAATTTTTGATCAAATGATTGAATTATCCAGAACACCTTGAAGTGAGTGGGACTTTCTTCATTGAGTTTCCTAGACTTTGGATCCATCCTAAGTTAGCAAACTTGGTTTACAGATACATTATACAGAATGGGATAAAATAATGAAAGTTAATAAAAGTTTATGAAACTACAATGAAATATATGAAATAATGGCAAAAAACATTGAAGAAATGTGAATGAGATGTAGTACTAGAGCATGTGATATAGTTAAACATGGAGAATAGTTGTGTGCTAATGTTGTGGTTGTGAAAAATATGACCTAAATTTACTTATTCAGTTGCTAATGACAGTGTTAGACGGTTTTGGAAACAAATGTAATGAACTTTGCAGGTGAGAAGAACCTGAACAAATTGCCTCTTTCCACATTCAAAGTGAAGAAGTAGTGAATTCCCTAGTGAATTTGAACATGTGTACAGCAATTATGTTTCCAGTTAACTGTTTAGAACATCATAAATTAAAATACATGTAGAGAATAAAGAGAAGACTAAATTAGACTATGCTTCTAGGGAGTGTGATGGAGAGATGGGACAAAAGAATATCTTTATGATTTGAAATGAGTTTTTTATGGTATCATGCATCATAAATAAAATACAATTAATCAGTTTCTGTCATTGGAGTTATTTGGGTAGTATTTATCTATACTGCTGTCAAAAGCCTTCTAGGTTTTTAGTGGTGCTTTTTCACTTAGCAGCAACAGAGCCTAGTGATGGTGAGCTCAGGACCAGAGGTTAAAGTGAATCAAAACATGAAAGGAAGATCTTCAGATGTGACTGTCATCCAGACAGATCTGAAAATTGTGTGATTACCCAGTGTTACAGAATCTTGTAGGTTAAAGGCACAGCACAGGAGAGAAAATGGAACACAAAGAAGCATTGTGTCCCCAACTAGTCCACAGCCAGACAAACACATTTCTATGGGTATGGAGTATAAGGAGTTCATAGTCATTCCTAGAAATGCCCTTATTTAACACTGATCAGGATGAAGAAACTGTGCGAATTTAAGCATTCTGTTCTGTTTCCAAAAGCATGGTAGTGTTTGGTCTTTAAATGCCTAAGACTATAGCTCATCTATGATTCGGACTCTTTTGCAAGTTGAAACAGAAATTAAAGGGCAGTTAATTCTTTAATGATTCATTTTGTACACTAAGTCAAAGTACAATTACATTTCCCAATGATCCTCTATTCCCTTTTAGCAGGTAAGGTATTACAAGCAACCAGGTCAGAGTAAGAGGCAAGAGAACAGTCTAGAGCTCAGCTATCTCAAAGCACAAGAATAAGCACTTGTCTGTAGGATATCTAGTTACCTGCAACAGCACAAAACAAATTCTTACTTATACTGGCTGGGGGTGACACAGGAAGGAGGAGGAAGGTGGAATGCAGGCTGGTAGCAGGTTGTCTTGAATTTGGTTAAGTCTTCTCAACACTCTCTCCCCTCTATTTACACCCAGAATTTATATGTGGCTTATTTTAATAAATATTCTGACTGTTTCCCTCGTTGCCAAGAAGGCTAACAGCATACTGGGCTGCATTGTAGGTGTGTTGCCAGTAGGTCAAGTGAATGATATTCCCCTTTATTCAGGTCTGGTGAGGTCACATCTGGAGTCTTGTGTCCAATTTGGGCCCCCCCCCCACATCACTACAGAAAGGATGTGGACAATTGGAGAGAGTCCAGCAGAGGGCAACAAAAATGGTTAGGGGGCTGGGGCACGTGATTTATGAGGAAAGGCTGACAGAGGTGAGATTATTTAGTCTGATGAAGAGAAGACAGAGTAGGGATTTAATAGCAGCCTTCAACCACCTGAAATGTATTTCCAAAGATGATGGAGCTAGGCTGTTCTCAGTGATGGCAGATGACAGAACAAGGAGTGTTGGGCCTTTGTACACACCACAAAATTGGCCTTTAAAGTGGACTAAATGCTAGGGCTGGGCGAAACTTTGGTTGCTGATTGATTTGGAGGAGATTTGGCCTCATTTGGTGGCCAAATCTCCAAATCTGAATTGAATCAGGAGACCAATAAAAAAGTCGGAATCGATTTGAAGCCTCTGAATTGATTTAAAAAAAAATCGAAGGAGATTCGGGCAGTCCCCATTTGCCACTGCATGGAGCTGTACCTGGGCTATGTGCTAGCAAGTAGGGGGCTGGGGGGACTGGAGGAGGGGGGAGGGTACCATGGGGAGACCCCTGCCAGGCTCCATCCCCTATCTGCTCCCCCAGCCCCCCTGAGCACCCCTTCACCTCTGCTCTCACAGCCCTGTCAATGGCTGCCCCACCCTGCCCCAGCTCCCAGCACTTAAAAAAAAAGAAGCCATGCACTCAGTGGCTTCAGCAGCAGCTGTTGGGGCCTCTGGGGGCTCATGATAGAGCCCCCCGATGCAGCACGGGACAGTGGGGGGCAGTGTAGATCGCCCCCTCACCTGGCACGAGCTGTTGAGTGTGGGGATTTTTTTTTTAAAGTGCCGGGCTGCTGGGGCTTGGCAGGGCAGCCATTGATGGGACTGAGACAGTAGGCAGCGGATGCGGCCTGTTCGATTCAGAGATTCAGCTTATTCAGTGTGGCCAAATCTCTGAATCAGATTCAGCCAAATCTATTCGGGACAGTGATTTGAATCACTGAATCGAACCACTGTCCCCTGAATCAGCTGAATCTGAAGCGAATACTAACCACTTCACACAGGCCTATTAAGTGCCCTTTTGCATATTAATTGCGCTGTTGTTTGCATGTTTGGCAGTGTATTGCGCATTAAATGACTTTGGGATGCAGCAAAATAAAACACCTGTGAGGTGTTTTACTTTGCTACCTTATAGCCATGGAGGGAAGCACCTGTGGGTTTTTAAAAACATGGCTTCAATTTAGAGTGAAGTAAACCTCTGTGGTGTGTACAAATGCCCAACGCTCTCAACTTGCAGCAAGGGAAGCTTAGGGTCGATATTAGGAACAATCTTCTCACTAGGAGGGTAGTAAGACAATAGAACACATTACCAAGAGAGGTTGTGGAATTTCCATCTTTGGAGGTTTTTAAGACTCAGCTAGACATGATCTAGTCGGGGATGGTCCTGCTTTAAGTAGGGGGTTGGGCTAGATGATCTCCTGATGTCCCTTCCAATCCTAATTTTCTATGATTCTATGATTCTAAGCTGTCTGCTCTATTAAGCAGGGAGTTGTGCTCTAGCATCCCTCCTCCACCCTCTCCCCCCAACTTCTGGTTTGAGCCACTGCAGGCATGTGGCTGTATTACTGGAATAAAAAAATGAATGTCTGTTCATTTGCTTATCAGTTCAAGGTACACAGCTTAGACTACCCTGCAAAGATTTAATAATTTCAGGAGTGAACTAGATAACCTCCTGAGGTCCCTTCCAGCCCTAATTTTCTATGATTCTATGATAATTCAACCTCAGGCTCTTTCATTGTCTGTACTTATCCAGAATGCCCCTACTATGCAGAGGCAAGTTATCTACTATTAAAATAGTAGTTGTGCACTATTATAATAGTAATGTCTGCTATTAAAATATAAGATGTGCACCAAAGCCTCCAACCCAAAAGACTCCGCTACATAAATTTTGTCGTCAATCTATTCAGAAGCAAGCTGGGCTTCTGTGCCTGGCTAATATCTGAAAAGAAGTTTTTTATCCTTCCTGCCTCCTCTTAAACAATTGTGTCTGTTGGCATCTAAATCAGACATGTTTCTTTTCTTCATCACCAAAATTTGTACTAGAATTTTTATATAACTGTACTTTCAAATTGTAAGTTCTTCTTTCTGTGGACAGCCACAGAGGGATCTAGTCAACAGCAGTGTGGGACCATCAGAAGCCACATTCCTGGACTTGGCAGGGGCTTGAGGCCAGCCTTTGTTTTTGTATTGAAGTGATTGGACAGATCTGGCTGCCAAACCCACAGTCTTCTAATCTCCCTCATCCACTCTTCCTCCCATTCCCACCCCACCTCTGAATAAGGAACAGTCCATGAGGAGGAACTGCATCAATTTTTTCTTCCCCTTTAGTCACTCCCATAGATTTTTCCACAGGAGAGTGATTTGACTTTTCAGTTCTGCAACTGGAAAATGGGGAGAATACAAATAATTTGTCTTACAGGGATACTGTGAAAATTTAAGTACAATGATAATGAAAACTATTATGTCAAAGATCATTATTACTTTCTATTATCATCTACCTTTGAATGGTGATTTAATTTGGATTATGTTTGCTGAACATACTTTTTAAAAATACATAAGCTGTTTCTTTCACAGCTCTGACATTTACTAGAGTACATGGATTTCAAATGTGCTTACCCATGGAGCTAGTCATTTTATATGTTTACTCTTTTATTACAAGAGCTTAATTGGAAGTTTGCTCATCAGGCTATGGAGAGTTTAATTAAACTCAAAGAAGAAACCACTGAGAAAAAAAAGTAAGTGCTTAAATGTGCTATTTTTGTTCTGATTCTACAAAGACATTTTTCTCCCTGATTGTCCCATTCTTATATTAATAAACAGAACAATAAACACCCACCTCTGGAATCTGGTAATTTACATGTTGGCAGCTTTCAGGCTTGTTTTGCATTCTCAGCCTGGCCTGATTTTAGCAGCATCTCCAAGTGGGCCTAAAGGGGCTTTTTTTTTCATTGGAGTTCATATCTCAAGCAAACACAAAAGAGCATTTATTTACTGATGTTGTTTTGTGGTCTTTCAGGAGTTCTGCTTGCCACCAAAGCACTCTCATCACCCTCACTGAAGTTAATGATAATTATGCATACAGATGGACCAGAAGAGAGGTGGGGGATGGGGGAAAATCAGAGTGAGAGAGAAAGAGAGAGAGAGAGAGAGAGAGAGAGGAAGGACCACTTTATTGAGGGGAAGAGGGGGTGGAAGGAGATTAGGGCCTTGAATAAACATCATGTTTTTCTTAGGAGAATTGCTGTCTCCCAGGAGAAATGACAGATCTTCCAGAACCCACAGATGTTCCAAAGATCCAGGCTTTTTCTCCCAGGGTAAAAATGGCCACTCCAGAAGAAAAATAACCTGGGAACAATCTGGGTGAAGTTATAGCCTGGACAGTTTCTCCTCAGACCGCAAATATCTATACATGCTATAGCTTCTTTCAGAAGAGATCATAGTCCTCCAGCTTTTCCCTCTGCCCCCTGGGAAGACAGTGTGTCACTCAGTGGACTCTGCTGCTCCAGAATATTCCCCCTTTCCAATCTCGATATTGTGCTTCAGGGAACCACAGGCTGACCATGGGCAGTCTGGGTCGGCCAATCAGGGATGCCCTATGTACTCCTATGATCTGTCTCCAGGCGGACTAAGGAAACCTGCGGAGAATGCTAAGATGTATGTACTGGGCTCCCTGCCAGATGCAGAGTCAGCACTGCAATCTTTCCGCTCTTCAGGGCCTCAATATTTGAATGTCTGTAAACATGGCTCTGGGTAAGTTTATTTACCTGGGGAGCAAATCTGGGAGAATTCTCCCTGGTTATTTGAATGTTTGTATGCAGTCATTGAGATTTAGCGTACTGGCTGTATTATTTGAACAGAATGCTTTCTTGTACAGGCATTCGTACGGAAACTATGACTATGATATTTAGGCTTTTTTCCCTCAAAGTAAAAATGGACACTCCAGGAGAAAAATAACCTGGGATCAGCTAGGACTAAATCACTCCCAAGAAAATTTCTTGTAGGAGAGGGAATTTCTCTAAATTCTGTGGGATTCTCTCAGAAGAGAACATAGTCTGCTAGCACCCCCTTCGTGCCTTTTTTAGGGCTTCAATATTCAAATGTCTGTACACCCAGGTCTGGGTAAGTTTATCTTCAAGTGCAAAACTGAGAGAATTCTCCCAGATTATTGGAATGTGTGTACATCACCCCATTGATGATACACAACCACAAAGTGACTCCTACTTCAAAGAGTTTATAGTCTATGTATAAAGCCAAGTAAGATCTGGCTGCTAATTTGTCTGTAGTATAGCCTTATGTCAATGCAGAGCTCAGCTCTTTGCAGTACCACTTGTAGTAAGCACTCGAATAAGCCTCTATCCAGTGACTTGATATGACTCTCCTACTTCACAACCAACTCTCTTTTTGGATTCTGAAATCCTGCTTAGTAACAGCCAAATTAACAAAATCATCTCCATCCCCAAACTTGCCAAATCTTTGTTTCTCCACTACCTATAAATAAGAATGCTGACTTAGACAGTAGCCATATATTCTGATCCACAGTGTGTTGTATCATTTATACAAGTCCCTTTGAGTCTTTGGGCATCTTCTACAGGATTTGCAAAACCTAGACCCTAACTCTATAGAAATGTCAGGGATAAGTACATAAAGTAGTCTGTAGATACAGATTGAATAGATGTTTCCCATTCCCTTTTCCAAAAACCTTGATCGAAACTGAAACTTTTTATTCTTGCTCATAAGTTTGTATCCAGCCCAGTTGCTTTTATATTAGTATTATTATAAGAAATCTGTATAAAATGAGAATGGGCCAGTTTCTGATAGCATTCATGCTGGTAGTGCATTAAATTTTACACTGCCATGAGAGCAGAATTTGATTCATTGTTTGCATAGAATATACTCTATCCTCAGTTTTCTGTTAGTAGACTAGAGAGGTAATTCACAGCCAGCTGCAGCCTACAGAGTCTATGCTTTTTTCTTCTTGCAGCAGCATGTAAAAACCTAGAGAGAAGTTAGGGATTAATTTAGAAGCTTGAGCTGTGGGGAGAATGGCATGCAACATCAGAGCGATAAAACCAACAAATAAGTATGTCACACTGATTCTTTAAGCTGTTGATGTTTCGAAAAAGAATAAACCCTCCTGAGAAGTAGAGAAATCAAAGGAGAATAGAATGGTGAACTATGAGGAGAAATTGTTTCACAATTCAGTGTTCCAGTGATAAAGGCCAAAAAAGTATTCTGGCTATCCTGAAACCAATACACTCTTGAGAACAAGGGGTGTGCAAAGCGGACCATATTCAATTTGGATTTGGCCCAATTCAGGAGGCAGTGATCTAAACTAGTGATTCGAATCATTGTCAGATCACAGCCCTGATTTGATTTGGCCGAATCCGAATCTGAAGATTCAATTCTGATTTGGCCAATCAGGAATTCAGACATAGACACAGCTTTATATGTTTTTTCTACATACCTCAAGGTACCAGGCACAGCTCGTGAACACTGCAATGGTGGGGCAGATGGTGCATCCTGTCAAAGCAGAGCTTAGTGGTTGAGTGCCTCGGCACAGTGGAACTTTCTAGCACAAGGCACAGTGAGATTTTGTACGAGGGAATTTCTCATCACGGTGGAGAACCCCGGCGTGGAAAGGTTCCCGCCACTCATATGAAAATTCACACATTATTATTGGCCAGTTCTAAATTATTCCTACGTGGCGACTAGCAATTGGCTCGCTAGCCGTATAAAAGGTTGGAGCAGTTTCCGCCCAAGTTGGAGAACTCCACGCCCATCTCGGAGTGAACGTGGTGGACTGATCAACCGCTGACGACTCCCCGTCACCGACTGACCCCGATGTACCCCCGTGTCCTGCATGCTCGTGTTTAGAAAGATATCTCTTCTTATCAGAGCTCCTCAGTTAAACTGTAACTGAAGTTTGAAGTTAACTTTCTTCCTACGCTGTACATCTTGACAGTGTAAGTAAAGCCATCTTTGTTTGAACCAGTACGCATTTGTGCCTAATTCTACTCCAGCGGTCGAAAGTACCCATCT
>NW_005842152.1:1359054-1359290 GCF_000455745.1 Alligator sinensis | reverse complement strand
GTTTGTGTTTGTATTGGTTATTATTTGATTCGATCCGTTGAGGACGAACTTTTTTCGTTGTATGTTTTTGTATATAGCCAGTTACCTCATGAAACCCCCGAGAGGAACGACGATTTAGACGACGTGCATGTGCTTCAATTTCCAACTGTGCCATCGGCAAGGGGGCAGGTCAGAGCAGAGCTTAGTGGTTGACTGCCTCGGCACAGTGGGACTTTCTAGCACAAGGCACGGGGGGA
>NW_005842152.1:1343978-1358892 GCF_000455745.1 Alligator sinensis | reverse complement strand
GGTTGGAGAACTCTGCGCCCATCTCGGAGTGAACGTGGCAGACTGATCAACCGCTGACGACTCCCCGTCACCGACCGACCCCGACGTACCCCCGTGTCCTGCATGCTCGTGTTTAGAAATATATCTCGTCTTATCAGAGCTCCTCGGTTAAACTGTAACTGAAGTTTGAAATTAACTTTCTTCCTACGTTGTACATCTTGACAGTGTAAGTAAAGCCATCTTTGTTTGAACCAGTACGCGTTTGTGCCTAATTCTACTCCAGCGGTCGAAAGTACCCATCTATACATGCCGAGTTTGTGGCCACAACCCAGCTGACCCTTTCCCGGATCCCCCTTAGCCCCCACACATCCCACAGGAATGTGGGGGGCCCCCTGCGTGCTCGGCAGCAAACCTGGAATTGGACCGGAATTACTTCTGGTCCACTTCCAGGTCTAGCACTGAGTACACAGGGGACCCTTACTTCCACACCCACCTGGCTCGGTGACCAGCCACAGGGGGATTCCAGGTGCCCCCCAGACCCAAGAGGCACCAGTCACTGAGCAGCGGGGGGCAGGGGGATGGTCCCCTATGTGCTCCACAGCAGACCCAGAAGTGGACTGGAAGTGCTTCTGGTCCACTTCCACGTCTGCCACTGAGCACGCTAGGGACTGCACCCCCCCAACCCCAACTCTTGTGGGACACTCCATCTGCCCCACCATCTCTGTGTTCATGAGCTGCCTGGTACCTTCAGGTATGTAGAAAAAACATATAAAGCTGTGTCTATGTCCGAATCGTCAAATCTCTCTGAATCTCTCCGAACTGAATCTGAGGCTTCTGATTCGATTTGGAGAGATTAATAGGTCTCCTGATTCAATTCAGATTCAGAGATTTGGCTGCTGAATCAGGCTGAATCTCCTTTAAATAGAATCAGCAACTGAAGCTTCACACAGCCCTACTGAGAACTGCTTCCCGACACCCAGACAGACAGTTCTGTTGGAGACAATGCTCCTTAGGATCAGCTTCTGATCACAGTCCTATTAGGGTACACTGATTTAATGGAGAAGCCATAATTAACAGTAAGGTAATTTACAAAATTTTCAGTCCTTAATTTCAGAAAAGGCTAATTCACCCTACTCAGTTTCCAAGAAGTAATTCTGTGTCCAATAAGGAAACAAAGGAAGCCTGTTCTGCCCCCAGTTAAAGTGATTCTGGGGCATATACTGAGACATAACAAACACAGCCTGGTGCTTATAAGAGGACTGAAAAAAACCAAAACAAAACAACAAGGAGTGATGTTGTGCTCCTGATAGGACAGAACATGACTCCCATTTGGGAGTAGTAGGAGCAAAACTCCTAACTAGTTTAAAGATGAAGGTTTACCAGGTTATGAAAATGATTATATGATACTGTTGCCTGTAATGCTGGGAGACTCGAGTCAGTGACCCAGAAATCCCATCCACTATTATGTTCTTATAACTACCCACTAGTCCTGGACACATAAAATGGAGATATGAGAGAGAGAAACAGAGATAATGCCCTTGTAGGATCAGTTATAAGAATGTGACAGACATAGACTGCAATAATGGCAAGTTTCAGATCCTAAAGTAGAATCTTCCAAGGGACACTGAATGAGTACAGCCCATGTTGGGGACCATATGCTATAAACCACACACAAGGGCATCAAAATTGCTAATTTGATTTATATCTCATTTGTTTTCAATCCATCTTTCTGGATAATTCATGATCAAGAACAAATGGAAATGCAGCTTGTCACATCATGGAGGAGCTTTCTGATGTAGGGAGAATTAAAAGATGATTTTGAAAGATTTTTGTTTGCACAGTGATCCTTTAAATTCTAGGTTCTGAGCATTCAGAGCCTCAACAATGTTTTTGTAGTTTTGTTCTTGAGAAAGTTTTGGTCTTGTCTTATGAAAGAATCTGGCCCATTCTCTTTTTATGTTACCTGCAACCATCTATACTTTTTGTAAATACAGAGAAGGAGTTGGGAAGAAGTTGTAAACTCTCCTGCAGGTGTGTATGACGTCTTATACTATGGAGGGAATTCTCACAGTTTGTTGCATTGGGTTTGGAAAAACAAATATTTAATATTGCATAAACTACCTAGAACCTATACAGAGACTTTTGGCAAATATTCCAGAGCAAACTTCATGTGGCTTCACTGCAGCTTGGTACAGTCAATGTAGATACTGTAGTTTTACTTTGGCATAAATGACAGCAAAGGAAGGCCAACTATTTTTGTAGTTGTTCAGAAAAGTAGATCATCATTTTTATTTGATTTGCAATAATACTTAGGAATGCCAGTAAGTGATCCAGACCCTACTGATGATGCATAGGCATGCAGTGACCTCTAGCTCAAACAGTTTATAGTCTATGCAGAAGCCAAGAGACAGACAAATATACAAGAGAATAGAAAGAAATTGTGAAAGAACACAGGTCAGCATAATAGCATAATAGATAGCAGACTTAGCATATCAGTTGCATAATTGCTTTCAAGTTTAGTTAGGTTCTTCTTCTTAAAATAATGTGCATATTTCTATTTCTCCTCCTTTGGATTACAAATGTATTTCGCAGCATTAAAATAAACCAGTAGTGATTTACTGCTTGCCATACCCTAGAGACCCATGTATAAGATAAGTAGATGGCTTTACAAATGGCCACATAACTGTCCTTTTTAAAAACATATCTTTGTACAATTGAAAGTGCAGAGTAGGCCACTTTAGAGGTTAGAAAGCAATGGCAGAGCATGTCTGGGAACAGGTCCAAAAGGCCAGGGTAAACAGCTAAGTTTCCAAACTCCTAAACTCCATCATGGCAGAGCCTTTGCTGAAACTTGCCGTAAAGCTCAAACATTTGCACCCATTATGGGTTTAAACTGTAGCAAAGTCGATTTAGATTAATTTCCAAGAAATAGCTTCTTAGCCAAGAGAGCAGGACAATAGAACAAGCTGCCCAGGCACATTTGGAAATCTTCTCCATTGGAGGTTTACAAAAAGAACTTACCCTGTGGCCCTACGGTGTGGTATATTCCTAGATTTTAGAAATAAAGGAATTAATTCCACAGTTCCCTGGCAACATACCATATTTAGTACATAGGAATAACTTTTAAAGTACTCTATTATGTATTGACCTTTCTCAATTTTTTTTTCATTTGCATGTTTAACTTTTCCTGAGCAATGTCTATGCTCAGCTTCGTGCCATGCATTTACAAGTTTTCTCTGGATTCTTTATATCTCTGGTGGACCACTTTCTTAACTCCACTATTTTTAGGCTTCCTTGTTCATTCATAGTGACCTTTTTATTCTTTTACTTTTTATTGCTATATGACATGCATAACCTTTGAATATACATTAATTTAACTTTAAATGTTTTCCATTCACACGCTATCTCCCATTATTCTTCCTTCCTGCTGCCATTTAGGTTAATACGCCCCAGAGTGTTACAAAACTATTGTGGGAATCCATGCTTATTTTTCTACTCTCCTGTCACACTTCAGTGATCCAATTAGTTCAACTGTAACCTAATTCAGCTATTTCTATTAATGCTTAGATACCACGTATGCTTAGATTATCAGTCATATGCTTTCTGGTTTTCTCTAATCCTACTCAAGGATTGCTCTTCCTGATTAGGGCAATTTCTGGGAAAAGGGAATTTAACCCTATTCAGATTAAGGAGGGAACTGAACTTACATTTCCAACTTCCTGGTTCTAACCCCTAGCCTATTATTATAAATTAGGCATCCTCTTTTTCTGGACATGTTTCTGAATGAATATGGCTCCTATGGTTTGTACTGGACTCAGTGCATGTTGGATGTGCTTTGAGCATTTGTACTGGACTGTATGCCTCAAGTAACTTTTAGGTGTCATTGTGGCTAGTTTGTAAATTCCCATGGAGCTTCACATGTAGGAGTCGATGCCTAGTAGCTCAGAGCAGGGGAGATCTGAATATATGGAGGTGCCTTATGAATGTTTGGGTTAAAAAGGCAGGTGCCTTTTCAGTGTCCTTCCAAAGGTAGACATCCATGACGTGTGGTTTTTTGTGTATCTGAATTTTGGGCTTAGTCTACTTAGGCAACAGATGTGACCTAGATAAGAGTTTTTTGTAAGGGAGTGGGTGTGGGGGGAGCTAGCAGCGTGCATTCACAATGAACTGCAGATACCACCATGGTGAGTGCGATATCAAAACATATACAGATACAAATAAATAGGTAGTGTGGTGCTCAAAATAAGAACACACTTATTTGCTTATATGCTGTGATATAAGATGTTTTTAAAAATGGACAAAAATTAGAATTTTTGTCCAGACAGATTAAATCTGTCTTTCATATTATGGCTCATATCAGGGCTATGTTAGGGAAACTTCATAGTTCTCTCTACAATGTCATAACTGGCCATTGGAGGCGAAACAATGATTTTGTGTCAGTATGCAGGCAATATTCTTGTTTCTTTTTAACCTGCTATGTCTGGGACAAAAAAAAATGGAGATATTTCCAGAAGATTCTTATGTTGTACCATTGTAATCCACTCTGAAATCTCCTGGCACCCAGTTCTGCCGTCTCAGGAAAATTTTCCATAACTTTTAAAAATTTTGTGGCACCCCATTTAAAGACTAATTTATTTCTTACAGTACTTATTTTTTTCATATACCAAAGTACCCTTAAAGAATTTTAGAGTTGTAGAGCAGGCAGCAGCAGGTAGGGCACCCCTGAGAACATGGGTGAGGGGTGGTGGTTAGAGCTGACATGGTCTGCTAGGCAGGGCAGATTGTGAAGCTTGGGAGATGGTCATCAGACTCGTGAAGGAGGCAGGTGTTCCTACAGCAGGGGATGACAGTGGCCACTGGTGCCAAATGAAGGCAACAGAGGCAGAAACCTGCTGTGCTCTGCTCTTTCTGCTGTCTGATCACCTCCCTGTCCCAGGCCTGAGGGCAGCCCCTGCTGCTGCTGCTCCTCCTCTGGGAGCCTCAGTACCAGTGACCAGAGCCATCATTTCCTGTGACTCCTCCCAGCATGGAAGAAGTGGAGTGATGAGCCAGGCTAAAAAATTGTAGCAGGCTCACCTTTCAGAGCTTGGCTTGAATCCCAGGCTTGAGATCCTGCTGTTTTGATTGGTGGAGCCCATCCGCCAATGAGGAGGCAGCAAGAGAAATAAAGTCATGCCCCTTTCCTGAGGGGAGGGAGAGAAGAGCTCCCTGGACCTGATTGAAGACTATAAACTGTCAGGTCCAGAAGACTTCAGGGGTGGAGCCCTGGAGCATATAAAAGAAGCTGTGTGCCCAGCACAAGTGGCAAGGGACTCAAGAAGAGTGGAGCCAAGAAAAGCTGGGGTGCTCTCCCCCAGTGGGCAATAGGCCCAAGGCTCCTGAAGCTGCCACTGGAGGAATAGCCTTGCAAGCAGTGCAAGACCACTCAGGCTGTTGACAGCACACAGGGATGGTGCATGGAGACCTGGCCCTGGGAGCGGTGTGACTGCTCAGGCCCATTATGGTGCATGGTTCGGTACAAAGAGCCCAAGCTTTGGGAACCGCAAGCAGCAGGTCAAGCCTGTGGGCCAAAGGGTGCATGGGGCAGTGCACGGGGCAAGGACCTTGGGGCTGCAGTGAGGTGGTTCATGCCCAGAGCAGGGCACAGGGTGAGGAGGAATCCAGCAGCATGGGAGAGACCTGGAGATGCGCTCCAGCAGATGAGACCCCATCAAGCTGCACCCTGACCACTGCCACCTTAGGGAGCGTGAGTCACTGGGCCCTTGGGTCCCACAGGGGAAAGATGTTTGGGGCGGGCAAACCCAGAGAAGGGGCTGGGTGAGCAGCCCCCCCCCACCTAGTCAAGGCCCTAAGGGGAGAGGCCCCTAGACCAGGGGAGAGCACCTGGGTGCTTCCTGAACATCCCCAAGGGACCCCATTGGATGGAGGACTATCTCTTGCCATGGGTCAGGGACTGTATTAAGGAATAGGCATTATTAAGATTGTTCCTGTTTGCGCCATATATTTTGTAATTGAAATGTTGTATTGTGATGTTGTATTGTGTTGATGCTGCTGAAATTGTTTTATTATGATGGGTAAATAGTCTTATTTAGGGTTTGACCTTGGTTATTGGTTAATGTTCACTGTGTAAATAGATGCATATGTTATTTAGTTTTATGATTATGTATATTATAACTCAGTAAATTGTATATAGTTAAGAACTTTGGGCTTGGGCTAACTCTATAGAGGACAAAGGGATCTGCTCAAAATTCTGGCATCCTGCTCACAGCACCCCCTCCTGCCTACCTATCCCATCCAATTGAGTATAGGGAACACCCTTGGGTATACCCGGGTTACAAAAGCACGACTGTGTACCCACTGGCCCACTCATGGTAGAGGATGCTGCTTGTAGAATGGAGCATTTGGTGATGGGTCTGTTGCAGAACAGTGGCTGAGCTCCACCGTGACTCTTTAACTCATTCCTACCATGCTCCCTGAGCTGGTGGTAGAGTCTATGGAGAATGTTGCTGGGATGGTAGGGTGGATGCAGAGTACCCTGTATGTGGAGAAGCCAGTGCTTATCTCTTTTCACAGGGGCCAGGTGCCACACCACCCTTCAAAGGATCTTGCAGCAGAAAGATTCTCCCAGTTGAGAATTACTGGCCTAGAGGAAACCATATGCTGCTCCAACTGATGCCAGAGGATTAGACCAACATTAGCTGACCTCTGATCAATAGACTAAAACTGGGGTTAAACCTCATTTTGTTTTCCTCTGACCTATTTTCTGAATTGAGCAATCCAAAGAGCACAGCTAAGGCCCTGGACTTATTTGTTCTTTCCATAAGCCATATTGATTTATCTACTCAAAAAGATGATCTCCTATAACAAATTCTTACTGCTTATTTGTCCTCTGTAAAACCTGGCCTTCTCTTCCTTATGACAGATGTACAATTTTTTAAAGCCCATCCTTTAAGAACAATATTTGCTTCATTTAATATGCAATAAAAATTGGAAGAGTGTCTAGTTGCTTTTAACATCTTTTAAATGGTCAAAAAATACAAGTAAAATCCTCAAAGGAGAACATCTATACTAGTTATGTTGTGCTTCCAAATGGTCCCTTCTCGTTTCTCTCAAGCACTCCTCTTTATATGCTGCCCATATAACTACTATCTCATTTCACTTCAATTAAATCAATTACGAATCCCCACAGCACCATAATTAGTGAAATATACTTAACAAAATCAATCAATAATTATTTTGAACATCTCATAATATCACAGCTAGAAAAACACTCAAGTGAAAACTAATTAATTGCTATCAACAAAATAAAGTGATTCTTACATCTCAAATACTATCACACATGCATAATTAGCTAATACATTTTAAATGAGTAAATTATTCTGTGCAAGAAAGAGCAAAGAAAGAAGTTAAAGTGTTGCCCATAGAAACATTTTTCTCAGTTAGAATGAAAAAATATGTTACTATGGTATTTTTTATCCTAAATGTCTGCATAAACCAGTAATCTGTCTAAGTCAGAAGTGACCAAAACTGACCTGCTCAACAAAAAACAAAATTATAGCACAGGTTCTTAAGCAGTGGTCCAGCACTTCCTATCCTTCCTTTATTACTAAGTAGAAGGCCATCATGAGAAAGTGGCCTTCATGAGAAATAGCCTGAGAATCACTGATCCCAGGTAAGGTTGCTGAGTAGCTTATGATGGATACCAGCAGATTTTGATTAGTAGGTTAGGGCGCAGTTATCACTGAGAATGTGTTTGACATGTAATCCCATGAAAGTGGTGACCATTACATTATGAAAGGAGGTAAAGGTATAACAGTATCACACTAACAGGAAGTATACAGTTTTGCCCTGCTCTAGCTAAACCTGGTCCAACTAAAAAGTCAGTAAACTGCAGGATCAAGGATCCATTGGCTCAGACGGTATGGTTTACGGCTTCTTCTGAAGGGAAAGTTACAGTGGTTTAGTCCATCATAACCCTGCTACTGCTATCCTATAGTGTGGCCTCTTACCTTTGTTCAGCCTCTATCTCCTGTGTTGTGATGAGTCTTATGTTCACATTTTTACATATTCACAATTGTATTAAAGAAAAGGTTATTTTCATGGCTATATGAATTCTCATGCTGTCCAGCAATGACATAATTTAACTCTCAGACTTGTTTTCCCTCTACTTCTGTGCTTTGCCTTTCTCATTTGGCAGTTTGATTTTGCTAATTACCACTTTTTTTTAATCTCCATTTGACTTGCAATCTTTTCCCTACTCTAGCATATACCAGATGAATTACTTCTTTGCTCACAAACTTAGTTACTTATCTGGATATTAATTCCATATCTATGCTGTGCTAAAACCCACATGATGTGACATTTGTATGCAAATTTAATAAAAATTTGACCATAACTCACTCAGGACTAGAGCCCTTGGACAGTGATAATTGCATAATTAACAAGACTGGAGGAGGAAGATAACATTAAAAATGTACGATATTATATGGGAAAACAAAATGCTTGGTCTTAGATCAGCCATTATTCCTGCTTCCTTTTAAAAGCTGTTTCCTGTTTGTCAGTGGTATTTACTTGATGTGGAATTAACATCAAAACTAAATTAATTAATTCTTATCTAAAATACAACTTAACTCTGTGCACTTCACTCTTTCTAACTCTTCAACCATAATTTGAGATTTTCATGTTAAATTGCATTGGTGTTTGTCAAAGTGTTATCTGAAATATCTGATTAATCTTCAGTGAAAATTCTGTTTTCACGTAATTTAGTATAAGTCCATTAGTATAGCTTGCTGTTGGTATAACCCGGTGATTCTCACTGAAGGTGGTACAGCACCTAGGGTGCTTTGAGATCCTGTGTCATGGGGTACTGAACAATAGTAATACTGTTAGGCAGGAAAGCACAAGATACATCCAGAATTTCAAATAGGAATCTGCAGTGTCAAAAATATTTTGGCCTGCGTAGCACTTTGAGGTCCCAGGGGTGGCCGTGACTCCCCCTCATGGCTCCGCAACTGGGCCCCCTCTGACCATTGACTGCCCTCTCTTTTCACCTGCCACACCTTGATGGAATAATACTAATGATAGGGAGTCAGCCCATGGACCTTTGAATGGCTCAGGTCCAACTGAACGCCCACTGGGGTTCTCCAGTACCCTAGTGGCCTCTACTGCTTCTAGGTCCCTTACTGGACTTCTTTCATCTCAGGCCCCTCATTGGGCCTCTCAGGTTGACCATGATTTACAGGGCACCAAAAACTTTAGGAGTTAATTGTGTGGCTCCAATCCCCCCAACCCCACACCCCAAGCCTCATGGGGAGCCATATGTTGCAATGCAGTCCCTTCAAAAGCCCTGCTCATGTGTGGCAGTCCAATAGGGGAGTTCCTGCACTGAGCCACCCACCTCACTGCACCTGACCCCACCTACCAAGCTCTGGGTGCCTCCCTGGGGATGCTTCACACCTGGCCGACCCCCTTTCCTAGAGCACACCCACAAGCCTGGGGGTAATGCTGCCACCACTCATGAGTCTTGGTCTGTTAGTGGCCCTGTGCCTCATGAGGCACACAGGCCTTATAGATCTGAAGAGCAAGAACTTGGGGTGCTTCCCTTAGTATGAAGCATAAATAGTGGTCTCCTTTAGTCAATCAAACCAAGGAGACCCTAAGGCATAATCTAGACCCTCTCCCAATAAGTCTGCCATGCTAGGTACAGAGGAAAACCCTTATTGATCACAAGGAGTAGGTTTGGAATAGGGTACAGGGTAGAGAAATGTCAAAGAATAAACCTTAGAGCAAGCAGTGGCATGGTAGCCTTTGACCACACGTCTAAGTTACTGAAAGCTATATATCTAGTTAAATGTCAAGCAGCTTACTCATAAGTATCACCCAGAGGCTGATAGAGCTTTTCTCTGAAGGCAGGCAGTTCATAGGGTGCCCATGTGTTTCAACATAGTGAGACAGACAGCTGCTGAGTTTCAGCTACTCTCAGTGTCTTCATCATGGTTGCTGCACCTCCTTCTAGGCAGTCTTTAACTTAGATAGACCGTATGACCTCATTTAACTTATATAGACCTTATGAGTCCCCTCCTTCAGGAATGTATCCAGCTCAGGTTACAACTCAGGGTTCACTGAAGCAGATGGGGGCTGGGATGCCTTCCCTCTGCAGTGACCATAGTAACCAAATTGTCAGATAGATAATAAGCCTAGCAGAGTTTGGGGAGAGACTGAAATGGCATTCTGCCATACCCTACCCCATACCCCAAGCTTTGCAAGAATCCATACATTGCACTGCAGTCCCTTCAAGAGCCCTGATTCCAGGAGCCTTTCACCTTGTGGCAGCAAGGGAGAGACTAGCTTGCTAGCCCAAGCCTCAGGCCTATATCCTCCCATGGCTCTGTCCCCTTCAAGTCAGCAAACTGCCTGGGTTGCCTGCAGGTACCTGCCAATTGGCCCAACAATCCTGTCGTCATGGTGACTTACAGCTGCTGCACCCTGCCTGGCCTGCAGTGCCCCCTTGCTAGGCTACTTATTTTCCTTAAAGAAACAGAGAGCCAAGCTCTCTGTTATACACCTTCCTTCCTCCCCACTTCCTTATAGCCAATAGGCAAGGAAGGACATGGGGTGCTCAGTCTTTGTCTGGTTCTCCGAATCTTCACCACAAGCCAATAGGCACAGATTTCCCCATCTCTAATAGGACTTCCTCCTAACATAGCATCCCAATCTTCCTGCTTTGCCATCCCTGATGTGTTTTTATGACCCCAAGAGATCCCAGACCTCCTAACGCTATTTTTACTGACCCTGGGGATTCCTTGACCATTGTGGTTTACACCCCCCCCCCCCCCCCCAGGTCACAGTCCACCCTCTGAGGTCCCAATAGTTTATGACTTTGGCTATTTTCCATGCAGTTTCCTCATTTTTTACACTTGACCACCCCTCAGCCACTGGGTCTTCCCCTGGAGTCTTTGTACAGGTCAACGAATGTAATTCACCCAATTTCCTTTCTCAATTGGCCAACTCAGGGAGATTATTCATAAGCACCCTTCTGTCTCTCAGAATTGTCCTAATCTCAGTCCATCATCTCTTACCTCCTGAGCTGGTGTTGGATTCACTTTTCTTATCTTTGACCATACTAGGTCTTGGTTCATTCCTGGGCATAGTGGGCAATCTCTTTGCAGTCTGCATTAATGGCTCTCACACTGGCTGCTATGTTTCACTTGTAGCCAGCAGGACCTCTGGCACATTCTGCAATACTTCTGCCCCTCTGCCTGCCAAGGTATGTCTGTTCCCCTGGTTCTATCTTACCCCAGGGTATTTTCCCCTTCAATGGCCTCTCAACATCTATCCTGAGAGCACTAGCTTCCTTTTCCCCATAAAGGGAGTGTCTCTGCAGCATGGCCTTATATTATACTACATGCAAGACCAAATGCCTGCTCCCCACAAACTCCACCATAGAAGCCCATACCTCATGTGCTTCGGAGGGGCCTACCTAGACTTCCTGGGGCTGGGTGTTTCATCATCTGGTGGGCTCTCTTTTTCTTTTGTCCCATGTCCTTGTTTTTCAAAGCAGGTTCAGTCCCAGTTTGGGCCTGGACAGGTAGACCTCTCTAGAACCTGTTTGGCCTTCTCTGGTGTGTCCTCCTGGTGCCCCAATCCCACAAAGCCCCTTTGGAGTGAATCAGCCTCTTTCCTAACATTTTGGAGACTGCTGCTGCTCCCTCTTCTCTCAACTATCCTTTGGGTCAGGGCTGTGCCTGAGGTCAGGTTTGTGCAGCCTTCTTGCCTCTGTTGCATGCCATGGCTTTGGGAGCTTTCTGTGGCCTTCTCCCATGGGCATGGGTTTGTAGGAGAACCTTTCTTTTTGGGCTTTCTTGCAGGTCTTTGTTTTCTGACCCTTCAATCTCTGTCTCATTTGTTCTGCTTACCTCTCTAACTCTCTTTCTACCTGCTGGATATGGCCCTGCAAGGCTGCCACTTCAGCCATGTGGTTGGGACACTCATCCCCTTTTGGCTTTACCACTTCAGACTTCTCACACCAGCTGGTTACCTTCACCAGCTCTTTCATGAGTTCTTTCACATCCTGCCTATTTGCAGGGTTCAGCTCTTCCAGATGTGATGAGAGGTCTCTCAGTCCCTGTGTGATTTCTTGCTGTATCTGGAGCTGTCCAGCACCACACCTCTGCTGCTCTAGGCCTAACTACTTGCCCAGCTGCTGGTTTTCTCCAGTCATCTCAGTGTTGGCTCACTGGAGTACCGTGAGTTGCTCCTCACAGCTGGCCTTCTCTGCCTGCAAGTTGCTGCTCTGCACATGGGTTGCATTCAACTCCAAGTTCATTCTTGAGAGCTCTTTCTGCCAGCCTGTTCACTCACCCTGTCTATAATGATACAGATTCCCAATTGGTATTAGCTCCTGCACCAAGGCTTGGGCACTAGTGAGGTCTTCCTGCAGTACAGACAAGAACTGCTTGCTCTGTATATACCTCCCTTGCCAGTCCTACACCTCCTGCTGCAGTTCTTGCTGATGCTTATTTTGTGCAGCTAGTAGTTTCTGCAGGGCTGCTCCCTTGGCTTTCTGCCTTTTTCCATCTCCCAGATTGTCAGACCTTTCATTCCTTGAGGAAGAGTCCATCCTCCCAGCCTGAAAGGAAATTGTGTCTAGGTTGTCTCAGAATGCCCATAGCTTCACCTCCGACTCTTAGCTCCTTTTGGCCTCTGCCGCCATCAACTGCTTTATTTATTTACTTCTCTCAGCCTCAGCTGCCACAAGTTGTTTTTAACTCCTTACTTTTGCTCTCTTTGCTATCTGTCGGCATCTTCTGTCTCAAGGAACCTACCTCCACCTTAATTTGCTCATGGACTCAGCATTCTACCACCAGTTTCCATTGCAGGTGGTTTTCCTGTTCACCCACCTCATCCACAAAAAGCTCTGCCTTTAACACTTCACATTCCAGTCTCTCTATGTGGCTAGCCACCAGTACTGCTTCACGCTCTTGTTTGGACACTCAAAACCCTGGGTGGATGGGTGTTCCAATAGTCTCTGTTGCACTGCTATCCACATTCATTGGGCTTCTGTGCTTTGCAGTTGAAGTTTTCCATCTCTACCTTCATATGTTGGAAAATCTGCCCTATCTGCTTCAGCTAATCTTGGCTGTTTGCCATCTGAGTTCCAGCCTGTTGAAACAGAGTGGACCACCTCTCTGATTCACTCATCACGTTCGTGGGCCTGATCAGTTGCTGTAATCTGCTGCTTGATTAATAGCTGCAGAGATGGAGAAGCTAGTGCAGTTATGTCTGCTTTCTTCACCTGCCCCCCAACCTCAGTGCAGGGCAAGAAGCTCTCTCTGTTTCCCACCTGTTCACTTCACTTGGCCTATGGGTTCCCTTTCCCTTTCACTCACATGGCCATCTTTTTCCAGCCAATGCACCAGTGTAGCATGTCAGGATCCCAGGGGTGGCTGTGACACACCCTGGTGGCTCCATGACTGTGCTCCACTCTGTCCCTAGGGTGTCTTTCCTCCTTGCCCATGATGCCTTGATGAAATAATACTAATGATAGGGAGGCTTACCACAGGCCTTTGCATGGCCCCAGTCCAAATGGATCCCCACTGGGGTTCCCTGGCACTCTACTGGCCTCTACTGCTCCCAGGCCCCTCACTGGGCCTCTCTGGTTGCAGGTCCCTTGCTGGGCCGCTCTGGCTGACCATTCTCCTAAAGCTTTAGGGGCTAATTTCATGGCTCCAATCCTCCCTTACACCGCACCTCAAGTCTCACAGGGATCATATGTGGCACTGAAGTCCCTTCAGAAGTGCTGGTGCCAGGAGCTGTTCACTTTTTGGCAGGTGGGGAGACTTGCTAGCCCAAATCTCAGGCTTTTATCCTTCCAGGGCCCTGCCCCCTTCTGGTCAGTAGATTGCCTGGGCTGTCTGAAGGTGCTTGCTAATTGGTCCAGTTGCCCTGTTGTCATGGTGACCTACAGCTGCTTCACCCTGCCTGAGCTGCTTTTTTCCCTTAAAGGAACAAAGCTACTACAATGTGTTATGGTCTGTCTGAATTCTTTGCAATGCAAGAATTGCTCTGCTATTTTTCCATAGTCAAAAAATGAGTCAAAGTAAAGATCTGCAATTGTCTAAGGGCATTCCTTTGAATCTAGTAAGAGATTCCTTAAGTCCAAAAAAGGCTGAGAACCACTGGTATAACTCCTTGGACTATGATGAATATACTAAATTTTTTGTTACAGCCCAGGTGAAACAGCTTGGGCCTCTGTCTTGGGTGGCAGAGGCTGTGGCAGAGCTTGAGCTAACTGTGGCAGCTGCAGTAGCTGGGCTAGCAATGGTGGCAACTGCCATTCCTGCATCTTCTCTAAGTGGGCACTCAGGGCTGGCTGCCCACCGCTTGTTACTCTGCCAGTTTAGAACACAAGCAACAGTTAACTCTTTCACGAATCAGGTAATTGAAAAGTGCAAGCTTAATATTAATCACAATAAATATAACAATGAAAAATATAAATTATTATTATAGGCAAATTGCAAAAATATAATACATATACTAATTTTAACAAAAATATAAGAATTATAGTTGTAAAACATGCCAACCAAATGAAAAAACAAACCCATATTTTACAGGGTTCACATTTCAAGACATTGCCAGGGGAAACATTATTTTTCAGAAGTTTTTCATTACTGACAGACATGACCAAAACCAAGCCTTGAGATGAATATGAAACGAAGAAAAAAGTTTGAATGAAGGAAGGCAGCTAAACATAGAAGCAAATCTGGTGAAATAAGCATTGGTTTTGATTCATCATGACATTTTAAAATGGGAAATCCATTAAAGAATCACAAATATATCTGGTCCTTAAAATGCAGATGATACTTGTCTGCTAGGTTCAGATGTAGCCTACACATAATATCTTTCTTAACATATTATAGTAGTTTTGTGTGTGTGT
>NW_005842152.1:1317229-1343951 GCF_000455745.1 Alligator sinensis | reverse complement strand
GAATAGGACTACAGGCTTGTGGGGATATACCTCACACACTGTCTGAGCAGTGCTAAGTGCTTTTCCCCTGAGAAGGATTTCTTTGCTTTTGTTAATTTGATCAGAGATTTTTGTGCTTCATTATAGACTATGTTCCCCCCTTCATTAAGTCCTCTCATTTCATAACATGCCCTAGTTGTATCAAAACATCTGATTGAGGGTAACAGAGAAATCTAAATCTCCTGTCGCTCTATACTGATACTCAAAGAACTATCATATGCATAATGGCAAAGAACAACTTAAACATATACTCCAAAGTCTGAAGCCTTGTTCCAAGTGTTTTAAATTCAGTGATGAATCTGTTTAAGAGGCAGAAAACACCCCAATGGCATGACATAATAGCTACATATGTCTGTACAATTAAGTTGACTTATGTGAATATAATTATTTTCTTATATAAAATCCTTATTTTTAAATGTTTCCTCTGAGAGTGCATGCATAGTCATGGAGTCCTAATCACATATTACTATTTGTTTCATAATATTCTTAGTTCAGCACCATACCCACATAATAAATGTATAGGCACTTGAATATCTGATTAAATTCTATCATTAAAGACACTAGAGTCTAAGGAAGAAAATATATATCTTCATAAAGAGCAGTTCACAAGCAGTCCAACAAATTCATGGAGTTTGTTGAGGATAACTTTTTGATATAGATGTTATAGATGAAAACAAAGTGGGGTAGCTCCTCTTGACTTGCTACTCAAGCAAGGAGGAATTGGTGGAGAATGTGAAAGTGGAAGGCAACTTGGACACATCTATATGTGCAATTAATGTGCTGTAAGGTTATGTCACATTCAAATATGGTACAGTAAACTGCTCTTGGGAGCATGCCCAACAGGCTCAGTTGAATCCAGGGCTGCTCTCCCCTCCCCTTCCCACCCCGCTCTGTCTCCTTGCAGATCTAGTAAGAGGAAGACCAGAGGTTCCATAGGTCCCTTACAGAATGAAGAAAACAATCTGGTCACAGAAGATACAGGTAAGGCTGAAGTATTTAAGTTCTTTCTTTCCTTGGTTCACAAATAGGAGCAGCTTCCAGCTGATATGTGCAGCAAGGATAGAGTAATGGCAAAACAGGTTAGGGGTTACTTAGAGAAGCCAGATGCTTTTGCAGCAGCAGGGCTGGATGGGATTCACTCTTGGGTACTGAAAGCTTTTTGGATGGAGGAAGGACAATGAATGTAACATTCCTTGACTTTAGCAAGGCATTTGACACCATCTCCCACAGCACTGTCATTAACAAGTGAAGAAAATACAGACTAGACCAAACTACTGTAAAGATGTACATAACTCATTGTATCAACATGCTCAATAAGTTGTCATCGATGACTTAGCCTCTAGGGGGGAAGAGGTGTCAAGTGGAGTTCCTCAGGGGGCTGTCCTGGGTCTGGTATTTGTTTAAAATATTTATAAATTATTTAGATGATAGGAGTGAGTGTTTGCTTAGCAAATTTCCAAAAGACACTAAGTTGGGCAGAATTGCAGATACTTCAGAGAGCAGGGCTAGGATCCAGAATGACCTGGATGTTATGAAACAAGGACAAGTGCAAAGTCCTGCACTTTGGACAGAATAACTGCATGCACAAACTAGGGAATGGTTAGACTGTGGTACTGCAGAGAAGGACCTGGGATGTAGTAAACTATAAACTGAATACAAGCTAACAGTGTGCTCTTGTGGCAGAAAAGACCTACAGTATATGGAGTTGCATTAATAGGAGAGTCGCTTGTAAATCAAGGCAAGTGATTCTTCAGTATTTCACACTTATGAAGCCCCACCTAGAGTACTATGTCAGTTTTGGGTCCCACACTTCAAGAAACATGTGGACAGTTTGGAAAAAAACAAATTAGGGGCCTGGGAAACTTGACATATGAGGAAAAGCTGAAAGAGATAGGATTATTTAGTCTGAAGAACAGAATACTAAGGGAGATTTGATAATAGTCTATTACTTGAAGAGTAGAGAGGAGAGATGGGCTTTTCTCTGTGGCTGCAGGGGGACAGCACTAAAAGCAATAACATCAAGCTTCAGCAAAGGAAATTGAGGTTGGAGATTAGAAGGAACTTTCTGACTGAGCAGGGACCTACTGAAATCACGATTGCACATTTTTTGTAGAAATGTGAAATTGGACAGCTCCACAAAAAACAGTAGAAAAAGACTTATGGCAGACAGAAAAGGATAGGAAGCTCTGCAGTCCTGAAGCACTGGGCAGATGGGAGGGGAGAGGGAGGGCAGGAGAGAGCAAATCAGAGGCTGATTCTGTGACATGGACTCAGTCCAGAGTCAGTCCATGGCCACTCAGGGAAATAAGAGCGTTTTGGCACCAGCTTTTAAAGAAGCTACAGATATGCTGGTACAGCATGCTGCAGTCTGAGGAGGATTCAGCATGAAAACTGAGAAAAAATCCCCCAAGGCAGCTGAATATGTTTCAGCACTGGACTGTGTAAGGCATTGTCTGGCAGGGACCTTGCACACAGAGGGGAAAGACACTTCTGTACTACTTACAATGTCACTCTGGATGCATCAAGGAAAACCAGTATAGATTGACATCTGGTGTCTGAGACACACAAGAAGCGAAAGACCGTTACAAGGCTGAAGGTCAGAGCAAGAAACAAGCAACCGTATCCTCACTCTTCAAAAGGACCATGGAAAGCAGCTTGGCAAAGTGAGAGGTAACATTTTCTCTTGTGGAGGCTTTTGTGATGGTGAACATTCTTCTGGAGAAACTTGATCACCCGAAGTTAAAGGACTACTTGAACCAAATGTATCAAATGCTGGCAGTTTTCTATGTGCCAACAAGCTTCATTAAGACTATCTCCTTGCAGTGACTGCTTCGCATGTACAGTTCACAAAGTCTACATTGGCAGAGTATGACTTCTCCATTGTGGACAATGAAGCCATGGATCCTCAAGATAATTACATGCTACACATGTTATTTGTACTGGGGAGCTGGACAGACTGGGACCTGCCTGTGTTTCAAACAGAGCCACTTCATGTCTGTCAATTTTTCTATTGTCTCGGGCCATAGTGAAGGTAATAGTCAACTGTAGCTTAGGATTTAACAAGAGCTCAGCATTCCTGTTTGACAATGTACATATGCAAGGCTCTCTCTGATGTGCTTCAAGGAATGCTGCCTAATGTCATTCATGTCACCTGCAATGCAAACATTCTGTACCTAGTAAGTGACATCTAGCATGTGCAGTTCCCCTGTGCAGATAGTCTGGTGTTCTCCTTCAAGAAAGACTTCAAACCCTGTCTAGGCTGTAAGGTCCAGTATAGGGAGTCCATTACCAGCCAAGTGGGGACACACATGCCACTGCATACTGCCACCAGAGCCTATGCTCACTAGATGGAATCCATGTTTTAATGTGGTCCATTACCACACGAGACATATATAGCACTACCAGCAGTTTGAGAGGAAGGATCTGGAAATCATACTCAGCACACAGTGTATTCTTAAGCTTCATGATCTCAAGTTGGGGTGACACACAAGATCAAATGACATTTGTGGCTGACAATGTCATGCAGTTTGAAGGCAGGCAGGCTGTGATCCACCACACACACAAGATTTGATAAGCTGGGTCAAAGATAGGGCATCACAAGAATTGTCAAGATGTCCTTGTGAAAACCAGCACAGAAAAGACCTCTTCCAGGCAATAGTTTTGAAACTGAACCATACTATAGGTACAGCCCATCACTGCCACTGCAGTTCAGACAACCAACTGCCTCCTTCCTTAATGCTGTTTACATTTTGCAGCCAAACCAGGTACCTATTCTGAGTTGTCACCTTCAGCTATTGAAATCATTCCCTGGACAGCAGTAAAGGCATGACAACTTATGTGAACCTAGTCAAGGATGACTGTGACTGTGCCTGTGCCTGTGTTCTGGGACTCTGTTGGTGACAATTTTTCACATCTCTACACCGTGGCAAGATGCTGCCTCACCATTTCAATGAACTCAGTGGATGCTGAGTGTGCCATCACAGTGTATGGACAAGTGTTCACCCCACAGAGAGAGAATGTCTGCAGCTACTGTGGCTGGATGCAGCATGCTAACTTTTAATAGCTAGCATGAATTGCTTGTCCCATTGTCTGTTAGCATCAAGTTACCTCCTTTTTATAATGTTATTTAATAAAGTGTTTATAGTTGGTATTAGCTACAATTCATGTTGTGTATAGCTTTAATTTCATAACAGATTTCAGTTTAGATTTTACTTAAATGCTATGGTATGATAACATAACAATTAATGGCTTCAATGGGCTTAATCCCCTGATTAAGCCCACACAAGGCATTAAGGAAAACTATATTAAGCAATTTAGCTGTGGGTTTGGGAGATCTAACAATCTGCAGGGAGGGGTGGGACTGCCAGGGCCCCTTAGCCAATCATAGGCACGGGAAAGCCCCACTGTGATCAGCCTGTGAAAATGGGGGCTGGCTTCAGTATCTGGCCGTAAAATCAGGTGGCTGCCTCCCATAGCTATGAAGGCAGTCAAGCATTGGAATAGGCTAGATAGAAATTGTGGAATCTCCATCCTTGCGAATCTGCAAAAGCAGGTTGGATAGACATGTTTTAGTCAGGGAGCTGGACTAGTTGACCTTGTGAGGTCCTTTCCAGCTTTCCTTTCCTATGACACTATGATATGGTTTCAATCTATAGAAGGCTCAGATTTGGATGAGGGCCAGTTGGCTTCAACTTAATCCAATCTTGCTGAGCTAATATTACTGGTTTGCTCACTAGTGTGAGTAAGAGATTCATATAGTACACCTTAGAATAGGTCAAATATGTTAACAAAATAGCGAACAGAAGAAAATTATTAGAAATAATTCATTCTCTTTCTTAACATGCATCAAGATAGAGCAGAAAAAGAGGGAGAACCCCTGAAAAGAAAGGTGAATCAATCCGTACTTACTGCAGGAGATCAATGGGTTGCTGCCAGTGTGCATGGCAGCCAGTTGAATTTCTGGAGTAAGTGCTTGCTCTAGATTGGCCAGAGACATGCCATGACCTGGAGAGGGAAAGTCCAGGGGAGAACCCAGTGCTTGGAAACCAGAGACACTAAGGAGCTCCCTTGCTGACGTAGATCTGCTGAGAACTGAGCAGGATCAAAGCACCGGGGAGAAGACAACAGAGATTGGAGGACTTCTGCCAGAGGAAATATCACTACAGAAGTCTGGACTGATGGGATATGGTTGGGCAGAAGCCCCTCTCTCAAAGTAAGCAAAAGGAGAGGGTCATGTATAGGAACCAGAGAGCTCAGCCATCCCAGAAGGCAGGACTACTCATTGAGGACTGCTCATAGAAGCCTGGAGGGACAGTATTCATTTTTTTTTCTTTGGTATTCCTACCTCAGCTGAGAGTTGTTTTAATTTATTTATTTATTTTTTTCCTTTCTTTTGATATATAAGTGTACTTGTCAGATTGTCCCAAGCAAGGCCAGTAGCTGGGCTGTGACCCGGACCCCTGAGGCCTGGAGAGACTGGGGCTTGTACAGCTTTATTCAAGGAAGAAGTCACCCCAGACATTGTTAAAACAAAAAGAAAACAACACTCTAGATGTGGTAAGGCTGAGGTGAAGGGGAAGGAGAAGCCCCCTAAATCCATCTGGTCAAGTGATCTGAGGTGATGTTTTCCCCCACTTTTCTTGGCAAGCACTTCCTGCTAATGCTAACCAGAAACAAAGATGTGGCAGGCGAATATACAACATCAGGGAGGGACAAAGGAGGTAATTATCATACCTCCTTAGCCCACTAACAGGTGAGGGGAAGACATAATCACACCGAGGACCCAAGCCCTATAGCACCTATCATCAACAACATGAAGCAAAATGGATATTTAAGAAGCTAATCAGTTAAGGAGTTTTATTAAATGGTGGCTGAAAGAGTAGGATTGAACAGTTAATTTTTGAAATATGAAAAATATTTAAGGAAGTAAAATAGGAATAGTATTTTTGAAGACTTTTACTAATTATGTGAGATATGAAGCCATGAATGAGGTGGTAAAATGTGTACATGACACATTTTTTAGAATAGTCAAGAGAGGAGAAGAATGTAAGGAACTTCAGAGGAATCAAAATAAAAGTAGGCAGGTAAACTTTAATGTTGATGTATGTAAGGTAATGCACATGAAAAGGAATTATTTGGACTATTCACATGCATTATGCAGGAACTCAGGTTAGGTGAACAGAGTGAGAGAGAGGTTTTCCTGCTCAGAAGGCAGATTGGTGTTCAAATAACTTGGTTAAATTTACCTTATTTCTTAAAGTTTGAGATGAATTTGTTTTAAAAAACTAAACATGTTCTATTAATTTTCTCAGGGTTTTGGAACAAGAATAGAATAAATACCCAGATATTAAAATTAAACAAATATATTATGGTGGCTAAGACCCCTGTGAACTTCATTATGTGAAGTAGGAATTAAGCAATGCAATATAACAACAAATTTAAAAAAAAGAAAAGAAAAAAATGGACCATCACAGAGTTCAAAATAGTTTTTCATCCTGGTTAAACCTAATGTTTTCTTCTTATGATTCCCCCACATCCATGTCATGATTTTACCAAGTTCATAGATTCATAGCTACAGGGTCAGAAGGGACCTTGTAGATCTTCTAGTCTGACCCCCTGCCTTGGGCAGGAGAGAAAACTGGGCTCAAATGACTGCAGCCAGGTAAATGTCAAGCCTCCTTTTAAAGACCCCAGGGTATGAGCCATCACCACTTCCCTTGGAAGTTGGTTCCAGATCCTAGCCGCCCTGTCTGTGAAATAGTGCCTTCTAATGTACAGCCTGAATCTACTCTCTAGCAACTTATGGTCATTATTCCTTGTTACTCTGGGAAGCACTCAGGGGAACAAGGTCTCTCCCAAACCCTGCTGGTCCCCCAGTAAGTTTATAGATGGCCACCAGGTCCCACCTCAGCCTCCTCTTGTGAAGGCTGAACAGGTTAAGGTCCTGTAGCCTCTCCTTATAGGGTCTTCCCTGCTGTCCCCTGATCATGCTATTGGCCCTCCTCTGGACCCTTTCAATGCTGCCCACATCCCTCCTGAAGTGTGGCGCCCAGAACTGGACTCAGTACTCCAGCTGCGTCCTGACCAGTGTTTCATACAGGGGGAGGATCGCCTCCTTGGACCTGCTCGTGATGCATCTGTGGATACATGACAAGGTACAGTTAGCCCTATTGACCGTGTTCTCGCATTGTCAGCCCATGTTCATCTTGGAGTCAATAATGACTCCAAGATCTTTCTGCCACCATTCTTTCAAGAAGGGAGTTCCCCAACCTATAGGTATGCTGCTGGTTCCTACTGCCCAAGTGCAGCACCCTGTACTTGTCAGTATTGAACCCCATCCTGTTTTTATTTGCCCACCCCTGTAACCTGTCCAGGTCCTGCTGTAATCTGTCCTTCCCTTCTAGCATGCCTACCTCATCCCAAATCTTGGTGTCATTATTTCAGAACAAGTTATTTCAGAACAAAACATTACCATGCTTATAAGTTAAACTATAGTAGCTCATGATCATTTCGGGCATGACTCAAAGGCAAAATTAGGGTTTAGGGTAAAGGACCAAGTTGGCCATTTCCTCAAAAAGTATGCACACACAATCATAGGATCATAGGAAAATAGGGATGAAAAGGACCTCATCAGGTGATCTTGTCCAGTCCCCTGCTCATGTAGAAATATCCCTGACTAAGCCCAAGCATTTCCCTAATCTGCTCTTGAACATTTCCAAGGATGGAGATTCCACCACTTTAGGTAGCCTGTTCCAATGCTTGACTATCTTCACAGTTATAAAGTTCCTCCACAATCCATATATTAGCAACAATTTTAGAGAAAGTGACTGATGACTGATATGACCATTACTTGAACAGCTGTTTCAATACTCTGGGTCTCTATACACATGATCCAGGGTGGACAGAGGGATGCTCTAATTAGAGCAGCTCTGAGAGCAGCACTAATTAAAGTGCTGCAGTGTCACATGTATTCAGCATCCTGTGCTTTAAAATAGCAGCAGGGGCACTTTAACTGAAGCTTGTTCGACAAGCTTTAGTTAAAGCACCTCTGCTGCCATTTTGTAATGCAAGGACACTGAATACATGTGATATGGAGGCTGCTAGAACATGCTAATTAGCATGCTCCAGCAGACTTACAGCAGTCTTGATTAATTGCACACATTGGAACAGAGATCTGTCATGTGTATAGGTGCCCTTTCTATTCCATGGTTTTATGATCCTTATCTCATATATTGCAAATGTATAATTAAGGAACTAGAAACATGAAATGGGGAATCTTGGTAACAACACTATACACGTCAACATTTAAAAAGTGGGTTTGCAAAGGTTCTGCTTTAAAGGAGCTGAGGTCAAGACAGTCCACACTATCCAAAAACTTCCAAGCATATTTCATATCCATTTTATGTATGCCCTGCAATTCCTGCTCTCCCTTACTCTTACAGCAATGTTAGATTCGAAATGTTATTCAGCCATATACAATTGAATGGGTGCTAGCAAAAACTCCGTTTTCATTTTATTTCAATTCGATTCTTTTCAGAGGTCACCTTCCCTTTAAATAAAATAGTTTTTGAATATAATTTATTTGCTAATATGATCCTCCAGTGTCTGTCACAGTCAACAGAACAGTTTACTCCTGGAAACTGGGATGTCGTTTTATAGCAACTATTTAACTGCAACAAAAGTGTCAATGCAGATTAAGGGACTTAAAAAATAAGGGGCAAGTTACAATACGTAATTACTGTAATTATGGCTGTTTTGAGATAAAGATTTAATTCTTAGTTTCAAGTATCTATTTAGAGGACCCAAGATCAATGTGACTTGATCTGAATATTTTACAGGCAATATGTTATATGCCGTATACAAATTTCAATTAATATAGTACATTAAATGACATGCACTCTAGAACATTACAAAACATTACCGAATATTACATATATCACATTTTTGTAAAATGCATCTGAAGAAAATCAGTGCAAACAGGACACTATGACCTCCCAAACCTTTTTTAGCAGCTAGAGGTGTCTCTTGGTTTTTTTTCTTCAAGTAAGTTGAAGCACTCTTAGACTCAGGAGCACTTGGTTTAGTTTCTCACTCTGTCACATACTCCCTGGGCTAAATTATGAAGCTTTAAAGTATTTTTGTGCTTAGCTCCCATTGAATCAATGGGAGTTAGGTAACAAAATATCTTCCTGCATCTGAGACTTAATCATCTGAGGCCTAAGGGCATTCTATACAGTTTTTTTCAACTCCAGGGTCACCACTGACAAAAAAGTCCTTCCCACTCAGGTGCATTAAACACCGGAAATAGGTAAATACATAGTTCAGAAGTGGTCCTGAGTGGCTTGGGGTGGAATTGAGTGCTTCAGCTCATACTGCTTTTGGGCCCTCCAGAAATAGAAATCCCAGCATGGCCACAGGGCATATATTCAAGGCCATGCTAAACTATCTTTTCTGCCTAATTGCTGATCCTTTTTGCACCTGAGAATATGGATAAAGAAGGTCATGAAAACATGCTCAACAGTCCTCATCTGTAAAAAGGGAATAAGAACACTTCTTTACCTCATAAATATGTTGTGTGCTAAAAGCATTAAATATGGTTATGAATTGAGATACTGAAATAACAGGGGCTATACATATATGGAAGTGATGCATAACATACAGCATTTTTTGGGTATCATTCATGAGAAATAAAATTTCTCTGGCTCTTAATCAGTATGGGTGACAGAAGGAGAGCAGTGTTAAATTTGGGTCCTGATGTTCTGGTAATTGAGAGGTTAGCATGCCAAGAAATGTAGCTCATCTTTATTCTTTTTGGAAATATGGTCACAGGCAATTTCAGAACATATCCATTACATCATATGAAAACCTTTCTTAATGTGGCCTCTGGAACTGTCAGAATGGATATTCATTAGACACAGGGAAAGTGTTGTCCTGAGCATTAGAATACATCATTTCCTTTGTTCTTGTTATGAAAGTGTACAGATGTAGGGCACTATGTTCTCTGTACTGAAAGTATACACATCTAGACTCTGCTCAGCGTTAGTTTTGCTTTTAAAATGTAATATAAGAGGTGAATGTCCTAAAGCCGTTTTCCAGGGCAGCTGTACACTTGTCAGAGTTCATGCTTACCACTTTTGCAGTTTGGTTTTAAGACAGAAATTAACAGTAAGATAATTTTCTTCTCCCTAGGACTGGATGCTGCTATAGCACTTCACTCAAGCCTGCACAATCTATACCCTGAATCTTATTCCTTAAAATTAGCATCTTAATAAGCAGCCAGCTGTTTGAATCAGCAAACTCTTCTGAACATTTGCCAACTAAATCAATATTGGCTAATATAATAGGGTGTGTCAATATACCTGCTCTTGAGGTAGCTACTGCACAGCTCTGGAAGAAGTCAGACAAAATATGACCAAGAGAGTACAAGATAGATGGCAAAATAAGTTTAACTAGCAAGTAAAACAAGTGCCTTTCACTACAGAAGTTTCTATGGTGCATTTAATTTATTTTGTTACAAGTACTTTTTATAAATAAAAATAAATATAATGTTCAGGCCTACTATCTAAATTTCCAGCATCTAATGAAGCAAGTATTTTGTTCCTTAAAGCTTATGCCCTGCATCTCTGATTCAGTTAGTCTGTAAGGTACAAATCTACCTTGCCTTTTTCCAAGGTTTCAAAGTCATTACATAATATTGTTATTTATAATTTAGTAGGCAGTCAGCCTCACCTCAGTTCCTGGAAAAATCATGGAGCAGGCACTCAAGGCATACATTTCTAAACACTTGAAATTTCCCTTGCTGCAACTTGAGATGGTTGCTCCTTGTTCTGTCATCTGCCACCACTTAGCATAGTTTAGCTCCATCCTCTTTTGAACCCAACTTCAGGTACTTGAAGGCTACTATTAAGTCTCCTCTTCTGTAGACTAAATAAGCCAGTTCCCTCAGTCTTTCCTCATAAGTCATGTCCTACAATCCTTTCACCATTTTTATCACCCTGTGTTGGACTCTCTTCAATTGGTCCACATCCTTTTTGTAGCGGGGACCCGAAACTGAACACAGTACTCCAGATGTGGACTTACCAGTGCTGAATAGAGGGGAATAATGACTTTACTTGACCTACTGGCAACACACCTACCAATGCAGCCCAGTATGCTCTTAGCCTTCTTGGCAACAAGGGCACATTGCTGATTCATATCTATCTTATTGTCCACTGTAACCACAAGGTCCTTTTCTGTAAAGCTGTTGCCCAGCCAGTCAGTCCTCCGCCTGTAGTGGTGCATGGGACTGCTCTGACCTAAGTGCAGGACTTTGCACTTGTCCTTGTTGAACCGTCTGAGATTACTTCTGGCCCAATCTTCCAATTTGTCTAGGTCACTCTGAATCCTAGTCCTATCTCCAATATATCTACTACTACCCCCAGCTTGGTGTCATCAGCAGACTTGCTAAGAGTGCACTCTATGCCATCTTCCATTTTGTTGATGAAGATATTGAATGGAACTGGCCTCAGGACCGACCCCTGGAGCACTCCAAATGCTACCGGCTGCCAACTAGACACCAAGCCATTAATTACTACCCTCTGAGCCCAATGATCCAGCCAGTTTTCTATTCACCGTACAGTCTATTCATTCAGTTTGTGCTTCCTTAGCTTGCCTGTGATAAAGTTGGGGAGACCGTATTAAAAGCCTTGCTAAAATCAAGGTACACCACATCCACCAGTCTCCCTACATCCACAGAGCCAGTCATCTCATGATAGGAGGCAATCAGGTTGGTCAGGCATGACTTGCCCCTAGTGAATCCATGCTGACTTTTCCTACTCACATTCTTCTCCTCCAAAGGCTTAGAAATGGATTCCTTGAGGATCTGCTCCATGATTTTTTCAGGGATTGAGGTGAGGCTGACTGGTCTGTAGTTCCCTGGATCCTCCTTTTTCCCCTTTCTTAAACATGGACACTATGTTTGCCCTTTTTCAATTATCTGGGACCTCTCCTGATCATAGTGACTTTTCAAAGATGATGGCCAGTGGCTCTGCAATCCCATCAGCCATCTCCCTCAACACCGTTGGCTGTATGCCATCTGGCCCCATGGACTCGTACATGTCCAGCTTTTTCTAGGTAGTCCCTAACTTGTTATTTCACCACTGAGGGCTGCTCACCTCCTCCTCAAACTGTGCTGCCTGGTGCAGTAGTCTGGGAAATGACCGTGCCTGTGAAGACTGAGGAGAAGAAGGCATTAAGCACTTCAGCCTTTTCTGCATCTTCTGTCACAAGATTGCCTCCCCCATTCAGTAAGGGACCCACACTTTCCCTGATCCTTCTCTTGCTATCAACATACTTGTAGAAACCCTTCTTGTTACCCTTCATATCCCTTGCTAGCTGCAACTCCAATTGCACTTTGGCCCTCCTGAATTCATCCCTGCATGCCCGAGTAATCCTCTTATACTCTTCCCCAGTTATTTGTCCAAGTTTCCACTTATAAGCTTCCTTTTTGTGATTGAATTTACTGAAGAGTTCCCTGTGAAGCCAAGCTGGTCTTCTGCCATATTTGCTTGTCTTCCTGTGCATCAGGATGGTTTGTTCCTGCACTCTCAGTAAGGCTGCTTGAAAGTACAGCCATCTCTCCTGGGACTTCTCTCCCCCTCACATGGGGAAAAACTTTATCATGAGGGAAAGGGACAGAAGTTACACACAAACCAGTTTAATTGATCAGAAACTGGTTTAAACCTGTAACAGAATAGACGTTCAGTGCACATAAACCAGTTTCAAAATGCCTGAAACGGATTTAAGATAAGCCTGGTTGAATGTAGTATTTAGTTGAATGTAGTATCAGATTTAAATGATTTAGGTCAAACTGGTTTATGAAGCTTCTGTCCCAGACCCCTTCCTAGTTCAAGTTAAATCAAAGTCTCCCAGCATCCCAGCAGTTTGCAGCCCTGGGTTGGGCTGTGCTTTCTGCTCCAGAGAACAGGGCTGGCACCACCCCTCTGCTGCCTAGCTGGAGCAGTGAGGGCTGGTTCAGTTGCTGGCTCACTGCCCCCCACCCCCACATTAGGCAAACATCTGCTGTGGTCTGGGGCCAGGGTAGGGGGGAGAAGTAAACTTCCCTTCACCTGAATAGGGAACGTCTTGCCCTGCCTTGCTTACTTAGTGCTGGTTGTGACTGGACTACAAATCCCAGAGGCACCTGGAAGCAGGAAGTGGAAGTGATGAGCAACCTTGCAGAGTTTTGCTGCTGTTAGTCTGTACAGCAAATTCCAGAGACCTCAGGGGCAGCAGGAAGAGGAAGCAAATATACAGCCCATGCTGGATACATGACATAGGGCTCTGCTATAGTGCTTCCCAGCTTCTGGCTTGAGTCACTGCAGACATGTGGATGCAGTTCCTGAATCAAAAGTGAATGTTTGTTCATTTGCTAATTGGTCCAATCTTTGCAATTGAGACTAACCTGCAAAGACTGAATCAATTCAGCCCTGGGTTTTTTGGCTGTCTGTACTTAGCTGAGGATGGTGGTAAAACACTGGAACAGGCTACCCAGAGAAGTTATGGAATCTCCACACTTGAAGATTTTAGAGACCCAGTTAGACAAAGCTTTAGCTGGAATATTCTAATTGGGGTTGGGCCTGCTTTGAGGAAATCTTGGACTAAATGACCCCCTTAGGTCCCTTCCAACCCCATTTTTAAATTATTCTATGATTCTAAATCTCCAGAATTATACTCTAATCTCACAACTTCTATTAAAACAGATATTCCCTTCTAACATACTTTTGCAGAAACACCTGCTCAATTAATCTTACAGACGAGATATGAGTTTTCTAATTCTCTTAATCTACAACATTGGCTCTCACCCCAGGCAGATACACTGTTTATACTCCTCTCCTTTCCCTTCTAATTTAGAATTTTAAATAATTCCACACTTGAGGAAATTTTTAGAGTCTTGAAAGTCACTGATTTTAAACTAGTAAGAGAGACAAAATACATCTCAACCGCAACTAGTATATCTTAGCTGTGCAAAAGTTAGGAATCCTTACAATAAGAAAGGTTAACATATCGGCCAATCCAGTTTCATGCCTGTTATGAATTCCACAGTAATTTAGATGGGAAAAGCCAGGAAGGGGGGGGCTTCAGATTCTAGGAATTAATTTACATTTCCCATAGATAAAAACATGACCCCCTTTGGAAACGGTGCTCCAGAAAGCTAGGAGTAGAAGAAATTGTGTGTGGTGATGGGATACATATAAGGGAGTAGAAGAACAAAGGGGAGAGAACTTGAAAATATTAAATTAAAAGGCTATCACTTAAAAACAAACAAACACACACAAAACAAACACAAAATGAGCAAACAAGAGTTGCAACCTTGCTTCTTTCCGCCTGCACAAATGCAATAAAGAATACCTACTATAGATTTTTCGTAGAGACTAGGGTGGTGACTATGGCTAAAAGGAATTAGATGTTAATCATATTTTAAATTAGAAACTGTACTCTCTAGAGGAGAGGAAGATTGAGTTTGCAATGTATTTAGGCTATAAATGAGAAAACAATGATCTTGCTGTCTTAATACTTGATCCTCAGGTGATTCAATTTTAATTTGCTCTAATGGGAGAAGGAGGCACTAAGGCCAAGATTCACAAAGTAGCCCCGTGGTTATGGCACTTATTTGGGAGGGGAGAATCCTGTACTCCAATACTTGCTTCCAGGGAGTACATTTTATCTAAAGTTATGGGATCAAAAACATAAATAGTCTTGGGAATAGGGACTAGAAACAACAATTCTGTCCACCAAGGTGAGTGTCGGAGCTGTTCAGTTACAGTCATGCTCCTTTTTGCATATTCACTCTCTGGTCTCCTGAATATTTTAGAATGTTTAGCACTACGCAGGGAGTAAAACAGGAAGGATGAAGAATTCCATTGTCACTTCATCCTAAACCTCATTCTTAGGACATTTGTATAGGAGAATGGGGTTTTGAATAGGGTTTTGAGTTTCAACCCCCACAGGATGAAGAAGACTATTAGGTGATTTAGGTGCATGGACACCTAAGGCAGAATTCTGCTTCACCTAGTGGCTGACTGACCATGTGCACCTTGAGTCTAACCCTGAGTTACCTGAATGTTCTGTAGAAGCTATTCTATTGCTCCGAATCTCTGGATCTGTAACCCTCTGGATCTGTAAGTGCCTCCATTATAAGAATCAGGAGATGCCTATGTATCTCTAGCGGGTGATTTTTTTCATATACAGGGAAGCACTTGTATGCCAGAAGGGATCAATAGAATTCTTCCTACACAACAATTGGGTAACTCAGAACTTGGCTCAAGCTGAAATTTGGTCATTCAAGAGGTGAAACAGAATTTTGCCTCTAGTGTGTGAGATGGGTTTCAAGACTTGGCTTAAGACGATAAGGCCTCAGAGCACATACACTAGCACAATTTTAAATGTCTAAGTGCTATTACTCCTTAAAATGTAAGAACCTATATACTCTCAAAAATATACATGTTTAAGCAGGGTCTTTGCGGGTCTCTCTCTCTCTTTTACTTGGATGCCTAAATTACTTGGATACCTCAAGTTTATTTTCAGATCTGGCCTAAGTGACTTATTAACTTAGGCCCTTTGCATTCTGTATTCATAACACAGGGCACATCTACATGTGCCCATCATATATCACTTTAGTACTTTAGGAAGTACTAAATGATGGCTCAGTAACAGCTGTTACTGTGATAAGCCACTTGTGCACAGTTATTTTTAGCCGCTATGTCACTGCTATGGTGACATAGCTGCAGCATCATAGTTTGTGTCTGGTGACATAGTGTCTCATGTAGACGTGCCCACAGAGAAGTTTTTAGAGAAACTAATTAATTCTGAACTACGCAATTTAAAAAAAAATGGGAGGAAAATGTTACCATGCTCTTAAGATATCCTTACTATTGATTGATAAAATGTATGTTTTTACATGCCACTGATTATTACATTTATATCTGAATTAGTTTTGTCACTGGGTAGATGATGGCTTTTGCCAAAAGAGCAGCTTGTAACATTCTATCTTTAAGCTGTTGACTTTCAACAACTGATTCTTGGCTGATTCTTGGTTCTACCTCATTATGTACCCTGAGGGCTACGTTTATTAAAATGGCTAAAATGGAGAATCAGAATAATGATAGGAATTTCCCACTAAGGGATCTCTCGAATACTAAAACAAACCAACAAACAAAAAAAGAACTGCATATTTGAGACCTTCTTGATGCCAACATACATACAAACACAGGCACACATGCACATGCACTTTGCAAATAGGAAGCCATTTTTTTTCTTTTTACTATTTGCCAATTAGTTGCCCACCAGGACTCAAGAGGCTCTACAATAATAAAAACAACAAATGCAAAGAATAAGAGCAGTAGTTGATTCAAGGTGAGTTTTGATTAGAAATTAATTTCAAAAGTTCACTAATAAGGCCTTGGGTGAGCAGTCTTGAAAGCATGCACTTGAATTCTGATTACGATTACCCAGGTGTGAAGATGTAAAGTACTTGCTTGCCTAAAGGTAGTGCATGAATACTTCTAACCACAAAATAATTACCATATTTAATTGAATATAAGACAAGGTTTTTTTCTGCAATCAACATGAGAAGAAAAGCTTCTTGTCTTACATATGCATACAAGCAAACCTCATTAAATAAATACATTGTCTATCATTAAAGTGCTGCTATGAGCAGCAGGCATTTAGTAATGAAAAACAACCATGAAGTTGGTTAAATGCAGCAAACACTGAGCATGACTATAAAACACATGGCCCACATTGGGCAAACACACCATGGGAACCTACCACGAGGATAGGTTAGCACAACCCATCTGAATAAGGTATACAGTAGTGCCCATTGTTCTGAGTCTCTGTCAGTGCCAAATCTTTTTTCAAGTCAGGGTGAAGCACTACATTTAATACATGTAGACTCTCTCTTCACAGCTGAGTTTTGCCTTTCTTTCTCATTTCTAATCATCACATTTCTTTCCCAGCCTTAAATGTCTGGCAAACATCACCAAATGGTATCCCAAACTGTTCACCCAATCCCTCTCTCACCCTCCCACACATAATTAGTGTGGCCCCACACTCTGTGAGGTGGAGCCAGACCAGGGTTCCCTGTACCTCATCTGCATATACATTTTTGGAGGGTTCCAGGACTCATGACAAGAAAATCTGGTTCTAGTCATGAGTTGGAGGCTAATTAGCACATATATATATTGCGGGGGGAAGGTTATCTGCAGTACACACACACATACTAAGCAGTGCTGCACTATGGGGTCACCATGCTATTGACCACACTGCTGACTCTTCTGGGGCCCAGCCCAATGAACAACATGGTAAATCGTGAGCTTTTTTTTGTTGTTGTTGAACTAAAATCATGAATAATTTATACCATCTACAAGTAGGTATATGAGTACTGCCTAGCAATGTGTTTATGGAGGACCTGTGCTAATACTTGCATCAGTTTCAAAAAAAGTTAAAAACATCAATTTTGGATGAGCTAACTTCATGGGTAAATATTGTAATTTGCCTATACCCAAATTACTGCAGGCATGTTTATTTCCAAATAATTGTTTACAAATTTATGTCTCATTTTCATGTGTCCAGGGGCCAAGAAGGAATGTACACTTTGTGGTTCTGCAAAATGTACACAGTGCACATGGATAGGTTCTGTGTTGCATATTTGCAGCACGGAGGGAAAATTAGATACCAGGAACTCCTGGTATCCAAATAAATAAATAAATAAATAAAAGCAGGGCAGCAGATGTGGCTGCAATGTGCACCACTCAAAACCAGAGCCCAGCCAGCCAGAGTCATGCTCCAGCTTCCAGCCAGGCTCTGAACACCTGGATCACCACTGCTGCAGCCCCAGCAGCCCAGATTCTGGCCTCAGCCTCCCCTACCCCATCCAGGGCAATTTGCTGAATTCCAGAGCGCACATGCAGAGGCGCTCCCAGGACAACTATCAGAGGCACAAATAGTTGTGAGAAACACATGTGTGATCTTGTGGGGATGCACCCAGGAAAAGCAAGACCTGACAGTAAGGAGGAAAGGAAGGGACTGCATAGGGAAGAAGATGTGGGGACAGAGGGCAGGGGGGCCACATGCTGTCCCCCAGACTGATTTTCCCTTCTGTAGCAGTGGGAGGGAGAGAAATTCAAGGCAAGCCTCCAATAATTAGATACTATACCTAGAAAATGATAACAAATATATGTTTTCCTTATATAGAATCTAATTATTTGGGGAGGGGTCAACTTATATTCAAATTAATTTAACAATAATAAGATCATACAATATGGATTACCTGGGACTAAAACTGTAGGGAGAAGTCCTGAAGCTCTAAAGAAAAGAACAAAAAAAGAAACAGATAAGGTTCATGATCTTTAAAGTGCTATAATAACTGCCCAGGAAAACTTGAGTTTTAGGACTTCCTTAGCCTAAAGTCACACCACCACCTCCCAGGAAAGAACTGCAATGACCAGGCTGAAAGGGAAGGGAAAGGCAGGGCAAGACACTTTCAACACTTTTGGTGGAGCTGGGTAACTGAGGAAAGGAATGAAAGAATATATAGAACCAAAAAAGAAGAAAGAAAAAGAAAAAGAATAAGCAAAGTGAGCCTTATTTAGTTGCTTAGTGGTTCAATCCTTACATAGCTGCCCACAGCTGCCAGCATCGGTGTCGGTGAGTGGGTAGCTTCCACAGCCGGGGGGGGGGGGGGGGGGGGGTTGTGAGCAGGGACCACCTGCAGCTGCCGTTGGCCATGTCAGCTGTAAGGGGGTGGGGGTGGGCAGTGATCACTCATATTAGGCAGCAGCGGCCAATCTCAAGGGGGGCAAGTGCTCCTCTTATAATTTTCTATGCATCGCTTATGTACATATACATAAAATAGCAAATTAACATTTAATACATTTAACACAATACATTTGGTTCTTTGCCTGGGTAATTATTTTTGTAATTGCAGTGTTTGTTTATTTTCAAAGAACTTGGTAAAACATATTTAGGTAAAAAATATTGTTGAACATAGTACAACATATTTAACATTTAATATTTAACATGGAGCAACATTTCTCCAGATACAGCGATGCTACACAAAGTAACATGGGGTGACAATTCCAATTTTAGTGATACATGAATTATTTTTATTGTACTTCTTTGTAAAAAGTGTTAACGGTGTTTCCTGTTGGTGCCAGTACATACAACCCTTTTTGACTACCAATTCCAGAGCAAGCCACATAACTGTCTGTGTGAAAATCATTGCTCCCTTAAATCAATACCAACAACTTTTAAAGATTGTCCTTCAAATTTGTTTATCGTCATAGTGAAGCATAACTGTACTGGAAATTACAGCTTCTTGAATTTGAAAGGATAATCAGTGGGAATTATCAGTTTTCTGGGAATGAAAACTGTCTTTCCCTTTGTGTATCTGGTTAAAATGGTGCCCTCTATTCTATGCTTTTTTAAATGAATGACTTGAAGCCTTGTACCGTTGCATATCTTTGGGGCATCTAAATTTCTGAGTAACATAATCAATGCTCCAACGTTAAGTATCAAATTTTGATGTGGCATTTCTGGGGTTTCAGGCAAATTAAGGAATGCTCCCAGATAGTGAATAGCTTGATCCAGATCTGTTGTACTGTCAATAGATCTGTAGACAATTTCAAGAATGTGTATTTTTTGTAAAAGTCGAGAATTTAATTGGGAAACAGTTTCATTCTTCGGTGCCAAGATAGTTCACTTGCACAACCATGCAGGAGACCTGGAACTTACATTTTCAAGGTGTGGGTAGTGCCTTCTCTTCATAACTGTCTTGCAATCTTATATTTTACATCCATTTCACAGCAGCTGAAGTACCACTAAGAGTTGAAGTCCTTTTCCTTGGCATTTTCTGTATTATCCTTTATGCAGAACAAATTGATAAACAGTGGGGAAAAAAGGGAGGAAAAGTAACCCTGAACCAAAAGCCAGAGGGCTATGGCTGCCGAATGGTAGAAGGAGCTTTGTTTGGAGATGTTAGGCAAAGATGTTTAATAATGACAGTTGAACTGAATTCACTGCATCCAAAATGGAACGGTACTAGTTTGCTATCTGAAAAGTGAAATAATGCCACTTACTAGGCCTGTGCTAAATATCACCAACTGTTTTGTTTCAACACTGTTTCAACTAATTTTGAGGTTGAAACAGCAAAATCAGAATGAAACAAAGGCCGTCAAAATAGCCTCAAAACAAAACAAGGCTAGTCAAAATGTTTCAAAAGTTGAAACATTTCGACCATAGGCTGGGGATGGGAAGTCAGCCCAGCTGGGTTGACTTCCAATTCCGCATGCTAGATTGCACCGGGGAAGGAGGCAGCCCAGCTAGGCTGTTTTCCCCATCCCCAGTGGTACATCATGAGGTGAGTGGAAGGCAGCCAAGCTGGGCTGCTTCCCATCCCCAGTGCTGGATCATGTGGGGGATGAGAGGGATGGGTTTGGCTGGGCTGCCTCCTGACTCAATCTAGCACTAGGGGTGGGAAGTCAGCCCAACTGGGCTTACTTCTAATCCCCAGCAAAATGTCGAAACAGCATCAAAACAGCCTTTGTGTTTGTATGGAATGGAATGGAATAGCTGTTTCAACTCGAAATGAAATTTGGAATGGAATGCTGTTCTGTCAAACTGTTGAAACTCAACACAAAATGGAATGGTGCCATTTCGCACAGCCCTACCAATTACTGGAAGCCCCAAAAAGGGCCTAGTGAAAAATAACCTGCCTATCATTTTCTTCAAGTGGTATTCAGTGGTTTTAGAAGGTTTAGAGTAGATAGGGCCAGCCATTCTTGAGTTATAAGTGAACATATACTAATGAAAACTGAAATGAATTCTGAATGGAGTGGTACCAGTTTGTTACCTGAGAAGCAAAGGAATCCCAGTCAATGGAAGTCCCAAAAAGGGTCATGTGAAAAATAGCCCACCTATAAATTTTCCTCAGGTGGTACTCAGTGCTCTTGGAAGGCTTAGAGTAGATAGCACCAGCTTTCTTGAGTTATAAGTGAACATACATACAGACAAGTCTGTCTGCCTGTCTGTCTGTAGATTCCCATGACATAGGACTAGTTCAGGGCCAGTCAGGAAAGTGGGAGGGCTTTGGCAGTGGCTTTTAAAGTGCCCACAGGCATGCTGCTACAGCATATTGCAGCTTGAGGAGGATTCTTCATCGTGCCCACTAAGAAGAAATCATCCAAAATGGCCAAATACATTTCAGTGCTGAACCACCTATTCTGCAGGAACCTTACATGCAGCTGGAGGCAGACTATTCTGTATCTCCTGCAATCTAATTCTGGATGTGTTGAGGAAAAATAGTATAGATCAACACTTAGAGTCTGAGGCACACACAAAGTGAAAAATTGTTGCAGAGGCTGAAAGTCAGAACAAGTGACCATGCCCTTCCTCTTTAAGAGGAACACTGAAAGCAGCTTGGCAAGCTGAGAAGTGGCATTTTTCCTTGTGTAGGCTCAGTGGCAAACATCTGCTGGAGAATCTTGATCACTCAAAGCTAAGGGACTACCTGAAACAAAACATGCAAAATGCTGGCAGTTTTCCATGTGCCAACAAGCTTCACCCCCCACAGTGATTGCTTGGCATGTACAGCCCACAAAGGCTGCCTTTGTAGAATATGAATCCTTCTCCATTGTAGCCAATAAAGCCACCAATCCTTAAGATAATTATGTGTTGCATATTGTATTTGTACTGGGGAGCTGGACAGACTGGGATTTGCCTGTTTCAGAAAGAGCCAGTCCACCTCATGTCTGTCAATTTTTCTACCATCTCAAGTCATTGTGAAGGTAGTTGTCAGCCATAGCGTAGAATTTAACAAGATCTCAGCATTGATCTCTGACAATGCCATGTGCATGTGCAAGGCTTTCTCTGATGTGCTCCAAGGAATGCTGCCCAACACAGTTCATGTCACCTGCGATGCAAACATTCTGTCTTTAGTAAGTGGCATTTGGTGCATGCCTGATGTAAAAAGACTAGAGTCTTCTGCCAGGAAAGCCTTCAAGCAGTGTCCAAGCCGTAAGGTCCAGTACAGGGAGTTCATCACTGGTAAAAGTGGGGACTCACATGCCACTGTGCCACTGTCACCAGAGCATGTGCTCACTAGGTGGAATCCATGGTTCAACGTGGTCCTCTACCACACCAGGCATATGCAGTACTACAAGCAGTTTGTGAATGAGGATCTGGAAGTCACACAGTGCATGTTTAAGCTTTGCAATCTCTTAAGGTGGGGTGACATTCAAGATAAAGTGATGTTTGTGGCTTATGATGCCACCCAGTTCATGGAGGGTCTAATGTGCTTTGAAGGTTGGCAGGCTGTTATCCACCATGAATACAACAAGCTGATGGGTTTGATAAGCTGGGTCAAAGATAAAGCATCATAAGAACTGTCAAGATGGCCTTGTGAAAACCACCACAGAAGAGATCTGTTTCAGGCAATATCTGTGAAACTGAACCAGGACTAGAGGTATGACTGGTCACTGCCGCCACCATTCAGACAACTGGATGCCTCCTTCCTTAATGCTGTTCACATTTTGGACATCAACTAGGTGCCTTTTCTTAGTTGTGACCCTCAGCTATTGAAAGCAATTCCGGGGTGGTTGAAAGACCATGACAATGGATATGCTGCTTACATGAACTTTGTCAAAGAGTCCGTATACCTGTTCTTGTTTTCTAGGATTCTGCCTGTGACCAGTTTCCACATCTCTACACTTTAGCAAGATGCTGCCTCACCATTCCAACAAACTCAGTGGACGCTGAGCGAGCCAGCGTCCACTGTATGGACTAATGTTCCCCACACTGATTCACAGAAGTTTAGGGCTGGAAAGGACCTCATGAGATCATTGGCTCCAGCCGCCATGCTCTGGGCAGGAAAGACTGATGGAGACAGAGACTGTCTGTAGCAATGGTGGCTGGATGCAGCATGCTCACAATTAATAGCTAGCATGAATTGCCTGTCTCAAAGTTAGCATTCAGTTTTGGTAAACTCCTTTTTATAATACCCTTTAATAAAATGTATATCATTAGTATTAATAAAGTGTATATAGTTGGTATAAGTTACAATTCATGCTGTGTATAGCTTTATTTTAATAAGATATTTCAGTTTAGAGTTTAATTAAGTGCTTAGATTGCTTAATAATGCATCAATTAATGGTTTCCATGGTCTTAATTCCCTGATTAATCCCAGGAAAGCCATTAAAGGAAATACTGTTAAGCAATTAAACTGCAGTTTGAGGCCATCTGGCAATCCCCAGGGAGGTGTGTGTGTGTGGGGGGGGCCTGCTCCATTCAGCCCATAAAAATGGTGGTTGTGCCCAGAATCTGTCTCTGAAATAGGTTTGCCACCCCCTCAAGTTTAGTAGACCCCTAGCTATAAATATCTAGAGCTTGTCCTCCATAGTATGCAAGAAGACAAGTGATTTGACTTTATTATTTTTCTCTCCTGCCCCTGTGGCTGTTAGGTACCATGCAAACCTTTGTCTTAACTCCCTCCAGTTCTATGCTAAATTGTCCAGCATGAGAAGGGCAGGTGAAGGTTGACAAACCATGACTGCCCATAGACCATAACTGTGCAGGAAGATAACTTACAGTGTCCCTTGTCCTTCCATTAGACAGTCTTGCTCCATTAGCTTTAGAAATTTCCTTTTCAGCATGTGGAATTTTTGGACCACCCTTCCAAAGAATCCAACTCACCTGTGTAAGGAGCCTATGCTTTTGATTTTGGAATCCATTCTGGGGCCAGACACTTATAACTTAGGGGTTGTAGCAATTATCTTTTAGGCACCCAAGTTTTTTTTATTAGATCTGACCTTTGGTTCCTCAGTCCTAGATCCGAACACCATTTTTCCTTTTGGGCAACAACCACAGAACAGCTTTACCATGTTGATAAAGTTTATGCATGAATGTTGTTCCATGGGTCTCTCTTCCAGCCCTCAACCAGGTCCTAAAGGAGATTGTTGTCTCTTTTTACAGTCCATGTTATTTCTGTGACCACGGTAACTTCTGCAGTCATACTAGAGTAGCACTGACTAAGATCAATTGTACTTATTGTAATGTTGTATATGAAGTAAGAAAATACAGAGGCTGAATATGTATTAAAATACTAAACAAAACTGAGTGACATTTGTAAAAATAATGTATAAACGTGAGCTTTGTTATGAGTGCACAGAGTATGATGCAACCTCCTCATTGCACTTATTCCCTCTTGTTATAGTCAACTTTTTCTCACACCATGAATTAAATAACTAAAAAAAGAAAATTAGGAAAATGTTGATGGCATGCCTCCAAAATGGACTCAACATGCATAATTAAAAACAGATAGTTAAAAAGCATCTATTTTTAAAACCATGGGGACATTTTTTACCCCAAGTTTTTCTCAGAAAATGCCTATAGAATTGAATATTAAATTTTACATGCCTTTTATAGAATATCAGCAGATGATAAAGAAGCTTCTGTGAATCAGGATCTCATGGAAGTTAGAATGGCTCAGTTGATGTCAGTGAAACTATAGATGGATGTATGTAAGAATGTGACCATGTTCTGTTGGTGTTACTAGAGGTGGTTGGAGACTTTAACAAACCTCAGTTAATTAGTTATTTTATGACTATTGCTGTTTTGGCTTTTCTTCTCAGACCTAAAGCAAAATTTCCTGAATTTAAAAGTTTTTCTAACTGCATCCCAGCTACACGGGTGGTCCAATGAAAGATAGCACCAAAAGAAAACTTTGCCTCTTGTATTAGTCATTTTAGTCAAAAAAGGCCAATTAATTGGAAACAAAGGGTTTTTAAAAATGAAATGCAGCAGTTTAGACAAGAGGATTTCTAAGTTCTACAATTGACTTTCTGGTGAAAATGAGAATCAGAAACACCAGCTTCATAGGTTCTAAACATGTAGTAGTTAGAGCAGGGTGGGACAAAATATGGACCACAGGCCAGATCTGGCCAACCAAGGCATTCTATCCAGCTGAAAGTGGGTTCCTTGGCCCCATCTGGCCCAGGTGCAGGGGGCAGCCTGGGCCATGGTGTGTGCAGCCAGTCTTAACCCCAGGGTGCATGTGGGGTGGTGTGGCAGTCAGACTCAGCTTCCTGGCAACCCTGATGGCAGTAGCTCACTCTGCCCAGCTGCCACTGCCACCACCAGATCTGGCCCAATTCCTGGGCATGACAGCCTGTGTGCCCTTCACTGAACTCTTGGAGTGCTGGATGGAGTGGGTGGGTGGGTGGGTGGGAAGGTGGGGGGGTCTCCATGCAGTCTGGCCTGGGACCCCCATGGGCAGAGTGCTCTCGGCCAGGCAGATGGGATAAGGCTGCAGGTGGGTGAGGAGTGGGGTGGGTGGGACTGAAGATGGGGATGGGAGCAGTGAAAGCATGGGGCCAGATCCTGGAGCAAAGCTGTGATCTGTTTCCTGCATGTCCATCTCTTTGGAACCAGCACCTATCTCAGGGACACAGGAAGTGGATCACAGCTCTGCCCAGGGCCTGGGTCATGTGCTGTCACCACACCATGATCCAGCCCCAGCCCTGGCCTCACCCACCCACCCTGCGTTTGGATACTGCACTCCCCCGCCCATGGCACCATCCCATCTGCCTGACCAATCACACCATGCCCACAGGGTTCCTGGGCCAATTTCCATGGAGACCCTGCATACTTACACACCTGGCTGCTCCATCCAATGTCCTGGGGTAATAGGACATTTTTTCTATTTTAAAGAACTCAGGAAGATCACATTTGGGTAGGATGTTTTAAAATCATGTATTCCTATTTGAAATCTCTGGGTTATTCTGTTAACATTGTGCAACACCCTTGAAAGGATCTCTACATCACCCTGGTTGAGAATCACTGGTGTAGACATACCTTATACATGCCAGTAACATGCCATCTCACAAGCCATCACCTACTGGGTGACATTGGTTATTCAAATATCACTCTCCATATGCAGCAGCCCAGCTCAGCATGATAAAATAACAGGATGGCAGGAGCTTCTTGATTTTCACCATAACCACGGCTAGTTACCTGTGTACAAGGAAGGGATCTGTTAAAACACCTCTCTTGATAGAAAACCATCATAAATAAAGACAGAATAAATTATAGTACCTGATGGGATATTTTTGGCAGTGCTTTATTCTTTTTCTAGCAATAATGATGAACTTAAAGAATGTTGTGAGCTGTAGCACATAATTGTTGCTGGGGTCAGAGAAACAGCAGAAATAATATAACATAGAAACAAAACACAGGAATAATAATAATAATAATAATAATAATAATAATAATATACTGGGTTTATTGACCTTTTCATTAAAAAATGCACTTGTGCCCCTGTAACACAGTTAAATATTTTTCCTTTCTATTATATTTCCTAGAATCAGAAGTTTTTAGGGAAGGAAAGAGACCTTTATTCACCTCTCTGGATTCTGCTCCGTCAACCTTTTTTTTTTAAAGCAATTTGAGTTTATAAAATACCGAGTGATTGGCCTTGGAGCACTTCCCTTTGGAGACTCCATAGCTTCCTACATCTTTGGAGCATTACATTTCTGTGATAGACAGTCTACATTTCTCTGACAATGTCCTTTCATTTTACCTAGTGTGACACACTAATTCCTTTCCATCCTTGTTGTTAAATCCATCAAATATTTGTAGACTGTTTACTGCAGGC
>NW_005842152.1:1309768-1317198 GCF_000455745.1 Alligator sinensis | reverse complement strand
CCCTACTTGCAGTCACTTAACTTGGCTACAAATAGTTAACCCTTTTAATCTTTCCTTAAACATTATTCCTTCTAGTCCCCTGATAATGTTGTCCTTAGTTTCTGCACTGCTTCCTATTTATTACAATGTTTCAATCATGTGTTGCTCAGGCCTGAATGTAATATTCCCAGGTGACTTCACTACAGCAGGACAGGAAAAATCTATCATCTCCTTGCCCCTCTCTACTTCTACTTATGCAGTCAACTTTATACCTCTGGAAGACAAAATGCTGCTATTGTGCTCACCAGGCTTTCTTCAGTATTCACAAGCCATTGTAGCTATTTGTTTCTACTCCCTGGCTGAACCATGGATAGACATATTTGCTTCTGACCTGAACTAAAAGCCATTCTCAAGTGGCAAATAGCCTTGTTGATTCAGATAACTTCAGGTTAAAAAGGCAAGGATAGTTTTACATTTGCATTATTTGTGTTGACCTTCTATATCTCACTTTATGCCATGCTCATGTTTTTAAATTTTCTACGTCCTCTAGAATTACCAGTAAAGTGAATGTTACCAATTACCAATAAAGTTAATGTTTTTAAATTTTCTACGTCCTTTAGAATTACCAATAAAATGACAATTCTCTTTCCAACATGATGCTTATAGTATCATTTGAACACATGTGAATATGATCATCCATTCTTTGTCAAGTTTTTTATGGGGCATACTGTAGATTTCAGTGATATCTTTGAAGTCAGAACATCTTTTTAAATATAACACGTATCCTATTATATTTAAACTACAGACATTACAACAATTAACAAGAATTACTGTTGAGGTGCACGTACATACTCTATGGTAGAGCTATGTATTTCAGCATTCAGTCAAAAGATGTGCATAATGTAAAAGTCAGTAAAAAAGGAAGTGTGCTGTGTTTATTAATTAGCATCTGAAAATAACATCCTTGGAGATAGACTATTTTTGCAATACCATCTCAGACTATAGTTAATGTCAGTAATAAGTTTCATAGATTCGTAGATTGTTAGGGGCTGGAAGCGACCTTGTAGATCATTGGGACCAGTCTGCCTTCACTAGACAGGAAAACACAACTGGGGTCAAGTGACCCCAGTGAGGTGACTGTCCAGTCTCCTTTTGAAGATTTCCAAGGTAGGTGACTGCACCATTACTGGAGGAAATTTATTTCACAGTCTGGACACCCCTGATGTAGCAGTAAACTGCTACCAAGTCCCCTCTCAGCCTTCTCTTCTGTAGGCTGAAGAGGCCCAAGCCCCTCAGCCTCTCCTTGTATGGCTTGTCTTATGAGTCCCTGATCATATGGGTGGGTCTTCTATGTACCCTCTTGAGTTTTTTCACATCCTTGTTGAAGTGTGGTGCCCAGAACTGGATGAAGTACTCCAGCTGTGGTCTTACCAGTGTGAAGTACAGTGGGAGTATCACTTTCTCAGTTTTGCATGAGATGCAACAGTTAATGCATGCCAGAATGTTTGTCCTGATGGCCACTCATCGCACTGCCGGCTCATGTTCATGCAATAGTCGATCACTACCCCTAAGTCCATTTTAGCTGTGGTGCAAGTCAAATTGTCACCACCGAGCCTGTAGGTATGTTGGGGGTTGTTTGCCCCAGATAGAGCACCTTACATTTATGAGTACTGAACTTCATCTGGTTCCAGTCTGCCCAACTCTACAGCCTGTCCAGGTCCTCCTGTGTCTGCAACCTATCTTCTGCCATGGCCGTGCTTCCCCATAACTTGGTGTCATCCACAAACTTGGCCAGTGAGCTTTTCACCCCCGCATCCAAATCATTGATAAAGATGTTGAAATGCAGCGGTCCAAAGACAGACCCCTGAGGGACACAACTGGCCACTTCTCGCAAGGACAATACAGATCTGTTTATGAGAACTCTTTGAGTCCTACCATGCAGCCAGCTTTCCACCCACTGAACCATTGAGCAGTTAAGCCCACAATCTTTCATTTTTTCTTCAAGGATATCATGGAATACTAGATCAAAAGCCTTTTGGAAGTCTAGGTATACAATGTCGACCTTCTCTCCCGTTGTAGCTGTCGGGCCTCATACATCTTGCCTTGGGCTTCCTTGCCCCGAGTGCTCACCGGTGCTTGGCTCGCCATCTCAGGTGGCCTTCTGGGAGGTCTTTCCACGTGCTGCAGTCCTCCCTTTCTCACCTGCCACGACTTGGATCTTTCAGTGGGTGGGACTTCGTGTAGCGCGGTTTACCCTTGTCAGGTACCTACGTCGTAGATGTCTTCTGTGAGACTCCTCCTCCCCTGCACCTCGCCCTTACCCAGCCCGGCAGATCTTGGCTTTTTCTGTGGGTGCTCGAATAATTCCCCAGGTATACAATGAGCAAGCTCACTCCTCGCTCCCACTCCCTTAGCCCCTTCTAACCCGGGGAAACACAAAAAGGAACCTTTCAAAACTCAACTAAAACACTGTGGGCCTAATGAGCGGCGTCACCCTGCCCCTATTAGGCTTCCTAGTGGAGCCAGTAGCCTCTCTGCTCCCCTGCTTAACAACCGGGTCACACGCTCGTGGCTTGGTTCAGTAGCCCTCTCTTTCTATATCTGATTCCCGCCACTCGTCGCCTCCAGGGCGACCCTCTCTCTGGGCCTTCCCTGGCCTGTAGCCCTCTCTCCGGGTCCTCCTTGGCCTGTAGCCCTCTCTCTGGGTCTTCCTTGGCCCGTAGCCCTCTCCCTGGGTCCTCCTCAGACTGCAGCCCTCTCTCCGGGTCTTCCTTGGTCCGCTGACCCTTCCGCACCGCCGAGGCTCTTACCGGTCTCTCTCCCGGCTCACCCACCTCTGTCGCGCTGTCCTCGGGCATTAGCTCGTCCCCGGTCTTCTTTACTTCTCTGTAGGGAGCGCCGGCAGTAAGCTCTGGCGTTCCGCGCCTGCAACTGACTCCGCTGGCCAGGCTCCCTCCCAGAGGCCACGTGCGCGCCCCGCTCCTCTCCGTCACCGGCTCTTTTATCGCTGCTGGCCGGCAATTAGGAGTGACGTCACCCACCAACCGTAGGTGACTTAAGGCATCGTCCAGGCCACGCGCAGGCTTCTCCGGCCGTCCCTGCTCTTCCTCGTATCCTGCGGTGAGTAAGTTATTTTTTTTCTTTTCTTTTCCCTCCATTCCACCCTCTGTCTCTGGCTCTGGGGCTCCCTCCATGAGCTCGGGAGTCTCCCCAGTCTTTCTCCACCTGTGACCCCCGTGTCCAGGTGGTGAGAGCCCTGTTCATAAAAGGACATGAGATTGGTAAAACAAGACCTACCCGTGACGAAGCCATTAAGAATCTTACCCTCAATGAGCATATCACACACAGATTCTTTAATGAGTTTTTCCAGGATTTTCCCTTGGATGGAGGTTAGGCTGATTGGCCTATAGTTGCCTGGGTCCTCCCTTTTTCCCTTCTTGAAGATGGGCATGATGTTGGTCCTCTTCCAATCCTCAAGGATCTCCCCTGTGTGGCCTGATTTCTGAAAGAGTTTTGCCAGGAATTCTGCAATTTCATAGATTTCATAGATTTTAGGGTTGGTAGAGCCCTATTAGTTCATCAAGTCCGACCCCGTGCCCTGGGCAGGAAAGAATGCTGGGGTCAGATGACCCCAGCCAAGTGTTTGTCCAATCTCCTCTTAAATACCTCTAAGGAAGGGGACAGCACCACCTCCTTTGGAAGTGTATTCCATATTTTGGCACTGTAAAGAATTTTTTCCTGATGTCCAATCTAAATTTGCTCCCTGTCAGTCTGTGGCCATTGTTTCTAGTTACCCCAATGGGTGCCCTGGCAAACATCGTATCCCCTATTTACTGCTGTCTCCCCCGATGAGTTTGTAGACAGCTACAAGATTACCTCTCAGCCTTCTCTTGTGGAGGCTGAAGAGATTCCAGTTCCTCAATTGGTCCTCATAGGGTTTTTTCTGTAGGTGACAGGTGGCCCCCCTCTGAACCCTTTCCAGGTTATCTACATCTGTCCTGAAGTGCGGTGCCCAAAACTGGATGCAATACTCCAGCTGTGGCCTGACCAATGCCACATAGAGGGAAAATATCAGCTCCCTAGACCTATTTTCATAGATTTCATAGACATTTGGGCTGGAAGAGACCCCAGATGATCATTGAGTCCAGTTTCCTGCCCCATGGGTAGGAAGGCAGCAGGTATCATAGGATCCCAGCAAGATGAGCATCCAAATGTGCCTTGAAGGCAATCAAAGTAGGTGCTTGAACTGCCTCCGGTAGCAGTCTATTCCAAACCTTGGGGGCTCGGACAGTAAAGAAGTTCTTCCTTATGTCCAGCCTCAATCAGTTGTGGTGGAGTTTGTGACCATTTGATCTTGTCATCCCTTGGGGCGCTCTGGTGAACAGACATTTCTCTAGATCCTGATGAGCACCCCTGATAAACTTATAGGTAGCCACCAGATCACTCCTGAGCCTGCGCTTTTCTAGGCTGAAGAGTCCGATGGCTCTCAGCCTCTCATCATAAGGTCTTTTTTCATCTTCATTGGAATGGTTTTCTTTTGTGCTTCAAGGATCATGTCCTTGAGGAATGACCACTCTTCGTGAACCCCGTTCACCTTCTGTTCCTTGTCCCACATCACCTCCCTAATAATGCCCTGAGCCTATTAAAGTCAGCATTTTTGAAGTCCAGGACTTCAATCCTGCTAGTTGATCTGCCTTGTGGTGGACAGTGAACCTGATGAGCTCATGGTTGCTGTTGCACAGGCTACCCTCAATGTTCAAGTCACACACCATATCATCTCCTTGGGCCAAGACCAAGTCTAGGACAGTGGTACCTCTGGTTGGCCCTTGCTCTTCCTGGGTCAGAAAATGCTCCTCGATTACGGGTAAGAAGCTACATGATGGAACTGACCTAGCCAAGTGTTCTTCCCAATCTATGTCCGGGTAATTGAAGTTGCCCATGACAACCAAGTTCCTTGCACATGTGGCCACTGTCAGTTCTTGAGAGAACTCCAGATCAAGCTCCTCCCCTTGGTTCAGTGGCCTCTAGTAAACACCCACAGTTAGGTCTCTCTCACCTCACCCCTCCCTCCCTGAAACTCGACCCAGAGGGTTTTAAGCTGCTCATCTTTGGAGCCAATGTGAGCCTCCAGCGAGGTGTACTACTCCCTCACATAGAGAGAAGTTAGAAGCTACCTACTGTAGGGGATGCTGGTGAAGATACACAAAAGAGAATTCTTGGAGAAAATATAACCTCCTCTAACAACAAGGACTATTCATTGAGCAATAGTTTGTAGGAGTGGTTGTTTGGTACTAAAACCCATCTTGGAACATGACTTCTCTCTCTGGGTGCATTTACATGTTCAATTAATGAGGCTGAATAAACTCCAGTGTAGTTTGCACCAGAGTATTGTTCCCAGGTGCTGTGTTTGCCCATGTGCCCAGGACTGTAGCACACTGAGCCAGGGTGGAACAGATGCAGATGGCAAGGGGCCCCAGAAGTCAGCCTGCCAGTCTGGGGCTGTTTCAACCTGGCCCAATGTGCTGTGGAGGGGCTGGATGGGTCACAAGTGTGTTGCAGTGTAGGCTAACCAGCAGCCAGCCCCAACCCTTATGACCCAGGCAGCCCCATTAGTGTTTATATGTGTATTGTGGCAGAGCAAATAACTCCACCATAGGATAGTACTTGTGTCTAACAGCACTATCCTACAGCAGAATTAATTTGTTTACTCAGTCCTAATAGCACCACATGTATAGACACTCATATTTTACTGCAGAGCTAATTAGTCAGCTTCACAGGAAAGGTCTCATGTAGATGCACCCTCTAACTGCCAGCTTAATACCCACAGTTAAAATTTTTCCTTCAGGACTTTTTGTTCCTTGACATCTCACTTCCAATTTAACATTGAAGAAGAGGCTTTCCATCATTTCTTCTCCCTCTGCCTCCCTGCAACCACTGATTGGCCTGAAAACAGTAGGCTGTGACTTTTTTAGATTCTTGTTCCACAGAATGAGGCTGACTGACTCAAGAGATCAGCACTTGAGTAATACTTATACAGGTTCCTTGGTTCCTTTAACTGACTTGGTTTTGTTTTTTTTTTGCATTTGATAACTGGTGTATTCTTACTACGCAGCAGCAGCTGTTTTATTAAAATAGCTCCTAGGAATCCTAATTATGTACCAGGACTCTACTATGTTAGATACTGTGTAAACACACAGCAAAACAAATAATCCAAAAGTGTCTGGACACAATATTCTTATGCTGCTGGTTACAGAAACCAATGCACCCTAACAAAGATGAGAAATTACAATTGAAGTAACTCATTTTCATATGTGGGTCAGAAATAGCATTGCAGTTTCTCATTCAATGGACAGTTTTTCACTAGGGAGAGATTCAGAATTTAAGCTTAATTCTCATTTTTTAGTTAAAACAACTATTTATTTTTGTATGTATATAGATTTTATTTAATACTGTTAATTGTTTACATTGAAAAATGATGTACTATAATCTTGGAAGGAGATACTGACATGAGAAGAGTATAGATAGTCCAGGGGCTAGTGCTGTAGCTTATGGTTGCTGGGTTGGGTATTCAATCCTGCTATTATAAAGGAGAATTCTGTTACCCTTTTTGCAGTCAAATGACAATTTTCTAGCCACATAAGTGGCCTTTTAGGCACTTATTTTGTGATTCTTTGACCCTTATTGCCTATACAGTAGGAATGAGTGAGCCCATATGTTGAGTACACTCAGTTGGCTACACAGTCCAGACAGCTATGCACCAACATGCATTTAAGTGACAAAATTGTAGCCAGACAGAAACCTGGAGGGGATGGGGAGGAGAAGAGTCCTCCCACAACTTGGGGAGAGAAGAAGAGGAAAAGTGTCTTGTTGTGTAACTTTTGGTGGAACAAATGGGGTCAAAATGTCAAAGGTGCTAAGATGACCCTGACCCAGCTATAAATGGTTACCTGGTCATTGAGGGTGGGGAGTCCAAGTGGCTGGATGTGATGCTAGTTGTGTCATTTCCTTGTGTATTAACTAGTAGAACTCGTGTGTCTCAACCACACTAGACTTGGGAAGATCATGTCACTTTACAATTGTAACTACTTACACAAAACAAATGCTGCTAAGTAAAAGCAAACAGATTATGTAAGGTGTTCCTTAAAACATTACCTTTTCATCAGCTGTGCGGTGTGGTACCAGAATGGTAAAGGTGCTTTGCTACACTTCTAAGGGTATGAGTTCTAGTCTTGTTTTAGTCATCCCAAAGCTGCTGCAGATATAAGTGGTTTACCTGGTTGTTAAGCATAGACAGTGAAAGGTATCTGGCAGAGATGCTCTCTTATGTCCTGTTGCTTACAGAAACTGCTATGGCTTAACTATGCTTTCCCAGTTAATGCAATGGCTTAACTATGCAAGGCTTTTCACTGATATGGCCTAACTAAGCAGCCTATGGGCTGCTTGCCTCACAA
>NW_005842152.1:1263139-1309737 GCF_000455745.1 Alligator sinensis | reverse complement strand
CTTTCCCTTAAGATGTACAGGGTATGGGCACACCCCACTTTCTCCATTTAACAGTCTTTTATAATGGTATTAAAGAGAATAATAACTTTTTTTAAGGAAAAGAGATAAAGCCAGCTGAGGTGGGCTGGGAGCTGCAGTTACTGTTTCCTAAAGACAAAACAAGACAAACACATGCGAAGAGGGAGAAAGGATCAGTAAAGAAAGAAAATGCAGCTTCAGTTTTCCAAACTCACTACTGGAGAAAAAAGGCACATCACACATCCGTGACCTATTGAACTTATATCAGCATTGCACTGTTAAGTCATAGCTTTTTGCTGCCTCCCCACTCATGGGCTCACAGCAAATGATACTAAGCAGACTTACATATTAACAGAAGGAAAAAAGACAAAGTGAATGTAAATAAAAAAAAAATATGGTGGGTAAGGAAAAGCAAATTTGAGGGAGGTAGCGACATAACCAAATTCTCACATTCCAGGTGCTGTTCAGGACTGAGTTAAAGCTGGCACAGTGTTATATCTTTTCATCTTTCTGGTCTTTCTTTCTCAGGATCATACCAGTAAAAGTTTAATGGTATTGTTATGAATATAAGGTCCCAGGAGATGGTAGATGGTATCACCACAATGATAAAATGAACTCCTTCCCATCCATCCATTCTGACTCTCCAACATGGTACGATGGATGCATCTTTCCATTGTTTTCTTGACCATTTAAGCCTAATTTTCAACATATGAATTTTGTTCATTAATTTAAAGTCTGCCACTTTTATTTACCACACATGATTTTAACACAGTCCTTGACTGGTACTAGGCAGTCTGGTTGTCTAAACTAATTCAATTCCTCTTTCTACAACTTCTGCTAACTTTTATAAATAACTTCATGTGAGAGACTGTGTTGGACTTGTTTTCCCTTGTACATCACAGAGCCCAGGCCTCTACAAAGCTGCATCCTGTAATTAATAACTGTTAGGAGAATAGAGTAGAAATGAACAGAAACAGCCTGAATCACAGGGACTAGCACTTAAACTGGCTAGGGAGATTGGAGAGAGATGTTTGCACATGGCTCTGTAGTCACGTAGGAACCGGAGGCAGCTAACATATTTAGCTGAGGTGACTGCAAGGCTGCATCAGAGCTTCTGCACAACGTGATTGAATTGTATGCCAGATTCCAAAGAGAGATGCAGGGAGGATGTGTGAAAGCAGGTGGGAGGGAAGATCATCTTTTTTTAAATTTCTTTTTCAGTATCGTTCTTTCTTTCCTACCCTATCTCTTTTGCTGTTTCTTTCCCTTTTGCTGTTTACCCCTCCTTTCTTTCTTCTGAGGAACACTGATGGGCATGTGGGGATCAAGTGGCCAACCAGAAGACAGAGTAAAGTTTCTCTCAGGAGAGAAGGCAAAAAAGTCAGATGTGCAAAACAGATGCAGCCATGTGTCACATTTACCATCTCTTTTTTTCCTCTTTGCCTTCTGATCTGTGTATCTGTAAACATTGCTGTGTTTTGCAGGCATGAAGACAATGGAAGCTCCAATAGTTACATGATCTGACAGTGTTTGCTTTAGCAGTTTACTGAGTTCATTTTGAACTGCTGAGTAGTCTGCTTACTTGTCAGTTGTTTTACTCTTTTGTTATTCCAGCATTGTTGGACTTGGCTGCTTTTCAGTCTGCTTATATTACTTGTGATCAATTCTTTCTTCCTCTTTGCCTGGATCCTGTCTAACGATCTTCTTAAACTCTTGGCAACCTTCAGCAGCTGCTATCAACTAGGCTGTTTCTTTTTTCCTTTATACATACATTTAGAAGTTCCGTATTATATTCCTTTATTCTTCATTCATCTTATCCTTAAGGCTATTTAACTTGTTTTTTTAATTCAAAGTTCTTCAATACATTTCAGGTTTTCTATTGTGGGATACAAACCATATTCCCTGCTGTATTTCCTCTAAGAGTTTTTGACCTTTGAAGCTGCACTTCAGAATAAGATTATCAGGTATCTCTTGCTTTGGGATACAGAAATTTTATTCTATCCATATTGATGACATCTAGATTGCCTGCTACGGTATGTCCACTGAATCAGCTCCTTCTTTCTTTGAATGCTAATAGCCCTTTTTAGTTTTCTCTTTAGAGTTAATGGCCCTGATACTCTGCTGCATCTAGCTCAGGATGGGCAAACCAGAGGAGGAATATGAATTAGTTAATTAATGGCACCCTCAGTGTCTGCATAGGCCTGGATGCCCAGTAAGGCAGCATAAGGGCTGCCAATTAAGGAAGTGGGGGCTAACATTTTTGGCAGGATGCTCACCCTCCTTTGAGTGCCACTTTGATTCACCTACTCTGCGTGATTTCCTGCTCTACTTCTTGCTTCCTGCCCTGTCTGCTGCTGTGTATCCTTTCCTCTCCTTGATCTGCTGTGTATCACAAACAGAGGCTGCCTGTGCTACTCGTGGCAATTGTGCTGCAGTTTGGCCACCCCTGGTCTAAGTTGCACTAGTTGGCATTTCGTCTTTGAGCTGCTATAATTTGGCTTGAAACTGTCCATCACCCTGACACATTCATGCCACCTCCAGTATGCTCAGACTGTGAACAAGGAGGTTGGCTATATCAGCTTTCCTTTTCTTTGAACTATGTCATGGTACAACAAAGAGTGCTGGGGTCTTTGGGCCAAAGAAAGAAGGAAACATTAGGAAAGCAAGAGTGAGCTTTACTCTAGCCCATTGATTACAGCAATTACCTATCAGGTAGGCAATCTGGATTTTGGCTTCTCCTGGTAGTGTTTTACTTTTAATTTGTAAGTCTAATTATAGAGTATCCTCCCTTGAATTGCAATGTGATATTAAAATGTAAATTTGAGTTGTCATATTTCAAAATTGACCTGATAGGTGCAGTAACATATACACTATCTTTTGTAAAAAATACTGATGTTTTAGTTTTTGTTCATTTCTTAATTGAATATGTACCATTGAATGAACAGTGAATTTGACATTCAAAATACTGTGTCAAACTGAGTATGTAAGAAATTAGTAAGAAAAATAACATCTATCTATCTATCTATCTATCTATCTATCTATCTATCTATCAAGGCCTTTGTCTGTCTGTGTGTCTGTCTGTATATCAATCTGTCTGTAATGCTTTTGGCAAAGTGTGCATGTGCTGCTGAGAGAGCAGGCAGCGATTAGTTGCGTGGGCCTGGGATGCACAGGCCCCAGTTTGAGCTGCTGCCGGGGAAGCTTATGGTGGTGGTGAACATGCTCCGGCCACCGGAGCAGTGGGTCTTCCCCATGCCTCCCTGCCTGAGGGCAAAGTGCAGAGATCATGGTAGTGGTGCCTGCCTGCTGCCCGCCACCTGGCCCTGATGTCCCACAGAACAGCTGTCAGGGAGAGGGAGGTGGTAGCCAGGTAGGGAGGGAAGACAGGGGGAGGAGAGGCAGGTGGATGCAGGCTAGTTGGAGTGGGCCAGGTGGATGTGAAGTTGGGGGGTGGGGAAGGGGGAGCAGGGCCGAATGTGGAGTGGTGGGGGTGAGGGGTGGAGTGGGGCCAGATGCAGAGTGGCGGGGTGGGGGGGGGCGCACAGGGCCAGATGCAGAATGGTGGGAGGGAGTGGGAGATATATATATATATATATATATATATATATCACAATCAACTAATAGATATGAAAGATATATCAAGATGTCTAAAGATACAATGAAATTACAGTTTACTGCCCTAGTTTTACAAAAAATGAAAGGTAGATGGTAGAGACAAACAAAGCATGATGTTAGAAGAATGAAATAACATTAAAAATATGTGCATAATCAATAGAAATACTGTATATATATATATATATATATATATCACAATCAACTAATAGATATGAAAGATATATCAAGATGTCTAAAGATACAATGAAATTACAGTTTACTGCCCTAGTTTTACAAAAAATGAAAGGTAGATGGTAGAGACAAACAAAGCATGATGTTAGAAGAATGAAATAACATTAAAAATATGTGCATAATCAATAGAAATACTGTCAGACTACCCACTTCTTGCTCTTTACTATTAAATAATCCCTGGATAACATAGACACCCAGGTCTTTATATAAAATATAGAACTGGTGGGTATCATGTTGAAAAGCAAGCTGGCTTAAATCCAGCCTTGTGACCTACCAAGAGAGTAAAATTTAAATTTAACTATATGAATGGAGCTAGGAAAAGCTGTTTTAGTGCTTAGTCTAATATGCTTTACATATTTAAGGAGGATCCATGTTTACAATGTCAAATAATGAAGTAATGAAACACAATCTGATAGTCATATAAAATGATTAATACTCTTCACAAGAGCATTTGTACTTAAGTGATTAATCTGAAAATTGGGATGTAGGCAGATAAGGATCTTTTGGTAGATATGATATCTTTTATTAGACCAAATAAATAGTTGGGAAAATTGTTCTTTGCAAGCTTCCGTGCACAAACGCCCTACTTCAGGCATAGGGAGCCTCTGCTGGTGTTATGTGTTCTCTAAAGTAGGAAAGAAGCTAATTTACAACATGGAGGCCTGTAAAAATGCAAATGAGTGGTAGTTTGGAAGACAATAGGTAGATATGGTGTGGGGGGTGAGAAGTGTGTGAAGGAATGGAAATGGCCAGCTGCTGGCAGGTACCCGGGGTTATCAGATGGCAGGCAGGTTGTAATGTGTCATAAATCCAATGTCTATATTTAGTTCATGATTTTTTGTATCCAATAGATTTATGAAGTGAAGTTCATAGGCTCCTCTATGAAAGGGGTCTTGTAAATTCCCTTTGAGGGTTAGAAGAGAGATCAGAGAGGGTGTGATTGTCCTGTGAGAAGTGTGCTATGTGTTCATTCTGGCATGCAGTTGTTGTTTGGTTTCTCCTACATATTTTCCGTCAGGGCATTTGGTGCACTGGATGAGATATATGAAGTTTCTGGAGGTGCAGGTGTAAGATCCAGGAATGGTGATGGTTCTGTTGTGGGGTGTAGTTATTGTGGGAGTGGTGGAGATGTGTTGGTAGGTATTACATTTTTTGTCTGGGCATGGTCTGGATCCATTCGGTCTGCTTTGGGCCATAGGAAGCTTACTTCTGGTGATGAAGCTGGCAAGGTTTGGTGCTTCTTTAGAGGCTGGTTCTGGAAAGATATCTTTAAGAGTTGGGGCTTTTTCTAGTGTGGGTTGCAATTGTTTGAGTATTTTCCATATAGGTTCTAGGGAAGGATGGCATGTCATAAGTAGCAGTGTGTGATTTGTGGGAATTTTTTTTTGTACTGCAGCAATTCTTCACATGGTAGCCAGGTGGCTCTATCAAAAATATGACCTATCTCTCTGGAGGAATGTGCTTGTAGGATGAAAGTGCTTTTGAGATTTGTGAAGTGACAATTGCAGGTATTTCCTCTGCAAATTTTGGTGGTAGCGGAGGGTTTGGCTATATATTACAGCTTTATTGGTGTGGTGATTGCTGGTTCTGTGTAGATATGTATGTTGATCCGTGGGTTTCTTATAAATGGTGATTTGTATTTTACCATTCTGGATATTTATCATAGTGTCTAAAAAGGAAAAGTTGGCAGTGGAGTATTCACGAGAGAGCCTGATTCATGGGTGATGGTTATTGAATTTGTGGTGGAAATCAATCAGAGATTGCAGGTTTCTGGTCCAATGATAAAGATGTCATTTATATATCTTAGGTATAGCATGGGTTTGATGGTGCAGTTCTTGAGGAATTCTTCTTCCAGGTGGGCCTTAAAGAGGTTGGCATGCTGTGGGGCCATTTTGGTGCCAATAGCTGTGCCCATGGTCTGGAGGAAGTGTTGATTATTGAAACTGAAGTTGTTGTGTGAGGGTGAAGGGTATAAGATCAGTACATCTTTAGGTCTGTACTCTGAGTTGTAATAACTACACCCCACAAGAGAACCATCACCATTCCTGGATCTTACACCTGCACCTCCAGAAATGTCATATATCTCATTCAGTGCACCAAATGTCCTGATGGAAATTATGTAGGAGAAATGAAACATAAATTGCATACCAGAATGAACACATACCAAAAATCTAACAAAGACAAAAATAGCCAATTACCTGTAGGTGCCCACTTCTCACAAGACAACCACGCTCTTTCCAATCTCCCAGTTCTAATCCTCAAAGAGAATTTACAAAACACCTTTCATAGATGAGTCTGAGCTTCTCTTCGTAAATCTACCGGATACAAAAAATCATGGACTAAATATAGACACTGGATTTATGGCACATTATAAGCTTGCCATCTGATTACCCCAGAGCTGTATTTTGCATTTTGGCTTCTATTTTACCTAGAAAAGCACACAAATACCAACAGACTTTTCCTATGCCTGAAGATGGGTGTCTGTGTCTGAAAGCTAGCAAAGAACAATTTTTCCAACTATTTAGTTGGCCTAATAAAAGATATCACATCTACGCAAAGAACCCAGACCAATGTGGCTACAACCAACAAACTAATGCATGAAAAATTAGGATGCAATTTTTCATCTTGATCATATTCTTTTAAAAGTGCAACCTGATTGATAAGAGTCAGTATTTATATTTTGGACCCTGAAACAGATATTTGAAATGTCAAGCTTTTATGGGAGAGCTATGTAAAACCATGACATTACCATATTCTTAATAGTTTATTCCTATGGAGGGCTGTCTACCTTTCACATTCTCAGATTCATTTCCAGATATTAAAAATCTGAGCTTCCTTGCACTCAGGAGAGATATGTGTTATTGATTTCATCTTACATGTGGAGAGCTTTGGATTTTGGTATTGAACTCTTCTCTCTTTAGAAAGGATTGTGCATATACTGAAACAATACCTCACACTTAGTTCACTCATATTTACAGGTGTTTTTATTATTGCTTCAAATAGTATTTGCCACAAGTAAAGTAATGAAATAGAGTCTGGGTTATTAAAGAAGAGTAATACAAGTGAATAGCTGATATCAATTGCACAACATCATGGTACTCAATGTGAGTCATTTTAACTATGAATAAATATATTATTTAAACATGGATAAGGCCTCTGAATTTATTGATAATATTATAGGTTCTTTGCCACCTGATCAGCCTTTGCTACTGCTAGCAGATTTCAGGCAGCTCCATTAGCTGTTGCTTGGTGGCAATGACTGGGCTCCAGCAGCAGCAAGGGTTGATCAGGTGATCTCTAGATCAGCTCACTGTTGCCCCCTGGATGGAATGTGTGCCTCTGTGGCCACTATATCATGCTCCAGCCAGGTGGTTGTTTATGGGTAGACAGCCCCATAATGATTTATTTTTGTAGGGCTACAAACTTTGCCAAAAACTGCTATAAAAATAATGTGTGTTGGGGACTGAGAGTCCCAGCAGATTAGTAGCAGGACGGCCTAGTAACATGGATTGCTGTGCTACTTCTTCATGGAAAGCAAAAATCCTGCCTATCTTCAATGAGGTATTTGAAGAAGCAGCATATTTCTTCATTTTAAATCTTTTGTACACTTCTCTCTCCTTTTTGTGACTATCAATGGGAGAATGCTCTGAGCTCAGACACACAAATGACTTCACAGGGTGCACGGTAGGTGTCCTCAGGCCCAAATTCAGCACATAAGTGAAATGAACTTCTCATATTAGCAAGCACTAAGCTCAGAAATATTTGCAAGATCCCCTCTGGTTTCTGCCATCGCAGTCAATTTCCCCTTGCTTCTAGCTCTGCACTACCTACAGTGTGCTTCAGCCTCAGGGTGCCAGTAGAGTGGAGGAGAGCACAACTCCCTGTCCTCTGCTGTAAGTAACGGGAGAACAATCCTGCCCCTGGTCAGAGCTCTTGCACCTCTTTAAATCTTCTGCAAACACTAGCTCCTGCCATGTATTAACTATAACTGAAATGGTTTGCAGCAGTTTTTTTGTCTTAGTTCACTGCTCTAATGCTGCTTCAAGGAAAGCTTGGCCAAAGGCATTCATGAATATCAAAAGGTAGAAATGTGCCTATTTATCTTCTCTTTGCCCCTTCTTTTCCCTTTTTCTGTCCTGTTCAGACGCTGTCCAGTTACACTCTTGGCTTTTACTTTTCCTCTTAGCCTTGCTTAAGTTTCCTTTATTTTTATTTTATTTTATTCTCTGCAACTTAGTTCAGTATTGTCTTTGTTGATCCCGTTCATCTAACTACTTTTGTCTTCTATCATATGTAGCACCTTTTGGGTGCCTTCCAACCATTTCAGTGATGTCTTGCCTTGAAATTACTGTACAGTTTACTTTTTGGAATAAGTATTGCTGAAGTTAGATGTACATATAGCAGATTTAAAAAAATATCCCTAGTGTTACTTAAATGCTGTTTTCAATCTCTAAGTGAAGGATGTATCTCATGCAAATAAAAATATTCCAATACTTCTTCAATAGTAGATTTTGAACCAAGAGTAACTATTTCTACAAAAATGTAAATTCTTTATAGTTCTAAAATTATTGACTTATAGGTTCATAGATAGGGATGAAAATTGTTTTGAGTTCTAGGTGTATAAAAAAAATCTTAAGCCAATAAGTTCACCCTTTCTCATCTAAGCTAAAAATAAGCTATATTTTCTCATATGTGAGTAAAAAACCCTGATTGAAATCTAAGACCTAGAGTGCCAAGTTTCAGCCTGCAGCACATTTTTACAACTGATTTATAAATCCCCTGAAGTCTACTTGCAAAAGGACTTTGTGGTCTGCAGTATCCTCTTTTTTTTCTCCTTGAATTATTTTGTATCTGATTTAGACACTTACCATTTCCAACTGGGGATTTTGCATACAAATTTTGCACTCCTTTGAAACCTTCTTTTCTACAATGCATATTTCATGACTTTCTTATTCTCAAAACCCCAAGCCTTCTTCACACAAATTCCTGAACCCGAACTAGGAACCTCTGTGGTATACTTATCAAACACAAGATAGTGTCTTCCAAAAGAACTGTCCCTGGCTTTAATGAGTGATCTAGTAGGAAAAAAGAAAACTTTGAAGAATATTCAGAAATATTGGTGTACAGTAACACAATTATTCTGATAGAACAGACTGAAACTACAACATTATTTTAACTGTTGGGGGATGATTTCAGATTTAGACATTTCTTAATAAGATCATTTTTATCCCTGATGTGACATCTGTGACATCAATTTAATTAATCCCAGGAATGAAAGTAAGAAAGGGAACATTGATCTTGCTTGTGAAAGGAAGGATGGATCAGCAGGTAGGGTGCTGGTTATAGATTTAAGAAAGCTCCCTTCCCCCTCATTAATTCTTGTCTGACCTTGACAAGTCATTGAGGAACAGATCCTCACTGATATTTAGGTGCCTAACTCTCACTGAAATTAATGGCAGTTACATGCTTAAATATATTTAGATATTTGGGTCTTAGTCTTTCTGTGGCTCAGCTCCCTGTCTGTGAAATGTGGTTAATATATTTCCTTGCTTCAAATGGGTATTGGAGTATAAATATATTAAAACTGGCGAGGTGAATAGTATGGTGACTGGGGGCATATATTTAAAATGATAGATCTTTCTTCCATCAGAGTAGATGGATGATTTTCCTTTGATTACATTGGAGCACAAATTAAAATGAGTTTATAACTCTATGCTTTAGAACCTGGAAGATACATATTGTCTACTCATTTTATAACATTTCCTTGTAGTATGGGAACCAGTGCTCAGGGAAACCCCATGATCAAAACAGATGGTTGACTTTTCAGCTTGATTTATGTCAAAGCCCAAATGAGGACGCTCTAACCCTTCTGCCCACAAGTTTTCCTATCTCACTGTTTTATGACTTTTCAGGTAGCTGAATTGGTAAATAGGATAAATACTTAGAGTGAAAAGGCTGTTGCAAGTAAATAACAACACCATTCCATACTCATTGTTTCACCTTAATTTCCTCATCAAATCACACAGTTTACAAGTAAAAATTCAGCGTTCCTATCTTCTAGTCCGGTAAAGTTTGATCAGAATTTGAAAGACAGGGTGTTCTTTGTTTGTACTTAGTAAAATGTTACCAGTTAAGTAAAGGAGCCAAAAGTTGCCCTAAGTTAAACCAACACCTTCTGCGGAACTAAAAGCAGAATTTGAACACAACAGAGTAGCAGTGGTAACAAAGACAACGTCTATTAGCTGTTCCATGGATGGTGTGGGAGCTGAAAACAATCCAGATCACTGTCCCAGAACTACAGCAGTTCTATAGGGCTGAAATAGTAAACATCTGTTTTTCTAGTAATTTTACTCAATATTTTTTATCTGAATAGAGATAAGCAACTGATTGGCTCTACCAGAAGATACTATATATAGTCAATTTTAATACTGTATAACTGAAGTAATTATACTATTTAAATTCTTTTCAGTGATTCAATATTGATACTTTTGGTTCTGATATAGTCTGAAGCAGTAACATAAAATGGGAAATGAGCAGACATTCAAAGTGAAGTGCTGAGTGTTATCCTGTGTATCCATATTTATGAATACAAAATTAGACAGTCATCCACTACACGGGCACTACAGCTCCAGCACAGGTGGTGTTCAGCTGCAAGTTAATTCCTCTAAGAATCCTTGTGCTTTCCAGCAGGAAAGACTTCTGGAAATGAGCTGTCTGTCAACAACCTCTCCGTAGGATCTCTGGTTCTTGAAAGAAGTAGAGCAATGTGTAGCTTCTTTCTAAATAGCCATGCTGCTGTGGAGGGAATATTAGGCTTCCAGTCATCCATCTGGAAACCCCTAATGCTGTGGATAAGAATGGAACCATCATTTTCCTCTCCATGACTATACTGAGAGCATGATCCAAAACCTTGGAAAGCATCAGTGCCACATCAGAGTCAATAGTAGGCCTTTGCCTCAGCTTCTTGTTCAACCTAAAAACTATTTCATTCTGAATATCTACTCATTTCCCATTTGCTGCTACTGCTAATTACAATCTAGTACAATCTAGTAAAAATAAAGTGATTTCTTAACTGAACATGAGCTTTAGTTCCAGAGACTTTGGGCCAGATCCTATTCCACACTTCAGGCACTTAAGTGTGCATACTAAAAATTGTTAATAGAAAAGGAGGAGTGGAGTATGATGGCATTATGTGATGAAAGTAGATTCATTAATAGATTTTCAGGATTTAAACAGATTGGGATAGAATAGCACTTAAACACCTAAACACACTTAGAAACCCAATAGGTGGAATAAAATCTGACCTTTTCTGACTAATCCAACTCTCAGTGATGAATGAAAGTTTGGCATTCGTGGAAGCTGGATCTTGCCTGTATATTACTGTGATACATATCCCTGAAACTTAACACAAATAGATAGATAGCACAGTCCAGTTGTGGGATAGATTCTAATCAGATTATACTATCCCAGATATTAGAGATTGGAAAAAAAAAAACACTTTGGCTCTTTAGGCTATCTACCTGGTAATGCAAAAAAATAAGTTCCTTGTCTATTTTCTACACTTTGTTCAGTCACTTTAGGAATCCCTAATGTAGGCATTTCATTATTCTCTCTGCATAACTTTCTCATTCTAATAGATCTTCCATCGTCATGCTTTCCCTAAAATTCAGTTTAATTCCATGACTCCAAGTTATATCCCTTTAAACAAATATAAATAACTCTTTCCTTTCAGATACCACATTTTTTAAAATAATATCATTTATGCATCATGCCTCCTATAAATCAATGCAGAGGTAAACTTTACATAATTTGCTATTAGCTATGTCCCCTAGAGTCTTTTTCCTTTCTGGTATTTTTCAGCCCATGTATGCTGTTCTCTGGACAAATTTGTTATAGATACACTCATTAAACGCCAAGGAAGATACTAGACAGACTGAGGAAGATAATCATTTTTCAAATGTAGGGTTGGATGATGCAAAAATTACTAAAATTTAAACCCTCAGCACACCCAGGTTGGATATAAAATGTTCCTGTGCAAGTCATAGAGTGGCTGTGAAGCACTCCAAGGTGGTTACTGCAAAACCAGGTGGCTTAACTCTGCCATTATGCAGGAGGGTATGTGCTGCAGCAGATAGCAGACCCTCTGTCTTTCCTTCAGACCAGCTCAGCTCTCTTTTGTTCTGCATACAGAAAACTGCTGCAGAGCTCTGCTTTGTGCCAGAAGAAATCATCTCTTCACCACTGCAGAATAAATTTACACTAGTTCTGCCTCCAAAGGATGCTCTTTGCCATAAAAGATTGGGCAGAATTTGTCCTTTAGTATTCTGGGAGAACCCTTAGTCAATTGTTGAAGCACAGAGAATTAATAGTTACCAGGTCTTTTATTCTATTATGTGAGATACTGAGGGTTAATTTATGAACTAGGAAGACAGCAGCTGTGATACATAAACTTGGTCTAGCAAATAATAAATGATTAAGTGTAAATATGTTTCACATTTTCTAAAGTAAGAATATTTCTGTGGGCTGTATATTAGCTTGAAAAGAAAACGAGGGAAATCTACATGATATACACTAAGCCATTTCCTATATTAGGGATGAAGAGAAGTGCAACAGTGGGGTAGGGCTTTCTGTCAATTCTAACAATGCATTGAAAAAAGGAACAGCACAAACCCCTTCTTCTCTGAATATTAAACAAATGGATGTGGATATTGGCTTAATTCTTAACCTCTTATATCAGTTGCATGTTGATGTAACTGTACTGAATGTGTTATTTACATTTTAAAATAGTTTAAATAAGATGGTCAGGTCCATTAGGTTTAAATATTCAGTGATATAAATTTAGCACTTTTTCCATTAAAGAAAGTTTTTGAATGGCAAGAACATTTAACATGAGAACCGGTTTGCATAACTGCTAGTGCAAGGTGTGTTCAGAGACAGATCAGGCATGGTCAGGGCTTTTGTGTGAATGAAGAATTCCTGCATGAGCAAAGGAAATGGCTAGGGTGCTCCTTGATCTCATGCTTCTCTTCTGTATTCTATGAATGAATGGCTTTTCTCCTGTGAATCTTTTAAAAGGTTCATAAGAGAAAATAACTCTCCCATGCAAAATCCAGGTCTGCCTCCTGGGCCCTTGACACCCTACAAAGTGCAACTGTAGATCTGCTTGTAAAAAAACACTGAAAAATATTTTTATATAGAAAAATACTTTCCCTTTTCTTAGATTCCAGATTGATTGTGTCCAATCACTCCTCCTCCTCCTCTTCCTCCTCCTCCTCCTTCTTACTCTTCCTCTTCTTATGAAAATATATAACATAGTTACATATAATATATAATAATAATAATAAGCCCACTGAATTTTAAAATTAAAAATGAAATGTTTTTGAAAGTTATGGGCAATGGAAAACAAAGGGTTGCATCTACTTTGTTGCTACTACTCCTACTCTAATTCTACGAGCACTAGGTATTAGAACTCTGGAACTTTAAGCATGCAGAGGAGACTGTATGTTCATTGATGATAGTGATTATCAGGGATCTGTAACCTTTAGAGCTGAAATACATAATAGGATTTCAGAGGGATTTTTATAACGGTAAACATGTATACATATTAAAGGAAGAAGAGATAGAAATTGAAAATGTCTTTCTCTCCTTTTCAAATGTGAAGGCATTCTGTTTGTGGGGTAATGAGCATATAAAAATACCTGAATTATTCACACACATGTATGAAGAGGGACAGAAGCATGTGTGGTCAAGCAGGAGAAAAAGATACTGGCACAACAAATAATGGAATCTCACTGTGTAAGGACACCTTAAGGTCAGGTACAGACATTTGGGGGAAAAGAATCTGAAAGGAAGACTGCTCCTCAGTATTAATGATAAAAAAGAGACGTGATGGTTCACTGCAGATGTATTGTTGGTTAATCACTAAAGTCATTCTGAAGATGACTGGGAGGTAGAAGTGCATTTTTCAACCATCTCTACTGCATATGCATTCAAACACCCTGCTTTAAAAGATATACTGTGTTGAAACTGACTGATACCAGAATATATGACCACCAATTCAGATGTCTAGTAAAGGTAAAAAGGAAGAAACACACAAGCTTGAAGAATACAGAATGAGACTACCTAACATTATTCAATAGGACTTACAAAACATTACTGTTCAGTGTATTTTGGTGACAGTCTAGAGCAGGGGCTTCATTCCTTAACATTCTTCAGCATCAGCAATCAGGACTTACCACTCTTCAGCATCAGCAATCATTGAGAAACGGCACAATCTGCTGGCTGGGCATAGATTTTTACAGGCAATTTTTGCCGGAGTGATTAATTAGACCTTCACTAGCATAGAGTCCAAAAGAGCTCCTAGGTCAGCCCACTCAATTTGAAAGCAGTACTGCAAAATTCTTCCCCCATCCTACTGGCATCAACTCAGTATCCTGCAGCTCTGCATCTAGTTGCTTGTTTCAGCTACAAATTGAGAGACATGGGAGGCAGAGGCATTTGCTGTTTATTTGCAAAATAAAGTAGATATTAAACTGAATGCCATCTGTGTATTGCTAGCATTTCAGCTGTGTTTTCTCATCACCTATCTCAGCAGCCACCTATAGATACCTAATGATACAGGGCTGAAATCTGAGGCATGTAGGTTTTTGTGCTTGAAGACACTGGGAACAGCTCTGTGGAGGAGAAGCTGCCATGATTCAGCCGCTGTCATAATGGATTAAGAGAAAGGAAAGAGTTTTACGGTATTTCTTTTCTTATTTCTACACTTTCTTAGAGGTGGGTTAGAACTGTTTGAAGATATTGTTGGTGTTGGCACTAGATATATCACCCTTGTTCCAGGCAGACTCAAACCCTCAATCTGGCCACAACTTCTCCATTTGATATTAGGTGAATTTTATTGATACACAGTAATAGCAGATAAGAATAATATGGGTAAGGCAAACTATTTTATATCTACCAGTCCTAGGGCTGTCACAGAGGGAAGGTACGTCTGGCCAGTATGTGAGCTTTAACCTTTGGTTCTTTCTTGAATGTCAGATGTCAGGAGCCTGGATGTCAAAGAGCCAAGGACCATCCCCCAATGGGGTGGGTGAGATGGCCTGATGCTGTGCCCTCTGTCCTTGGTGGCCTCAGGTTCCCCTCTTAGGGACCCTTTGCTACTCTGAAATCCACCCTTTTGTATTCTTTCTCTCCTCTAATGACTCTTCATTCCTGAGCATTGTTGATTGGTTTCTCTGTGGTCATCATACTGTCCACATTCTGTTCTGTCACATATTTCTTTGTTCCAACAAACCCATCACATGCAGACATCTTACTCTGGTCATTTACCAGGCCTCCTATTTGTTCTGTTCACCAAAATGAGAAACCCCCAAGGGCTCTGCCGTTGGGCACTGTGCCCTGGTGCCACTGCTGCAGAGTCCCTTATCTCTGTTTGGGTACATCATTCAAGTTATGGAACAGCATGGTACATGTCTTCAATTTCCCAGCCTGTATGTCTGCTGGTTTCAGACATAGTGGGCCTTGTGGGAAACTTCATCACAACAGGCTTTTAGAAACCAATTAACCCTTGCTGTTGTCCTGAACAATTGTTTTAATATAATATCTACTTCACCAGAAGCCAATTTCCAAAAGAAAACCTCTAAATATCATTTTCTAGCCATCAGCTGGTACCAAAAGAGTAAAAAATATCTGTCAGGGCCCCTCTACATGTGTAGGTAAAGGGACTTCATGAGTTGCAGGGCTTGCAGCAGCAGCAGTGGCTGCCTGGTGCTGCTGCTGTGAGCCCCACAGCTGATGATGCTGCCCCCACTGCAAACCCCACAGTTGATGAGGCTTGTAGTGGCTGCAACATTTTCTCTGCTACAAGCCCCATAGTTGACAAACCTCACAGTGGGGGCAGCGCTGGGAATGCTGCTGTCACTGCAAACCTTGTTAGCTGTAGGGCTGGCAGTGGGTGGTGAACTCCATAGCTGGGAGCCTCTCAATTGATGGGGCTCCCAGCCACAAGTGAGCACTTGGCCACCTGTTCAATTAATGGTGTGATTACAACAAGCTACATAGCTATAATACAGTTCCTGGGTTTTTGGTTGTAGCCGTGTTGGTCTAAGGACATAGGCAGACAAAGTTCTTTGAGTAGATGTGATACCTTTTATTAAACCAACTGAGTAGTTGGAAAAAAGTTCTTAGCAAGCTTTCAGGTGCAATCACCCTTCTTCAGGCATAGGAAGTCTCTGCTGTTCTGTGACTCAAAGGAATGAGAGAAGCTAAAAGTGTGACAGGGTATCAGTGAGAATGTAAATTGGTAGAAATTAGGAAAAAAAAGGTAAAGCAGGGAGGGGTGAAAAAAGCAGGGGGAAAGAAAGCCAAAGGTGAGTAAGGGAGACTCTTTGGTGGTAGTAATTCAAGGTGGAAAAGAGGATGTCAGTTGAAAAGGAGATAGCTGGAAATTAGGGAGACAAACGGCATAAAAGTGTGTTCGTGTGGGGGGAAGATGAGGGAAGAAAGAAAAATGTAAAAAGTCAGGTCTGGCAGGTACCTGGAAAAATAGATATCAGGAAGATTGTAATGTGTCATAAATCCAATATCTATATTGAGTCCATGATTTTTTGTATCCAGTAGATTTATGAAGTGAAGTTTGTAGGCTCATCTATGAAAGGTGTTTTGTAAGTTCCCTTTGAGGATTAGAACTAAGAGATCGGAGAGGGAGTGAGGTAGTTGCTTATTATTGTCATTGATAGATTTTTAGGTGTGCATTCATTCTGGTGCACAGTTGTTGTTTGGTTTCTCCTACATATTTTCCATCAGGGCATTTGGTGCACTGGATAAGATATATAACATTTCTGGAGGTGCAGGTGTAAGATACAGGAATGATTCTTCAGGTACCTGCCGGTTGAGCTTGCACTGGCATGCTGAGTACCATTTTGTCTTGCCTGCCTCTGATGCCTCTTCTTTAGCTTATCATTGATCCATAGTTTCATAGTTGGTAGGGTCAGAAGGGACCTGAGCAGATCATCAAGTCCGACCCCCTGCTATGGCAGGGAGGAGGACTGGGGGGCAACGAACACGGCAAGGTGTTTATCTAGCCTCCTTTTAAAGATCCCGAAGGTAGGAGTGAGCACCACTTCCTTGGAAGTTGGTTCCAGATCCTAGCCACCCTGACTGTGAAGTAGTGCCTCCTGATATCTAGCCTGAATCTACTCTCCGTCAACTTATGGCCGTTATTCCTTGTTACTCCCAGTAGTGCTCATGGGAACAGGGACTCTCCCATTGCCTGCTGGTCTTCCTTGGCCAGTTTGTAGATGGCCACCAGATCCCCTCTCATCCTTCTCTTGTGGAGGCTGAACAGGCTCGGGTCCCATAGTCTCTCCTCGTAGGACCTGCCCTGTTGTCCCTTGATCATGTGAGTGGCCCTCCTCTGGACCCTCTCCATGTTGTCCATATCCCTCCTGAAGTGTGGCACCCAGAACTGGATGCAGTACTCCAACTGTGGCCTGACCAGTGTCGCATAGAGGGGGAGAATCACCTCCTTGGACCTGCTTGAGATGCATCTCTGGATGCATGACAAGGTATGGTTGGCCTTCCGGACCACGTCCCCACACTATCGGCCCATGTTCATTTTGGCATGGGCCGACAGTCTCGAAGCCTCTCCATCTCGAAGCAACGTAGGCCCTGCTTCATGGCGGTTTTCCACTCACAGTGGTCCAAAGTGATTGATTCCCAGTACTGGCCATCGATGCACAGCTCATGAAGGTTTTCCTTGCAGACATCAACAAAACATAGTTTGGGCTGTCCAAGCTGATGTTTGCCAGTGGCCAGCTCAGAATAGAGTATGACCTTGGGGATTTGGACATCGCTCATATGGCTTACACATCCTAACCAATGGAGGCATCTCTGTCTTAAGAGCACAAACATACTGGGTATCTTGGCCTGTTCCAGAACAGTAGAATGGGCCAAGTTGGAGGTTTTGTCACGCCATATTATTCCCAGGATCGAGCGGGGACGTTGAAGATGAAAACTGTTCAGTGTCTTTCTTCCTTAGCATAAGGAATCCATGTTTTGCTGCTGTACAATAGATAGCAAAATATGCAAGTACTGTTGGTGGACATCTTCATGGACAGAGTGAGTGCTCTGTTTTTCCATACTCTCTTTTGAAGTTTAGCCATGGCATTGCTTGCCTTTCCAATGTGAGCATTAATTTTGACTTCCAAGCCAAGATTTTGTGAGACACTGGAGCCCATGTAAGTGAATTTTGAACCATGTCCAGGCTTTTGTCATTTATTTTAACTATGGGAGGGCAGTCAACTTACTGACCCATGACTACTGTCTTCTTTAGGCTAATGGTCAGACCAAAATCATCTCAACCATGAGAAAGGTGATCCATAGGACTTTGCAGTCCTGCTTCTGAATGATTAACAATTGCTGCATCATCAGCAAAGAACATTTCATGGACAAGGACTTCTTAGGTTTCTGTTTTCCCTTTGAGATGAGCAAGTTTAAAGAATTTCCCATCAGATCTGGTCTGAAAGTATACTCTGTATGAACAACTGGATGCATATTTGAGTAGGACGGCAAATAACATCCCAAAAAACATTTCAGCTAGGATACAACCCTGTTTGACACCACTCTTGATTTCAATTTCTTCCAAACATGACCCATTGAAGGTATTTCCTACTGAAGACCCATTAAGGGATGATTAACTAGTTAATGTGTAATATGAGCAGGGGGTCTCAGGTTGAGACTGGGAGCATTTCTCTATAAGTCCCTGGGAAGGAAGACTTCCTCTGAACAGTAGTTTAGTTTGAAGCTTGCCTGAGATTTGTTTTTTTTGAGGGGTGGGAAGGTGGGGGGTATGAAGAGAGGAAGGGTTGGAGAGGGGGTGAGGAAAATTGACTGGCTTCTGAATTAGCTTGTTTTAAAATAAGGGAACATGCTTTGGGTAGTATTGTGCAAGATAAGTAGAAAAAATGTTCAGGTTGCTCAGACTACTGCATATTTTGAGGTTGGCAAACTCCCTTGCCAAAGGAGTTGTTGATGACCTGTGTTAGCAAAGGTACCAGGTGTTCTCTGCTTTCTTTTATCATCCAAAAACTTCCAAGGGCGGAGGTTGTAATGTGTGGTGCTGTCAGTGACTTCTCTCTTCCAATGTACAATTAAAAGAAAACATTCTTCGCATCTATTTTTAAGACTCAAGAATGTCTCTAAATTAGTCATTAGTACTGCATATGCATAAACATTTTTCCAGTAAGCTCTATAACATGGTCTTTAATACCTATTTAGTTTGGAAAGGACAAGTATATTATTTCTAATTTTAATGCTAGATTCAAATGCAGTGCCTGGTGACTAATCCAGCTGGGCTGCATAAATTAATAACTTTAAACTATTTGAAATATCATCCTTGTTGTTTATGAAATCAAATATATTCTTAGAATTGTATACTTTCCAGTGTCTAGCAATCTAGATGAAGAATTTGAAGAATTAAAATTTTATAGAATTTTTCAGTATATTAAAACAATAATCTCAGCATGTGTGTGTGGATGTGGGTGGGTGGGGTGTTTAGGATGTACTACAAAGCTACAGGCAATACCTCCCAAATAAGGAAAAAATACCTTTGGGGAGATACAACTGATAGAACTACCCTGTTACACTGCATGAAATCCCAAGCAGATTTATCAAATTATTTTCTGCAACCGAGAAGGCTCATTAGATATTAACAAAGTAGTGAAATTTCAAAAAATACTTAGCAAAGTAATTACTCAGACCACAGATTTGGAAGAAAACATTTGAGACTGAAGATAGAACACACATGCTTATGTGCTGCTATAAAATTAAGATGCTTAGTCTACATTTGAATGCTATATGAAACATGTAATGTTTCATTTTTAATGTGTTAACTATAAAAGGGGTATATTTCTTAATTAGGTTTAGTATAGACATTCATTTGATAAGGAATTCCATGCTATTCATACCAAGTATAAAAATATGAAATAATTTCTTCATTTTAGCCTTAAAATGTAGACTATTTTAAAATATGGGAAAAAAAACCTCACATCAGGTACATTTTCTTTTAATAAGGGATTGGATCATTTCTATATAGTGCAAGTTACAATTAATTTATATTCTTCTTTCATTTTTACACTAGATGGCACTGTGGGAATAATGATCACTGCCTACAGAGATTGGTATAAATCTCTTATATTCTACCACACTTAGTACAAAACAGTTTTTTTTTGTCTCCCACTGGTTTCACCAGTTTAATCCTGTCATACTATGAGTCAGATTTTCCAGGCATGCTTGCCACTTCCAGTGATGGATATACTGAAAATGCTGACATCAAGTAGTTAATTTAGTTCATTTTATAGAAATGGTAATCTTTGATATTATTTGTTAGTGGAACATACTTCCTTCTAGCGAGTTTTCTGTCATAATATTTACCTGCACTTCATCAGCTCATATGTTTGCTACCCAGATCAGATTGCCTTACAACTATACAATTGCTAAGGCTGCGCACACAGTTCATGATGAAACTGAAATCGGGTCCTGTTTTATATATATTTCAGTGAGAACAGACCAGATCAGAGGTCCCTTCACAGTATAGAATGCTGCCTACCTATATATGAGCACATATGTGTGCATGTGTATGTGCATGTGTGGGTGTGCTTGGAAGGTGGAATGAGGGAGAACCCAACAACCTCTTGGGTCCTCTTTAACTTAAAATTATTTAAACATGATAAGTATGTTAGCATGGTATTAGCAGTCCCATCCTTATTATCTAAATTATGTCTGTATCAAATATGCTCAACTGAAGGATGAAAAAATGTTTCCCAAACTGCCAGTCATCCAAACTCACCCTGGGCTCTGACAGCCAAACTGCATTTTCTGCATCACACATCATCCCTAATAACAACATTTCTAAGGGCAAAAGTATTCTCTTCATGGTACCTATGATTTTTTTTTTTGCCTTCAAGGGTTTTGAACAGGTGTAACTATTGGAACATAATAAACCGTTCAACTGATGATGCACAAAATGAAGTAGAATCCAGCTGTCTCTAATAGTTGTGTTGACTCTGTGTGGCTAAGAGACGTAAAATACAGTAAGTGTTTATTTTTGTAACTGAAGTCAAAAGACATGACCGTACAAGCAAACAAGGAGCATACCTGTTTCAGAAGGGGTGCCAGCTTTGCAAAACATTTTTTTCGCGAGTAGAATTCCTTATCCATCCTTTTCTTATACTTTGGTTTCTGTATTCCACCCATTTTCCACATGGGACACATGTTTCTTGGGACTGTATCCCTTATATGTTTAAAGTTAGGCACATCTCACTGAACTGGAGGCACTGTAGAAAAATCAAACAATTTTAAACATAAACATTCCTATCTTTTCTCTGAAAAAAAACTCTAATCAAATCAAGAATCAATTTTTTTTTAGAAACTACTTACAAAAATATTTCTTACTATGCTCTGAGAAAGGATAGACATGTTTATGTTTAAAATTGTTTGATTTTTCTACAATTCCTTCACTTCAGTGAGATATTTGAGCATGTATTTTTCTAAGTTGTTTCCAAAAAGATTTGATTTTTTATTTGATTAGATTTTTTTAGGACCGTTCTTTCTACAAGCATGGCAAGAAATTGTCTATTGCTACTCAGAGATTAAAATTATCATATCAATCAATCAAATCAGCCTTGCAACAAAAGAGTTTCCTAGGTTCACACATGTAAAACTGAGATATTTAATTTTTGCTTCTTTTCAGACAAAAAAAGAAAATATGCCAAGTTCCTCATGCCTATATAAAGCCCAGAGGCATAAGAACGTGCCTGGGGCAGTACCTTCTTACCCTTCACACTCCTGCTCTAACTTCTGGAGGAGGTAGTAACTGGGCTCAGGTAGGAGGAGGTAGTAACTGGGTGATTGCAAGGTGTTCTGTGAATTGTAATTCTCAAAAACAGCAGTGAATTTTGCTGGTGCCAGGGATGGGCATGCGGGGGAAGGATCTTTCACCCCATTTTTTGCCAAAGCCCATGCCAAAGCCCATGTCCTTTTCCGGTGACCAAAAAAAAAACAAAAAAAAGACATAGATTTGAGAAACAAAAAACGAGGCTCACTTTTGTCCCAACAGCAGCATTCTCCACTGCCACTGTAAAAAGCTATAATTCCCAGAATGCCATGCCTGCACTTGTGCTGGCTGCTTCCTATAGTTGGAGTGTGGCATGGGAGGGAGAGGTGCCCACTCCCCATTCTTCCAGTACTCCTCCCCATAGTGACATGTAGAACATGTGCCTCTCTCGACCACCCCATATTATGCTACTGCTAAAGCCAGAGTAAACAGTTTGACACAGGGAATATTACTGGGCACTCTGTCACTGCTATAAAATACAGAGTCTCCATGCCAAGTGTTCTCTGTGGCTTATGGATATCTACAGAACTAACAGTTATACTTCAAAACATCTCTCAGTCTTCTTCTAGCACATCACACCTCATTCCCAAACCTCCCATTACATTATTACAAAAAGTAATGTTTTACTTTCTTCAACTAATTTGTGACATCAGAGCTTTCTAACTTCAGGGTAACTGAGGGCCACATGCAGTGTGGGCCACAGACCCAAAGGCCACACACTGTGGGGCCATTTCCCCAAAATTTCTCTGTGCCATGCACAACCGAGGTTTCACACATGGTGCTCACAGACCAGTTTCCCCCCTTCACTTGTGCATGAAGCCCTTGCTTCTGGCCGCACATACCACACAGGAAGCCCCCCACATCCCCCTCCCAGCCACACTGGGAGCTCACCTGCAGCATACAGCAGAGGCAGCCTGGTTCCTTCCTTTGCTATTGTACAGTGTGTGCAGACCTGCTCCATCTCCCACAACATGTTTATTTCATGCAGCCTGTGCTGCCCCACTCCTGGGAGCAGGGGCAAGAACCAGAAACTGGAGAAGGGAAGAGAGCTCTGCGAACCCTGCCTACTATGGCTGCAAGAGCAGTGACAGTCAGGCAGTAGTCTGTGGGCTGTATGCAGCTTGGGAGCCAACAGTTACACAGCTCTGTTCTATATAATCATAGTAACATTACATGGGAGTGATAAATGGGTGCCTGTATATTAGGGTTGTGTGAAATTTTGATGGGTGTTTCATTTCGAAGCTGTTTCAATGTGTTTCAAGTTCAAAACAGCAAAATCAAAATGAAATAAAAGGCTTTGAAACACCTTTGAAACAAAATGAGGTCCCCTTGAAATGTTTCAAAAGTTTCAAAATGTTTCAAATTCTGAAGCCAGGCTTTCTAATGCTAAACAGAAACTAAGGAGAGGGAGGGGGAAGAAGGTGGAAGGACTGCTCTCTGATACTGACATCCAGCTCCCTGTTTGATTCCCCTGCTCTCTGACAGCTTCCCCCAACTCTCTGATAATATCCTCAGCTCTTCCCGGGGGACATGGCCCCCCGATTTTTGCATGGGGTTTCAGCTGCCTGCTGCTGAAACTACAGCAGCAGCCTGCTGAAACCCAGTGCGCAGATCCAGGGGCCTGTGCCCTCCAGGAAGAGCTGGGGAAATGATCAGAGAGCTGGGGGAATGTCCAGGTCCCTGAACATTTCCCCAGTTCCCAGTTGGATTTCCCAGCTCCCTGATCTTTCCCCCAGCTCTCTGATCACTTCCCCCAGCTCTTCCTGGGGGGCATGGGCCCCCAGATGATGTGGGATGGCAGCAAGCTGCTGATGCCAGTTGGGACCAGCACTAGGTGCAGCCCATGATGTGTGTCAGGAAGACTGCTGCTAGCAATGGCTTTAGCCAGCAGCAGCAGCCTGCTGTCATCCCGCGCACAGATCTGGGGGTCCGTGCCCCCTGGGAGGGTTGCAGGGCTGTTCCAGACTCTTCCCAGGGGGTGCAGGTCCCTGGATCCATGTGCAGGATGACAGCAGGCTGCTGCTGCTGGTTGGGGCCAGGGCCAGCCCTGGGTTCTTCCTGACTCTCGGTGCAGGCTGCGACGGGGAGACTTGGGTGCTGGTGCTGGCCCCACATGGCAGCGGCAGCATGCTGTCATCGTGCATGCAGATCTGGGGGCCTGCATCCTCCCAGAAAGAGTCTGGCACAGCCCCTCAGCCCTCCTTTGGGGAGTGGGCCCCCAGATCTGTACATGGGATGACAGCAGGCTGCCGCTGCTGGCAAGTGATATGAGTTTTGCTCTGAGCAGTTTGAGGTGCTGTTTACCAGAAACCTCTGAACCTATCTCTTTGACACTTGTCAGGCTTCATGCTCTCAGAAGGGGCTACTATCCCTGGAACTTGCAACTGAATCAGGCATGAAATGGCAAAGGCATTTTGATGATTCCCCATTATAGCCTATGGGTGAAACGTCAAAATGTGTCGGAACTGTGAACGTTTCGATGCAATGAAATGGAACAGTGCTTTGAAAAGAAACAAAATGACAAAATGAAACACTGTCCCTTTGGAACGGCAAAACAGAAGTCAAAATAAATTGGTGCTGTTTCTCACAGCTCTACTGTATATGTACTTACGTACGTACTACTAGAAAGAGTGAATGAAAAATGAGCAGTAGGAAGAGCAGCAGTGATATCAAAACTGAAGATGTCACATAAAATGTTAAGTAAAAAAATAAGGTGTCATGTTAAAAAGTTAATACTATCCTTCATAGTATAAAATATTCACTTTAATGTTATGGTCCTGTGTCCTGAAAATAATAGGTTTTTGTCAGAAACAGCTATGAGTGATGTTTTCTGCATTTGTGTAGTTTGTGAGAGTTTGCCTAGAAAAGAAGATGTATTGTGATTTTGGAAGTCCTGCTGTGCTATAAACATGTGCTGCCCTAACACTTTTTTATCATGTAGTCTCAGTTTCATATTAATTTAATTGCACTACTGATAAACTGGGTAGAGTGAGTAAGCTAAGAAGTAAATAGAGAGCAGTTGCTCTGCTATAATCAGCTCAGGGGTAGGACTGCCTTGAAGAGGCTTTTTTTCTGTGCTAGTGACTTTGGGTGGATGACTAGTGCTAGAGAGTGCGCCTTGTGCCTGGTGTATATATATATATATTTCTTTTCCTTTTTATCCTGTGGTGTGTTTGCTATCTCTTTATTTTATTTCTCTCTCTCCCTTTTTCCTTTTCTTCCCCACTCTAAAGTGACTGAGTAACAGGGTTTGTGCCGGGTGCTTAGGTAATTGAAGGGGAGAGCTAAGATAGGCAGCCTTATGAAAACACAGTTCCCAGAAAACTGTATTAACAGGGAACAGAGGGCAGCAAATAGAGAGGGAGTTTACTTAGGGAGTTTGCATAGGAGGGAGCCAGGGAGCATAAAAATCTCTCTCTCTCTCCCCCTCCTCCCCCGCCACTTTCTGTATGTGTGTGTGTGTGTGTGTGTGTGTGTGTGTGTATTTGGGGGACGATTAAAGGTGTAGGATGCAGCACCAAAATAATGGTGGGTGTAAGACTGGTGGCATGCCACCTGGAGCTGAGTTGTCTCTGCTGGGATCAGTTGTGTTCTGTCCCTAGGAAAATCTCCTGCCATGCCTTGATGTTAAAGAGAGGGGCCAAAACACTTTTGGGAGACAAAAGGATTATCGGCTCAAGTGGTTGAGTTAGCTTCGCAGGGTTCTACCATCCCCATCCCTTGCCCTAACCACACCGGATGTTCTGGGCGTGTTGTTACTCACCTGTGATACTGAGAGTTCCGGTCCCAATCTTATGGACTCATCTGCCAAGGGTCCTCCTCTATGTTGGCTGCTTGCCCTATTCTTCCCTGCAGTCACTTCTTTGTTCTAATCCCATCCTTAGCCTTCAGGGTTGGGACGGACTTATACCTCCCTGGGGTGTAATCTCGACTGTCCCTCTTTTCTCCTGTAGGATCCTGAAGAAGTTATCTTCACCCTTCGGGGCTGAAGTCACCGATGAAGCAGTCTCCTCTGTCTCATTGCCGACTCTCACCAGGTAAGATGGGGACTGGGGCTTTCCTCCAAGGCTCAGGGTTGGTTCCTCCCCGCATTGGTCCTCACCACCCTCTATGTTTCCTCCTTGTTCCCCTCTTCTCAGGACCAACCCAGATACTCTCTCATCACTCTTGCTGTCCTGAATGCTCTCTCCTTAAATTTCCCGCCCTAGGCTGGCTAGGCTCACCATGGCAGCATTTAGTTCACTGTCTCCCCAGCCCAGCTGTTCCCTCTTTAACTCTTCAGTGCAGATCTTTTCTTCTTCATTTGCTGGGTCACTCTCCCTGCCTCATGTTTGAACTGAGGTAGCTGGGTTTGCTGCAGCAGTCTTTGATGTGCTGCGGTCCCAGCTGTTTCCCTTAATTAGCTGGGGCATGGCATCTTTCCTGCCGTGGCTCACTGCAGTTTTCTTGGCATCCCTTATCCCTCCTGGTAAGTTTCTTTTCTTTGCTCTGTCCCGTGTGTTCATGTGGCAGGGTGCTTCAGCCACCCTGTCACTGTGGGGATTTATTATAGGCCACCAAATCAGGAAGAGCCGGTGGGAGGAAGTGACCACAATATGATAGAATGCCAAATCCTGAGACAGGGAAAGCATGAGGCCAGCAAAATTAGGATGATAGATTTCAAAAAGGCAGATTTCATCTGACTCAAGTAGATAATAGGTATGGTGCATAGGCAATGCATAGGGGGAGCATGGGAGGGACTGGTAGGGAGGCATGGAGAGTGCTGGAACCGTCACCATTGTGCCATTGGTGTACTTGATGACTGGCCAGTGGGAGACCTCTCCCCCCCCCCGGTTGTGGCCCACTGGTGCTGCCCCAGACTCGGGAGGCACCAGTCACCCATGGTATGGTGTCATGGGAGGAAAGATTAAGGATTAAGGTGTCCAGGAAGTCTGGGAGAGACTGAAGGGCATAATATTAGCAGCATAACAAGAAACAGTCACGGCACAATGGAAGCACAAGAAGAATGGAAAGAGACCAATGTGGCTGCACAAGGAGCTTCTAAAATGATTCAAATGCAAAAGAAAAGCATACAGGAAATGGAAGAATGGACAGGTCACCATGGACAGGTACTAGGAAATAGTACGAATATACAGGGACAAATTCAGAAAGATAAAGAACAAGCTGAACCTGGCAGAAGAGGTTAAGGACAACAAGAAGAGTTTCTATAAATAAGTTGGCCAGAAAAGGAGGACCAAGAAAGCTGTGGGTCCTCTGTTAACAAGCTGGGGGATCTCCTAACTGAAAATGAAAAGAAGGCAGAGCCAAGACCTACTTTGCCTCAGTCTTCACAAACTATTAAGGTGCAGTAAAACCTTAATATAGGATTATCTCAATAAAGAAGGAGGCAAGATGAGAGAGAAGGTAACAAAAGAGAGAGAGAACTTTTTTGGGGTCTGAATCAATTCAAGTCAGCAGGGTTAGATAAACGTCATTCCAGGGTACTACATGAAATGGCAGAGATCTTGGAGCCCTTGACAATGATCTTTATGAAGTCATGGGAGGTGGACAAGGTACTAGAGGACTGGAAAAGGTCCAACAGAGTGCCCCTCTTTAAAAAAGGCAAAAATGCAGACCTGAGGAACTATAGAATGGTTAGTCTTACATTAGTACTTGGGAAGTTACTGGAGCAAATCCTAAGGATAGCCATTTGCAAGCATCTGGAGGAGGAAAGGCTGATCACAAGCAGCTAACTTGGATTTATGAAAAACAAATCATGTCAGACAAACTTAATCTCTTTTGACAAAATAACTGCTTGGGTGGATGAAGGGAATTCTGTGGATATAGTAGGGCTAGACTCCAGCAAGGCTTCTGACAAGGTCCTGTGTGACCTTCTTAATGATTTGGATGCTGGCAGGGAAAGCTTCTTGAGTAAGAACAGATGACAAGAAACTGGGAGGGAGACACGTTGCAAACACGTTGGAGAATGAGAACAATTCAGAAGGATCTTGACTGATTGGAAAGCTGGGCTAGAGCTAATAGGATGAAGTTCAATGCAGACAAATGCAAGTTGCTACACTTAGGAGGAATAATCAAAAACACAGATATAAAGTGGATGATCCTGCCTCAGGCAGGGGGTTGGACTAGATGACCTCTGGAGGTCCCTTTCAGCTCTACTTGTCTATGATTCTATGATTACCAAGTAGTATAACTGTAACAGAGTAGTTCCTGACTGCTGTGCTGCCCAGATACAGTGAACCAATCGAAGTGAGTTTCCCTTCCATTTCTGACTATGCCGTGTCCTTTCTTCTATGTAGTTTCTCTATTAAATACTTTTAATCTTTTTTTTCAGTTTATTTTTCTGTTTATTTGTTGTTTCCTATGCATTTTTACTTGCTTCTGTATGTTTTCTCGTTTCTCCTCCCTCCACCCCTGTATATCTTATGAGCACCTCCCCTTCATATGCTGTCATTCCCTTTCACAGGGGTTAAATGGGGGACAAGTTAGTTGATTCAATAGGCATTTGCAGTCTATGTTTTCACAGCTGACCTGAGTGCCATGTGAGGACATAAAACAAAGAAACAGAGTGTTTACCATCTGTTTCAGGCTTCAGGCATACATGCGTAAGTTAGTGTTGGAGTGATAGAGTCATAATGGGCCAGGAATTATGAATATGAATACATAAATATGGTAAATTGATTCCTCACCTATCTACATTGGGTTCACATGAAAGACCAGACAGATAATATTTACAACATTACCTGCAACTGAATGCTTGAATTTGGGAATTGTTTGGCTCTAGGGTCTTTGGCTTCTTCTATCCTCTCTTTTACCACTTTTTCTCCTTTTCTGCTAAATTTTCCCTTTACTCCTAAAGTGAGGGGTAATAAAATATGATGACAAGTGTCTATATTACCTATGTATTTTATCTATATCACAAAGTACAGATGTCTTGTGAAAATCCACATAAAGGTGATTGAGGTGATTGAAGTATCTCCATAAACTCAGGCAGGAACAGTCCTGGGCTCATAAACATTCCTGGGAAATAATCTCCCATGAGTTGACATCAATGTTGCCTTTTTTTAAGGTGGCCTTGAGGATGTCCCTGTAGTGCTTTTCCTGGCCTCCTCTTGAGTGTACGCTTTGGTTGAGCTGGGAAAATATAACTTCACATTATGACTGTGATTAACATATATTAACACTGAATGAGTTTAATTTGCCAAACAATGGAGCAGCCATCACAGGGACCTTCTCCTAGACAGACATCTGGGGATGCTGTACCAAACCAGGGGGAAAAAAATCTCAGGCTTCAAAACACTTCACACCTGGGAACAAAGAAACTATCTAGCAACATGATAGTTGCTCCAAACATAGGGTAAGGAGTGTTTCCAAAAGGCAGGCAAGCTGAGCGAGGAAAGAATGGTCTCAGTTCTAACCAGCATGGCTCACAGGAAGATCTTGGCTGGCTAAAAGTGTGTGTTGGTTCAGTTCAATAGCAACAGCTTAAGAGAAAAGCTTATTGCATTTAGCTTGAAGTGAAGCTTAAGATCTGATAAGAAATTCCTGCAGGCTGGTTGTTACTTAATCTTTTAATGTTGCAATTATAAATAAAAAAGTTAAAGAAATCTCTTGGTCAACATCACAGAATCCTGAATAGAAGAAATGTAGATGCCTGAAACCCAGCTGTCTATACAGAGTGATGAAGGTGTTTACCCAAATCCCTGCCTAAGCTTGCAAAAATTGCAGAATTCTTCTCTGAGGATGATAGGACTAACACCAGAGGGGTGCACTCAGACAGCCTAAAAATTGGGCTGTGTAGTGCAGCTAACCCTGTAACCGTGACAAAAAAAAAAATGTTGTTTTGACATTTCTGTCTAGGCACAGTGGATACATACATTTCTGCTGCACAACATGCTGCCACTGCTATTTCAGCTACAAAGCTGAAACTGCCTCATCAACCACAGGCACTCCCTTAATAACCTTGTAATTCCACATTTCACACATCTCTCTCTTTTTTTCCTGTGTGCTCTGCATTATATCTCAATAAAGTTTCGTCTCTCAGGCCCTCGTTTCTCAAAATAGGAACTGAAGGAGGACAGTATAATGTCAGTATTAGCTGCCAGTTTAAGAAAATTTGTCATACAACAGGATAATTGCAATGAAAACCTTCACATTTCTTCACCGATGTCCAATTGTTGAAACAGATATAAATGCAACATTATCAAGAAGTTGACTATAGTGTAGCAACACCCCGTTTTTCTTTTTTTTTTTAATGTATTCCCTCCCCTTCCCCAACCATTCCTGACTTTTTCTCCCCCTCTTATTCCCTATAGAAAAGTATATGTAAGCTAAGACGTAGGATAAGATTTAACATTTTATTTTAGGTAGTAAGTTTTATTTTTCTCTCTCCTCTGCAAATAAGTGCCTTGCTATTTTGATATAGATATCCACTGATTTATAAGTGATAATTATTATGTTTGTATTATTTTTTTTACTGCTTTTATATTGTGTGATTACTGTTTTAGGCCTATATATGTAAGTTAGCATAAGTCATGTCGAGTTTCCATCTTATCCCCATGCCCAGTTGTGTAACCTATGACTCATACTACCCCTCCTATGTAACTTGGTTCCTGAATGAATGGGGATGAATGAGGGTGTTTGAGAGACAATGGCAGTAGATCTAAAAATAGCTCCCTCTGAATGACCGAACCATCAACACCAATACCTGGACCAATGACCCAGCCCTTGGAACCACACTCAGCATTCAAGAAGCAAAAGATGAGGCAACCCACTATTGTGTGCAGATATTGGTAATTGATTCTGGTCTTAATTCTTTTGGTCTGTATAATGTGTGTAGGTGCTTGAATTGGTGAGAGGTGTGCATTTGCCTACCCTGGTAATTTTGGATATGTATGTGCCTGAATTGGTAGTGTGTGTGTGCATGCCTGGTGGGGGTGCATGCACCTATAGTGTGTATATGAACCTAATTGATTTTTGAGTGTGTGCATGTGCAATTGTACATCACACCCTCCTGTCTAACAGCTCAATATGGAGACCCTGAGAGTTGGCCTGACCCCACAGGGCAAAAATAGAGATAATAAAAACTGCTATCTCATCTGTGTTGAACATGTCCAGGCTGGTGCACCCAGAAACAGCCATCCTAATCATAATTCATCATGTATTTTTCTTGTGTTTATTATATTCACAGTATCCAGTATTCAAGAACATGAAGAGGATGATGGAAAAATTTATTATTTCAATTGTTATAAGAGGTAAAGACACAGAAATTATAGCTCTTGATAGAGATGTTCCCCTGTGTCAACAGCTCTTTTTATCACAACAGGTACACTGAACACTGATGTTTTATTTGCAGTAAAAGAGAATTATCCCATATTAACACAACTGTATTGAGATGCCATGTTAAACACAAACAAACAAACCAAAGAAACATGCCTCTGGACAAAGTTCTGCTGATTTTCAGAAACATCATGGCACTGTTGGAAAATGCTACCCTGTTCTTCCTCTTCTCTGCTTTTTCAATGAACAAACTAAGGACTAGGGTACATTAGCCAGGGTGGCCAACCCAAAAGAAACATTTTTACTAACAATTTTCAAACTTTTTATGGACAACCAAATATTTTTAATGACATTTTTTTCTGACATATGTTTTACATAATCATAGAATCATAGAGACGTAGGGCTGTCAGAGTTCTTCATAGGTTATCTAGTCCAACCCCAGCCAGGATCAGCCCTATCCAAAATTATTGTCTAAATTCTTAGGAAAACTACACAGTCAACCCTGACATGACACAAGACATGACACTAACCTTTCACAGGGAAAGCAGGGAAACCATGGTGATCAACATCCTACTTCTGTAAAGGTTGTGATTACACGCTCAAGGGATCCCAGGAGGAGGGCTACCCCTCCCCCCCCCGCCATCCTCTGCTACAGAGGAAGGTAAAACCCTTCACCAATCTACCCATGGGGCAAAATTCCTTCCTGACCCCAAATGTGGTGATAGTTCTGAGCAGAAGGGCTCCTCAAACAGATTTTTTTTAACACTCTTCTTTTAACTTCCCCTATACGCTGTTTAGGTAAGACTGATATGAATGTTTCTAGAATGATGAGGAAGTTATTAAGGGACGCTACTCCTTATTCAGAGGTAGCCAAATTGGTGTTTTCAGTTCATTTTATAGAGCACACATTTTCCATGAAGCATTTCACAGTACGATTGTGATCTTGTCATCTTCAGAATAACCTCTACAATCAAAAATCAATACTCACACAATGGACAAATCAGACAGTTCCTGCCCACAAGTATCTGTTGCATTATGCTGTAAGCAGTTGTAGCTTTGCTTTGATTTGGAAGAATTCTTCATCTTAGAACAAGGCTTTTTATACCAGTTTTTTCAATACATAAAAAATGCCTTAACTTCATAGTGCATAATTTTATTAATCTGAATGATTAAAAAAAGAAGAGCAAGAAGGGGATTCCTAGCTTCCAACAATGATCTAACACTTACTTTTACGCTCTTGGTGACTTATCTAAAATGAAGGCATTTTAAATTAGATTGTTTCAGAGCCCTTTATGGCTCTGTTTGAATTTTGTATAGTTGAACTAATGGTAAATAATGCATCTAGATTTACAGGAAGAGGTATATAAACCAATACCAATGGGAAAACCTCTAAAACAGACTAAATGCACAGAAACACGATTACATGACATGATACCAGGTTTCTATTGTGGATCATTTGCATTGATTTGCATAGCTCTTCTATGTCTGAGTAAAATGATAATTGAAGCTCATGCCAATATAGAATTTATCACACTAATCCTACCACAGAGTCTGCCTCTCCTCACATTTCATAATCAGGAATAAATCCACTGAAGTGGATACATGGATTTATTCCCAATTTACACCAGAAAAATGAAACCCTGTGCATATATGAAAGAGATCAACATCATATTAGCTGTATGAGATTATGTAACCATCTGCACAAATTGAAGCCATTTGCAATGCATGATGACAAAATGTTTTACTGATCTGACAAAATCCATTAACTGTATATCCTTGAGTGTCCTCTACTGTTACCTGCTAGTGTATATAGAGGTGGAACACTCCTGTAATAAATAGTATGTTACAAATTTACAGGATAAAATATGGAATGAACCATTCTGTTACATCTGAAGTCACCATTACTATTATCAAACAAGCTGTTGGTTCTGATTTTTTCCATTTTTGCTCAGTTCATTTATTGGATTTCTGTATCCCAGTGGCAGTGATGGAAGTCCCACTGTGTCAGTGTTTGGCTGTCATTGAAGTTGGAACTGATTAGTAACATTTGGTGCAATGAGAACCTTTTTTTTTTTTGGGGGGGGGGGAGGGTTGTACTGGCTGTAGGGTTCCTATGAAAACAGTGAGAATTGGCATGGGGCATCATGCCAGTAGTAGTGTCCAGTTACTAGCACAGCTGGCATCAGTGGAAGGCAAAGACAGATGGTAGTTTCGGGGACAAGCCAGACCCACTACCAATCAATAGCAAAGTATCAGCAATTGTAGCAAAGTATCCTAACATAAAAAGAGTGGAATGAAAACGACAGTTACACATAAATGGAAAGGAGCCTGAAATCCTATTCTGGAAAGAAGTGGGTAGAGAAAATACTTCAGTAGAAATCTGTTTCAGTTCTCCAAATATAAATCACAAGAATAACAATGTAACAATGCTGGAAGCTAAAGTCAGACAGAGGTGCTATTTGTTATAGGACAAAACATCTGGAAAGAAAAATCTTTTCTGGACAGAAATGGTGAGCATTTTCTAATTCTGATGCCTATTTAAGTGGGCAACTACAGGCTGTAATTTCCCTCTGTTGGAAAGTTTAAATGCTGAGAAACCTGGACAATAATAGAAGATTGTTTCTTCCTGTCTTTCACAGTTAAAGATAGGCTCAATCTTAAAAAGTGCTGAGTATTCCTCTGAGGTGTGAATGTATTCACGTCTCTCTGACATCCAGGACAGTTAAGAGCTCCGGGCCCTTCATAGAAGAACATAGAATCTTACAAGTCCAAACCCCATCTTCCCCATTCTCGTAAAGCTGGCCTGAACTGAGTTTTGCAAATGTCATTAATGATATCATATCATACTGTTTCTGCTGTCATCATGTACCAGTCCTTAATTAAAAGAACATTAACATTTTTTTCTATCTCTGCAAGACTGGGTCTTTTAATATAACCCTCTTAATGGGGATTATTTGTCTGAAATGATGTGTCTTACAGCCTAAAGGCAGAAAGCTGCTGCTGCTGCTGTTGTCTTTAGTGGTGAAAGCTAGCACTGACATACCTCATTGTGTGAGGAAAACTGCCTGCCATATTCCATAGCCAGGAAATGCATGGTAAGAGCAGAAGTTCATTCTTCTCTAGGGTATCTATTTCTTAGTCTGTCAGGAAGTAATGAAACTGTTTGGTCCCACTTGATACTACTGTCTACGTAATTATTTCCCATACACAAAACCTGAGTTTATATTAGTAATTCAGATTAAATGTAGAGTAAAAGCAACCTGCAAACAAGAAATGAAAGAACAATCCTCATCAGAGAGCATGTTTAATATTTGTAAGTGACCTAGTACACTTGTGGGTGTTATATATAAATAATACACAAATGAAAAACACTCTGGCAACGTACGGCAAATGCTGTATAAAAAAATGAACTGACAGTGAGCTAACTATATAAAAGCCTTTAAAAGTGAATAACATCATTGCCTCTTGAAATAACCTCATCAGTATCTTCCTAGAAATGTTGTGTGTTTAAAAGAATTAACTATGTTGCTCATAAATTCTAGTCAGATTAAAAAATCAGCTTTCAATTTACTTTAAAACATCCATCAACAAATTATCTCTGAGATTTTATCAGAAAAGTGAAAAGGTTGGATAAAAATATTGAACAATTGATAGAGTTTAATGGAAAATATGTCCAAAATATAGATATGAGGAATGCATCTGTATGTGCTAGGGGGAAAAGAAATCACTCATGCTTATTTGCATAAGAGACTACTACATGGAAAGGGTTTAAGTAGCAGTTAAATGATGCATAGGTTTTATGCTTGTTCTCTGCACATTAATGAATTTTTGCTTCAAAGTGCTATTTAATTTTACAGACCTGCCAATCCAGTAAAAACTCTGTTTTGCCATACAGTGTGATATAAGGACAGTGACAAATCACTGCTATCTGACAGAACTTAACAGTGGGGGGGTCTGATGTTGTTTATTTACCCCTTAAATACACCTATTTTGATGTTTAGCTACAAAGAGTTTCAGTGCTCTAAATTTTCATTCTTAACTACTCCTGCCTAACAATCAAAATGCATATGTTTTGGTTAAATATTGAATCTGTCTAGGTGGGAATTATATAAATAGTTTTATTTTTGCAAAATGTTTCCTTATCTATTACACATGTTTCTGCAACCTTTACATTTCTCTGTATAGCGATGTAATTGAACAACACATTTCTAGTGTGGTAATTGGTTGTGTGTAAGTGGTGATGTTTGGACAATAGATTTTTTGATTGTGAAGGTGAAAGATGTAATACTATTTCTAAAATAACCTTGTGTGCAGCAGACCATGGCACATCTTCACTGTCACAGAAAACTAAACTGAGGCCTTGTATAACTCATGTAAGAAAGAATACAAAACCAGATCCAAAAAATTACTTAGTACCTAAGAGCAAAGGACTGATCTATACAGGGTATACAATTATTTGCTGTACTCAGTCTATATTAACATGGTTTGTCTTTAGTTGTGTGAACATAGACTGGGAGCAGCATGTATAGCCATTTGCTGCTCCCAGGAACCACACGTGCAAATTAGTTGTAAGTAATTTGGGGTGGGGGAGGGGCAGGAGGGATTGGGAAGCTAGTGGATCCATGGGGAGGTCTGATGGGTCCAGGGTGGTGTTGGCAGGATGGAGTGGGGGCAGGGGAAAGCTGGTGGGTCCAAATTGGGGGGAGGGGTTGCCTGGTCAGATGGCTAAAAATAGCTTGATCAGGGTTGGGTGGAGTGGGAATAGCACAACTCTGGGGATGTTCTGTCAATGTGTGTCAGTGTTCAGGAGATCAGGTTAAGCCTTTCTTAGATAGGGCTAATTCAATCTCAATCTAAGTGCACCTAAAGTGAACTAATTTAGAGCAAGTATACAATTTTGGGGTTATTTAAGGTCTCTGTTTTCCTGTACAGATGTGAATTTAGATTGACATAACCCAGGTTACTGTTTGACTATAATGCCTAAATGTAATGCCTGTACATACCCCAAATTCCCACATAACCATTCAGCCACCTGAGAGGCCCTCAGAACCTAAGTTCTCCCAGCATGCATGACCAGAAGCATTGCCGTCTTGGCTGGGCTGGATATTATCACCTCTCTAAGGGCCATGTGATATTTAAAAATTATGATTTCCATGTTGAAATTCCCTGAGGGGCCCAGATTACTAGACATGCCCTTGAGTATGTTTAATCTGCACTGACAACTAGTGAGATCAGCATAAAACACGGTTGGAAGACAAGGAACAGTACCCCTATTCCTCACAACTTTTCTATGATAGCCTAGTGGCTGCAACATTTGCTAAAGAAGGTCCCAAGGAGATATAAACCTACATTTCCCATGAGAATGCCCTAATCAACAGTCTATAGGTTTGCATCTATTTCCAGTCTCCATATTGAATCTGGACTACTGTATAGAAAATAATAGATGATTTGTGGCACAAAAAAAAGAGTACACACAAAAGGAAGTGTTACTCTGAAGCCTAATTCTGAAGGCATAAGGTGGGACAGGGGACACTTGGGTTATTGGTCCTGCTTCTTACACTTTATGTGTTTTATCCGAGGATGCTTTAATGCAAAATACATAAGCAGTTCCTTGAACAAGAACTAGAATTCAGGACCACTCCCATCCTCATTAGTAGAAATAGTCTGCCTTCAGAAATTTTGCATTCCATTCAACAGACTGGCAAATCTTCATAGTGCATTCACTGCTGGGATAAAAGGGATATATGGTAGCAAAGTTGTGCTGCTACCTAGCCTGGCCATAGGTGGTAGATGGTGGAATGTCCTTCAGGGAAGGTTAGCTGTGAAATAGTGGCAGCATCACCAGGGTATGTTGAGGACATCAGATGGCAATGCTCTCCCTCCTAAAAAGCCACATATATCCTCTGATGGTGCTATGATATGGTGAGTACAGGTCAACATTATAATAGCTTGCCCATCCCCCAACCATAGGTCTACAAGTCCTCAACAGCAAAGAAGGCTGAAGAAGATGAGAATCAAAATGGCTGTGAAGGCAGATGAAGGCTGCAGCAAATAGAGATATCCAATTGTTTTGGCCTCTTTGCCATTAGATCAAGGTCCCATTCTGTCAAGGACCATGTAAAAGAAATCATGCATGGTCATCTTCTATGAAAAAGGCTGCAGCATATTTTTCAAGCCCTTCAGAGACCTGCTAATGATGATGGGCATCACCATGGCTTGAAACACAGTTGATTCTGCTGAAGCCCAGCTCAATAAACTACATGGTAAACCCTAAGCCTTTTGGCTTTGGACTAATATTGTACATAGTAGCTGTACCTACACATGATATAAGTGTAATACAATAAACTTTGGCACAGTTTTCACCAGAGTTTATTGCTCCTGGGCACAGCATTTACATGTGCACCGAGGAGCACAGCACATTGAACCAGAGTGGTGCAGCCCTGACTGGCAGGGGACCCTGGAGTTCAGCCTGCTAGCCCAGGGCTCCTCTGACTTGGTTCAATGTGCTGTGGAGGGACTGGGTGTGGCATGAGGGTTCTTCAGTGTGGCGTTAGCCAGCAGGCAGTCTCCACACTGAAGCACCCTTGTGCCCCACCTAGACCTGTCAGTGTCTAAATGTGCATTGCAGTGGGGTAAATAACTTCGCCACAGGATAGTACTAGTATGTGGCAGTATTAACCTATGGTGAAGTTAATTAGTTTACTCTGGCCTAATAGCTGTGCATGTGTAGACCAGTGATTCTTTACTGCATAACCACTTAGCAAGAATCCAGATTTTCCATTCACTGCAGGAAAATGTGGAAAATCACAGATTTTCTTTTTTAAAGGAGAAAAACATGGAAAACCACAGGTTTCCCCTTGCAGGTTGGCAGAGTTCCAGCCTGCAAGGAGCTGCTTGAGGCTGGGGGAAGGAGGATGCAGGGGGTGCCATATGCATGTGTACGGGCACATACATGCACATGGCTGTTAGATCTCGACTCTATGTGGCGCCCAACGACTAGGAAGATGACGGTCCAATTAACCATAGATCCTGTTACTCATTAGCCAGAGCAGAGCAGGGAGTAAACACCAGCACACAATGCTTGCAACAGCTTTATTTAAAATGGAGACAGCTTCGGACCAGCTCCCTCACCGATAGAATATGGGGAGCTGCAGCAGACGATACTTTTTTCCCACATTTATACACTTTGGTTTATACTCATTAACATTTATTCTACCCTCACCACTCCTATATTCCACCCGTTTCTCTTCCCATCTCAAGCTCTGCCTCTGTTTACTGTTCACTTCATTAGCATGGAATTGCCTATGCATTTAATTTATTTACATGTCTTTTTGCTATGAGGGCATGTCTAAGACCTTGACTCCTACTCTTCAGTCAATGGGCAGACTTTGACCAAAACCTGGAAGCTTCTGGAGGCTTCTTCATCAACCACCATTCACCTTTTTGCATATGCTCATCTTAGATTCTGCTACCAATTACATGTTGTTTTTCACATTCCAGTCTTTTTTCTGTCTTCTGTTGTACCATCTCCCACATTCCTAAAACGTCACCTTATTCACAGCACACAGATTCACTTGCTGCTTTTTCCTCAGAAAATGGTTGACACAGTTAAGATTGTTACTTAGCATAAGCAAATGGCTGGCTTAGATATCATTCTGCTTTGTGGTCAGCAGCTTTGCTAGGCCACAGGTCATGCCTTTATTCAGATGCAAATCTAGTGCTCTCTAAGATTCAAATATTGTCACCACAACAATAGCCAGCAATACAGCCAAGCACCAGTACTAGGTAAGTAAACTGCCTACAGGTAAATCTATGGGGGCATAGGTGAAGTGAGGGGATGGGTGGAGAAATTGAGGCCCCCAGGCTGAGGGAGGGAGTGAGGCAAGGGTGCTACCCAACTGAGGTGGTTCCCAGGGCCTGGGACTGGTGCAGGAATGTGTGGCCATGGGGCCTGGCTGGGGAGTGGGATAAAGCCATGGGTGGCTTGTCCAGGGGGGGTGGGGGGCAGCTCCACATTGCTGTGTGCATTCCTAGGGATGGGTTAGGCACCAGATGTAATTAATCAGGGAGATGGATGGACATCTGCCACCCTCAAATTTGTGTGCAGAGTGGGAGAGGATGTGGGCTGCCTGCTGCAGGGCTCAGAGCTCCCTGCCCTGCTGCCCTACCCCAGGGGTTTCTACATCCCGGCAGGTGGGACCTAGCACTGGAGGGTGGAGAAGGGTGGGGAGGTTTGGCTTCTACATATATACTGTATGCCGTGGCTTGAGAATGAGGGGCAATGGCATGGGCATGGGCAGGGGTAGGGCACTGGCATATTTTAGCAGAACGTCTCCTTTGTGCATTTCCCTTCTGGACCTGTATGTAACAGAAGTCCCTTCTTGCCTGCCCCGCCCCCGCCCCCTTGTCATTTTGTGCATTTCTTTTTCTTTTAAATATTGGCAGAGACCTAGAACACTCATTGCATGGGTATGGCAAGGCTCAGAGCAGGCCAGAAAGCTGAAGTGGCTTTCTGTAGGAGAATCCTAGAAATTACATCTACATATCAATTCAGTTCAGTGTTGCTAAAGAAAACAAAATAACTAAAATATCCACTGCAAAGACTGTAAATACATCCCAGTGCTAACTTACTTACTGTCTCCAGTAGCCTTTGATCCTGCATTTTTATATATTTCTCACACTGCATTTTTATATTTCATCTGTCTTATTTTTACCATGGCATTTTGTATTTTATATTTTATACTTTTAAACTCTTAAGGAACATACTTCCTCTAGAATGAAGTTACACCCTGAACCATTGTTAAAAACTGTATTAAAATTTTAATTGTAAAGTGATACAATCTGTTATATTGGGTGGTCCCTTGAGTGAATGGTGATCAGTAAATAATTAAATGAGAATAGCCAGCCAAAGGAACTTATCATTACAAAACGCTACTCTACAAGTCATTTTAGCGTAATCAAGCCAAGGAATTGATTCCTTTAAACTGAGCACCTACCTTATTGACTATTCCTGCAACCCCTTAACAATACAATTGTTAATTAATCAAAATCACAAACTGATTCCCGAAATTGCACTACCAGCAGGCAAGACCCATGTGACTAACAGCTGTCAGGTACTACTCAAGACCCACATGGGACAGCGACCTCTGGATTGGGTAGCCAAGATGATTCTGGGAGATCTCACAAGTCTGTCAGAAAGGGATAAAAAGCAGTGAAGTGTGACCCTCAGTGGCACCCTCTCCTCCAGCCCCTGACCTACCGAGACAGAAGGACAAGCAGGCGACCCCCTTCTGGAGAAGATATCACCTTGAAGGAAGGTGACTATCAACAGCAGACTGCAGGGCCTCAGACAGGTAGATATACTAACACCAGTGCTCTCACAATCACTACAGCAACTACTATACACTATACTACATGGGTTTGAATGACATGGGTTTCAGTGACTGGGTGCATGTGTGTGTGTATGTGCTAAGGTGACCAGTACCCCTCATAACTCAAAGCTTGCATATATGATTTCAGTGGTAACTTCACATCCTGTCCCATAAATTAGAATTCATTATGATCCCGTGAGTTGGTCCTTTGTAGCCAACAATATCAGGGATGCTCAGTGACACAAAGCAGCAGGAGGGACTGCTGCCACTGGACCCACATCCTGGTGTGAAAAGGGAGCGGGGGAACTCTGATTTTCTATGGTAAAAATACCAAAATCAAATGCCAAAATATACAAGTATTTAGAACTTATTTTATTATAATGATTGAGGCACTAGTGTGCTTCGAAATAACTTTAATATTGTAAATATAGAAAAAGAAATATTGTTCAACTGATACCTATATTTATAGTGGTTTTTAATTTTTATTGTGTAAAAATATGCATTTGGGGGTTTTTAATCAGAGAATATGGGATTTTTAAAGAGGGAAACCAAGGTTTCCTGCTAATTAGGCAACTCCGCAGTAACCATCTTTTGTAGATATGCCCAGTTTGTATTATATATGAGTAGGTACAAAATAATTTCTTATAAGTATGTTTATGGAGCACATATGCTAAAACTTGCAGCAGTTTCAAAAAATGTTTAACACATTAGTTTTGGATCTAACTTCATAGGTAAACAAAATCATTTGCTTATATGCAAATTACTATAGAAATCTTTATTTCCAAGTTTGTTTTGAAATTTGCCCCTCACTTCCATGTGCCCAGGGAGGAAGAGAGGAAGGGGCTGAATGAAGAAGGCAAGGGGGCCATCTGCCACCCCCCAGATTTATTTTCCCTGCTGTCATAGTGAGAGAGGAACACATTCAAGGCAAATCTCCAATAATTAAATTCTATACTTGGAAAATGATAACACATTTATAGATTTTATTTATATAGAATTAAATATTGGGTATTGTCTTATATTCAAGTAAGTGGCTATCATTCCTTAAATAATATAATTATATATTTTTAATTTGGAAAGTTACTCACAACTCAGTAGTACCTCCAGTGTCAAATTATCATAACAGTAGGAGCATCTACAGGAAAAGATTTACTGTGCAGTAGCATAGTTCACTGCACAGTAAGCACATGTCCATGTGCACGTTTACTGCACAGTAAATGATGCTATTCATGAGTAAATTTGCTACCTGCAAATGCAAGTATCAAATTTACTCATGAGTAGTATCTGTGCAGTAATGCACATGTAGATGCCAAGTGGGAACAGGTTTGCTCCTGTTCAGCCCTGCCACTAGGGAATCAACCTGAGGCTAGCCCCAGGGCTCCAGGCCTGGGAACCTCTCTTACCCCAGGGCTGGGCCACCTCTATGACATCCTTAGCCTCAGGCCCTTAAAAGCCTTCAGGCACTTTGAGCCCCAGGGCATGTGCAGGCAGCCTGAGGCCACTCCAGGCTCCTCTGTACCCTTGTGTAGGTCACAGGATATCTGCACCAGCCTCCCTGAACCCTGGCACCATTGCCTGGTGCTGCAGTGCTGCATGGATGCAAAGCCCACACTGTTCAGGTCTGCAGGATGCTCTAGGTTCCTGCCAGGTCTGTCAGCACCCAAGCCCAGCTGCAGGCAGCTCCTGGCCACTAGGGCCAGCTTCACAGCCCACCCCAGGCAGTCTGCAGGTGCTGTGGGGCATTGCCTTATCACATGGCTGCTTGTCCTGTAGCGTGCCCCTGCCATGGGCACTGCAGGTATCTGCCCAGGCCCAGTAGAATAGGGAAAGCAGTGTGGAGGCTTAGAGAGATGGCACATGACCCCCAGTGGCCTTGCCATTGCCAATACCACTGCCTACCACCCTGGGCCCCAACTGGTTGTAGAAGGAGATTAGTGACTTCATGGTTTTGTGGGGTGAGGTGGAGGTGCAGCACAACATGGGCACCCCATTGACCATGTCTGTAAGGGGCTGTCCAGCTGGATATGGGAGTGTCAGCATGACCAGTCAATGTGGCAGTGCCACACTAAGGTTAAGGTCTTCCAGGCATAGTGGTCACCATCACTGACCATAGCCATCAGTCGGGGAGTACCCAGAAGTCCTTGCCCTTTATGTGGCAACTAACAGAGATCCTCATGCCACAGGACCCAGGCCACAGCTATTCTATGTACAGTAGAAGAGGCAGCCTGCCCGAGCCCCTGTCCCAGCCTGGCACTTGTGGTGATGTGTCACTGGGGAAGGGCCCCTCCAGGTACCAGCAGCCCATCCCACTGAACTCCCCACCTGCAGCCTCCATCAGCAGCTTGGGAAGCCTGGGCCAGCACCTTCCCTGACAGCTCTGCAGCCTCAGCCCCAGCCATGAGTCATGGCTGACCATGTCACTGCCAGTGATCAGCAGTGCCAGCTCCTCCCCAGGGGGGCTCCTGCTGGGGTGCCTGCACACCATGACCCACAATCCAAAGAGTTGGCCTGGAGCTGCACACCATTGCTGCCAGGCAGGACCAAGCAGAGCTGCCATCCATGCCAGCTCTGGCCACATGGTAAGCCCAGCACTGGGGGGAGATCCTTCCCTGCTCTGTCCCCTGCCTCTGCACTTTTGCTGCTTCCTTGCATGACCTGGCTTCACTCTCCTGGATTCTGGGTCCCCCCCATACCACCACCACAGAATGTAGGGAGGTGGGCAATAATAAAGTGCAAAAATTTATTGAGCAGCATGTGACCCTGCAGCTAGGCAGGCATGGGCCTCTCACACACTGAGGAATGCTGTTCATGATGTCCTCCTCAGTTGTGGGGACAGGGATGTGTAGCACAGCTACAGATAGCCTTCCAGGTGGTGGCAGATGTTGAGGGACAGCCCAGGGTTGCCCCCAACATAGAAGTGTGGGATCCCATGCCAGTTGCACAGGTGTGCTCAAGGTACCATGGTGATCAGCAGCAGTATGGGATAGTGATTCAACACCCTTTGGTCTGCACAAACAGCTCCTTTAGCAGCACTCAAGACACATGCAGCAGGGTCATGATCATGGCACAGTGCCAGCATGGGTGGGAGGGACAGGCCCTGTGACACCCCTGCAGAGAGGCCCCCTACAGGGAGGGTGGGAGCACAGGCAGCTCCTCATTCCAGTCACCTGGGAGCCCTATGCCCCCTGAGCCTGGGTACTGTGAGCTTGGCAGCAGCAAAGGAAAATGAATGGCCTGCAGGAAGAGGGGGGGAGCAGGGGAGTCTGGAGCCAAGATAGCAGGTGCTGCCAGGAGCATGAACTGTTCTACCCTGCACTTGGAATGGGGTTGGGGGGAAGGCTGCCTGTGGCCCACCTGCCCCTGCAGAGCAAATAGGGATGGGGGCCTTGGTCAGCAGCTGCCTGGGCCTGGGCCTGGGCCTGCGTGGACAACTTACCATAGCCCCTGGACACCTATGTACGCCTGACCTCTGCTGATCTGAGGCTAGGCAGCACACGGCTCCTAGTACAGAGCATCTAAACTCATAAATGTTGCAAAATCTCACAAACAACTTCTTTTCATGGCTTTGCAGGTCCTGCAGCTGCACATAGGAGAGAGGCCACAGTTGGCAGGTGAGTTGCAGGGTCAGAGTCACTGCTGCCCATAGCTGGGGCCTTCTGGATGCACCAGCTTTATAGGAGGACCCAGGACTGCACCCTCCTTTTGGATTGGCTGGTGACAGTGTTGGAGGACTGTCTTGTGGACACACAGGCCTGGCGGGCAGAGGATGTGGTCTGCAAAGACAAGTGGTGGGCAGAGGATATGGTCCATGAGAACATGCAGGACCAGTGCAAGGAGGCGCAGGACCAGCACGAGAAGGTGCGAGACTGGGTGGACCAGGAATTCCAGGAGCAGCCCCTGGCCCTGGAGTGCAAACAGGTAGAGGCCTTGCAGGAGCAAATACGGTCCTGGACAAGGAAGTGCAGGCCATGGACAATGACCTTCAGGTGCTGGACACCATCCTGGCCCTGGTGGTCACTTTTGTGCTGACTGTGGCCAGGCCCCTGACCCTGGCCCCTGTCTGTCAGTGCCCAGGCCCAGCTGCAGGCAGATCCTGGCTACTGGAGTCAGTTTCAGCTGCCTACAGCCCACCCCAGGCAGCCTGCAGGTACTGTGGGGCATTGCATTATCAAATGGCTGCTAGATCTTTATCCATGTATTCTTACCATTTTTACCTTTGGCTAGAAATGTTTAGATAACCCTAACGGAGAAATGGATTTTTCCTATGTAAATTATGCAATAATACACTGGAATTTAACATTCGTTTGATGTAGCTCTTGTTCCTTACATTAACTATGTAATGTTATTTTAATTGGTGGTTGTTTTTTAGTATAAAAAATAGCTTACATGGCCACTGAATGCTTTTGGGTGTTTTGACACTATCCACTGGTATGCATGTCATCAGCTACTTGATTGCTATATCCTTTTCAAACAGTAATCAGTCAAGAAAGACCGTTTCCACTGAGTGTTGATTTCTTAGTGATTATACCCGTTTCCATTTCAAACTGTGTTCTTACCAAAATTTGGAATGCTTGAACAGGAATGATTTCTTTCCTGCACAAAGTCTTTTTGTTTTTGTTTTTTTGGTAAACAACTTTTTAAGATTGAGTATACTAATGATTTAATTTAGAGGAAAAAAAAAAGATTAGAGTTCATATATCCATCAGTACAGATATCCCAGTAAGCATAATCAGTTAACCTTACTTTTTCATCTCCCCCAGTGAAGTCTCATTTAACACTTTAAATCATTGAGTCACGGTTTAAGATAGATATTCATAAGCATTTTTCTGCATTAATACCTATGTCATCAGAAAGTCTTATGTGATGTTGAATTGATGCATAAGCTTTGTGCTTGTCCATGGTGAAGACTAGCCTAAGGGTGAATTTTATCCAATAAGTACCTACAATCTGCAGTATTTGGTAAGAACGGTTTCAACTCCCCTACCTCTCTTATTAAGGCCCAAAACAAAAGGATATAGTTGAACATAAACAAGGCTTTACTTTTATTACTTGCCTGGAAATCATAATGATAGTGTGCACTAATAAAAATCTAATGATAAAAATGGTAGGTTTTTTATTATAAATCTCATATTACAAAAAATATGTCATAACCATCTTGTGATGCAAGATATCAAGGAAGAATTGTTTTATTACAAGACAGAATAGGTACTATATATTTTGTTAACCCTTTGAACAGTACTTTTAGGATTTTCAGCCTGTTAGAGTTGCAGAAATATCTAACTCTGGGGCACAGTTAATTCATCTTCTTTGAAATAGTGTAGATAAAAATATAAAGCAGGGCACTTTGTTTGTTGTCTCTTCTGGACTTTGTCCCACTTAATTGAAGTGCAGAGTGTGTCACATGTAAGCATAAAGAACATTTGATGATAAGCACATATTGTGCACTAGTAACCCTTGACAACAATGCTAGTTACTTTACTTCTGTAAAGAGGACAAGATGTTGTTAGAAATAGGGAAATGGTGGGGGTAGGAGGAAGCTTATCAAGTGTCAACAGATCCATGGTGACTGTTTCATATGTTTGTTCCTATGTCAAAGCATGTAAATTAAACTAGGGCAGATTTCCCTTGGATGGAAAGGGACAAAGCCCCATAGTTTAGTTTTCACATACTATGAGGTAGAAGCAGCACACAAATCAATTATCTTGGATCAAGTAAGTCCCACTTTTAAATTCACTGTAATTTATTAGCAGCTGTATACCACAAGTGATGAATTTGCATACCAGGGGTCAGGCTTGCCTCCACCCACAGGATCTCAGAAAGTCATAGTTTCATAGTTTCATAGTAGCTAGGGTCAGAAGGGACCTGTTCAGATCATCTAGCTTGACCCCCTGCCACAGGCAGGAATGAATGCTGGGTTCACAAGACCGCAGACAGGTGATTATCTAATCTCTTTTTGAATTTGCCCAAGGTAGGGATGAGGACCACTTCCCTGGGAAGCTGGTTCCAGATTTTGGCCTCTTGACATCTACTCAGGCCTCTTGACATCTTTGTCTGCATTTATTCCATGCTCCTCAAAGTGTGGGAGCAGGCAGGCAAAACGTTTATGAATTCTATTCAGTGCAGGAGTTTACTAGTTAACAAGATTGTTCTCAGATGTAGCCATTGATCACATTTGGGCTGAAAAATGGCAATCT